>NC_136000.1:14860103-15193853 GCF_048128805.1 Centroberyx gerrardi | reverse complement strand
CAATGATTCAATTAAGTTTCTGTTTCAAGCCAGCAGGGTGAGCCATCCCTTAGCTTGATTTCTACAGTTTGATTTCTGAATCGCTGAGCAGGCCGTTTCTAACCAAGGGATGATCAGCCATCCCATAGACCTGTTGTTGTTGAGACCCGTGGTGAGGTTAGAAATTAGTGAGTGTGATCTTGTGGACTATTGGTGTAAGACTACATTTAGGTTCAATGTCAGGTTAGGGTAGGTGTGGTGTAGTTGAGCATAGTTTTGTATCAGTACTGAGAACGGGGGTTTTTCTGGGACGACATAATACGAAAAAGTCTTCTGGGCCTAATTCAGTGAAACATGAACAGTGCCCACTTGATGACCTCAATGACATACCCGCTCTCATCCACCCCCTTTTCCTTTAACATTCAAGCAGGTTTCTACATGTATTCTCCTGATAATTGCACAAGGAATAGTTACGTCAGATCCCCTGTACTAGTTAATGTCAGTGCATAGTGAAAAAATAATGTTCCTTTGATGCTCTGATGTGATCTCACATCAGATTGAATACGTCAATAACCCCTACCGAGGCTGCAGTCAAATAAATCATGAAAACTCATATGGACAGGCTTGGTCCATATACTTACTTACTTGGTATATGCTGTGTTAACATGTCAAAATAAGCCCACTCTACATGCAGTACTTTACATGTTTTAATCACTGTATGAATAGTATACAATATCAAAGACAGACAGATTTAGACTAAGGCATTTACCCGACTCATGTCTTAATCACAGTCTGCTCCTAATTCCATTAACATTGGAGCACTGGTGCAAATGTAAACATAGTCATTCATGGTCCACCCACTAGTCTCAATTAGTGTGACACCAAAATTCCCTTTTTGCCTCAGAGTACAAATACACTGGAGGTGTTTTTGCAGGTATAAATGCAAGTTGACCATCTTGAGTGTTAAAAGAACTAATTTACAGATTGTTTTTTTAATTTCTGGTTGTGCTCAAAAAACATGTTTTCCTTTGCAAGCTCAGAGGCCAAAAAAATGCCTCTGGTTGATCTGTACCTTTTGATGTGTACTCTACTCTATATTCACAAGACCTTGGGCCTCGCAGCTGTTGGATTCTGTCTTCCCAGTGACTTGGCTTTGACTGTATCCTCTCACTGACCTCACTGACAGCACTGCTTTATTTACTATTTGTGATGTTTTTGCAATTGCATAAATTGAGTGAGCTAATCTCAACTAACCTACTTTATCTCTGTTTATAGTGGCCTCATCTCAATAAATAGTCTCAAAATGTATTAATAAATAACAATGCTTCCCCTCTAGAAATGGAAAGCATCTCCATTTTGGTGATCAATTTGTGTTCATTCTTTTCTCTTGAAACACAAAAAGCACATCTGTCCCATCTATCATTTAGAGTGCAGAGTATTTTTGAGTTGTGGGTCTGACATTTGCATGGTTTGCCAGTAGATAACCTCGGAGAGGCCGCCATACTCACTAGTGGGACTCTCTAATGGACCGGAATGGCCTTGCTCCCCCATTCATTAGCATTTACTGGTCTCTGAATCTCCACTAATGGACAAATGCTACTTATATTTATAAGGCTTTTACAGGGCATCACATGTATATTGATTTTTTTTTTACCCTCTCTTCTTCAATCACTGTAATCTGAGGGAATTTCAAGCAGACTTCTGAATTGTAAGAAATGTTATTAACTTAAATGGAGAGACTGTCTTCTTTGTACTAGAGTTTGTTTGCAGAGTTTGTTTGCACATGTGTGCATGGTGGTGTGGTAGCTTAAGTACACACAATACCTCCTCGGCTTTTAAGATATTCCCTTGACATGCTTTGGTAGAGGAAGAGGAGGTGAAGATCTGAGGCATGTCTTTCATCCACTGTGTACCGATCCAATCAAACTCTGGAGTGAGTTATGAGTAATGATACAGGAATGGTCTTGAAGTACCTCTTCTTTCATAACTGCACCTTTCCCATGCCTAAACAGGTTTCTCTACAGAGGATTTTACATATGCATGAGACTGACAACAATCACACAAACCCACTAAATCCAGGGCCTAAAAGGTTGTTTTAGTTGCTTGTTTAGAATCGACACTTCAGTTCTGCGGCTTGCCCTTCAGTTAGTCGTGTATCAAATGCTGCTATTGCTGCTGGACCCCAGAGAGCTTTGCCAGCTGTGAGCTGAGGACTGAACCGGAGATAAGCCCCTGATGAACACATCAATCCAGCCCCATGGAGACATCCAGCCTGACCCCATAAACGCACTGTGCTCTACACTGCAGATTGAACCAGCTTGTTCTGTAGCTCGTAGAATGTACCTTCATTTATTGATGCAGTTTTTAGAGTAACAGCCTACAACAGTCTGTAGTTTTGCATGCAAACAAGAGGCATTGTTTTTAATCCTCGTGTCCACATGAGCTTTTGAATATTTACAAGCTTATTCAAACAACTCTCACCCGACCCCTTTTTTGTGTTTTTAAAGACATGTAAATGCAGAAAAGAGGTAAAACTTTAACCTTGTGATGGAGCCTAGTCAGGCCAGTGTAGTCGGGAGCTAGTGACGAGATGCAACACAAGGACGCAGCCTGGCTGTCTACTTATCACTATCCGTCATCTGGATGGCTGCGTGGCGTAATGGGCTGCTAGACAGACGCTAGCCCCAGAGTACGCTACATTATCTGTTTACAGTAATGCTGCCGTATTGATCACCTCCTCCTCCCAGATAAGCAGAGTGATTTACAAAAAAAGGCAGCTGCGGAGATGCTCCTGCCATATCTCTCCCCAGGGAAGCTGATTCCATCTTGTTACCATTACATTAATGAGCTAATTCCTCTGCGAGGCTTTGCTAATGTCCTGGTGTAACCCTGTGGCCGCTGGAATGTCTAGACCTGGGCTTATGCAGCCATTGTCATTAACTTCAACTGGAGCGATGATATCTCACAGAATGCACAGTAGCATCCCAGATGTTAACCTGTAAAGATTTCCATGGAACAAATTGATTTCTTTATTAGACACTAGCATTCATAAGTCTATCTGATTTGCATTACGTTCATTATTTTGCATGATAAATCATATTAATGGCCTTCATTATGGTTTAATAAGTTAATATTGTTGTTGAAAACATTCAAATCTTCATCCTTACATCTTGAAATTGAGATCTATATGTGGTATTGTACTGTCTGTGTGTGCGTCAAGTCAGCGGACATTACATCTAAGCTATAAAAGATAGCAGAACTTTACCAACCATATGTATCTGTCTGCACCAGGAGCATATAACATCGCTATTATTTAGTTTGAAGCTGTTTTGTCCCACTCAGTGGGGATTTACTAGTAGGGGACAGGTAAAAATCGAGGCTAGCTCTTCTCCCTGTTTCAATACATAGTGTGAATGCATCCTTCCTTTTTTCCTTATCATTATGATAACCGTGAAATTTCAGTTCAAATCAACCCAAAACCAGAGGCAGATGACAAAAATGTCGCAAATTGCTACATACATTGATAGAAGTACTGTATGTGTGCATGGCTGGTATTTAGTTTGCAGTTGGCTTATCCTTCTGTCTTCCAATAGGGGTCACTGGAGAGAGGAGAGAAGAGGCTTGGCTTATGTACTCCTTGTAAAATGGGCCCAGCACCATGCTCTGTCAGCCGGTAACCACCTCACGCTTTGAAGAATCAAACATGGGAAAGAACAGAGGGCAGGTTCAAAGGAAGCCATGATCTGTGAAACTTCCAGGCAACAGTGACTTTTAAAAGTCTATATTTCACAGTGTTCGTCGCGTGATGACTATTTCAATCGACTAAAAAGAAAGGCATAACTATAATTGTAACTTGAACAAATAATTTCTGGAGAAAGCTTTAGGAGTGCTTGGACATGTGTGTTAACCCAATTTGTATTTCCACCTCTGTCTCACATGACCTGGTGTATCCTGTGAAATCAGACCTGCTACCTGTGGTTTTATTTCAGGATGTTTTCTAGCATTTGTGTGTGCTTGTGTGTGTGTGTGTGTGTGTGTGTGTGCATGCATGTGTGTGTGCCTGCCCGTGTGCGTGATGCTGTGTGACGGCTCATCAGATTTCTCTCCCTTCATACCGGGCCAGTGTGGCACGACAGGCAGAATAGATGTCTTGGAAGCACTCAGGGTATCGGAGAGATCAACAGCAGAATCAAATTAAATGTCATTTAGATAGCAGTGAATGAAGGGATTGTTTGACAGCACAAGGAAATGGATTTGCTCCTCACCTTTTATTTTGGCTTAGGATTCTTTTTCTTCCCCCGAACACAAATTTTCCCTGTTTAGGAAGCGGGGACTCAACCTGATCTGGAAGTTGGTCAGATTTCTGCAGCGTTGCTCCAGTCAGGCTTGACTGGGCACATAGGAAACGCACAGAGGGGGCTGGAAATGTGAGACTCAGGTTGAGGAGCACAGATCACTGGGTTGATAACTCAAGGCAGTGACAAAAAGCATAAAGAGCCTTTTACATGCTTGTTGTCCTGTTGTCAATTGAGAGCTGTGCAAGAGGGAGTTGGCTATTCACTATCACAAATAGCCTAGGCTTTATGCTGATGGATGCACAAAATCTATTTTGTTCCTTATATACTTGGCAGGGAAACAGTGTTTATTGTGTTTGCTGCCCTTTTACCAGGGACTGAAGCCCAAAGTCTGTCCTGGGCCATATAGGAAGAATTCTGACCTTCGCTCCAATTTCTTCTTCCCAGCCATCTGTCTATCAGCCCTTGGGATACTCAATGGATTTGGTGATGGTTTAAACTTAAGAGTTTTAATTCAGAGGTCAGTGACACTCCCAATCCCCCCGGCCCCCACCCATCGTGTTTGGACCTGTTGGCCACCCAGGCAGAGCCCCAGAGGGCTGCAGGGGGGCGAGGACAGGATCAGGTGTGCTCCATCCCTCTACCTCTTGGCCTCATTTCTCTATGGATCTGAATCGCCTCACAAGGAAATTTGTATTCCCTGGCTGTGTGAGGTTAAGCTGTTTAGTGTAGGTGAGCAGATTATATCGCTCATTATTTACATCTCACATTCTCTCAGAATCTCCTCTGTTTTTTACCTCTTTTACATCAGCTCTCTCACTTTGGTCCAGCAAGTTAAAACTTGTGACATTAGTTCAATTTCACTCGTGTCTTCAAAATAACTATTCTTCTATGAGTAATAATGTACTAGGTGGGTGGCGATGGATTGGCCATACTCTTTTTGGGCACACTGTGGGTCTGTCAATCTGTGCAATGTAATGAGAACCCCATAGTGCTGTAGGTGGAGGAATGTTGCCTGCTTAGATAGACTGGCACACATTGGTCGCCACATAGTTTTTGTGCAACATGAGACCGGGTGGCGTGGCACTTTACCAAATTGTTCCTCAAAATCTTTGACACGAGCTGTCATTGAGGGGCATTGAGATAGTGAGATTCCCAGAGAGGGCGGGCTATCAGGTGTCATGCTCATCAAGCTCAATTAGGTGGGAGGAAACCAAAGACAGATCACTGTGATGGTTCATTGTACAAACTGGTGTAAGGGCATAACTCAAACATGCCTTTGACAGGCTCCTCATTTGTTCAGAGACAACCAAAGACAAGGCTGATTAGCTGGGTTACAAAGCAATTGCATGCTCATTACATGAGCAGTTGAGTGAGTCGATTGTGAAGCCGGAGGGAAGTACACAACTCCAGATCTGTCTTGCTAAGAATCTACTGGCGAGATCGGGGAAAGAGAATAACAGCCATGCCTTGAATTTAATTTTCTAAAACTATGAAATGCACTGTTACATATCGATAAATCCAAAATGTGTAACATGTTTTTGTATTGTCATCCAACTTTTTATTTAAAGGTAACATAACTTTTATTCTACTGTGGTCATGTTCTGAACTTGAATGTGTTGACTTAAATTAAAACCACTGTGTATTGTTCACTCATGATATATCTATACATGTATTTATTATACTTTGGGGAATGCAAAATAACGGAAACAAAAAAATAACAGAAACACAACCTGAAAAAGTACTTTAACTTTGAAGTAACAAATCACAGTTACAAAGGTAGCTACACAGGCGAGTTTTAACAGGATAGTTGCTAAACACCAGAAAACTACAACCTCAGAATTTACCATGGAATTGAATCAACACCCCTGTGACAGTCTGACTATATGTTGTAAGCTTTACAACCTGGTGTAAGGAGCACAAAACCTTGACCCCTGAGCGGTGATCTGTTGTCTTTCACTCTTTCTTGCATCCGAATTGGTTTTTGATTGGAGAAAACCAAAAAATGCCCTCAATCCACAATGTCTGTTGCCAACAGTTAAACCTGGCGGTGGATCTGCAGTGGCATGGGCAACCATCTTGTTTTACACGACCAGGTGCACCCTGTGGTGCAACCACTGTACCCTCATGATGTTCCCATATTTCCAGATGATAATGCCCCCATACACACTGCTAAACAAAGAGTGGTTTCATGAACACCAGGATGAAGTCAAACGTCTTCCTTCATTGAATCTTTATAGTAAGTTCTGGAGTGTAGAGTGCAAAGTACATTTCCACCTTCTTCATTCCTCAAAGAACTGGAGGCTTTCCTTCTTGAAGAAAGGTCCAATATCCCGTTACACACAGTTGAGGACTTGTATGACAGCATTCCAAGGAGGATTGAAGCTGTTCTGAAGGCGAAGGGTGACCCTACTCCTTATTTGATGTTCATATATTTTTTTAAGGTGTTTCCGTTATTTTGTCCATTTATTTACACCCCTTAGTCTCAGTGAATCATGTGGTAGCAATTGACAGCTGTATTTCTCCCTTATGAGATTAAAGAAATCAGTAGTGTGCACCTTTTAAATCTGCTCTTTAAGAGTGGCGACCGCCTCTCTTCAAGAGAGGTTTGTCCCCACTCGCTCCTTAGGAAATGACAAGCCTATGAATATTTAGCACAGCATAGAGCCAGCTAGAGGAGAGGACCAGATCTAAATTCTCATAGGTATAACAAGGATTCTTCAGTTAACAAAGTTTAACTTTATCTTGTTTATATTTAACAGCTCTATGACCATAATTTAGTCAGTCCTGGCCTGTCATTTAATCTCCCATAGGTTATATGACATCCCTGCTATTATGGCCTTCTTAACTCAATAGTGACATGATCTTAAATGCCGTGACGGTGACTAGAGGGACTCAAAATAACCCTCCTCCTATTGAGGAATGCACGTGGCAGCTACCAAAGTCCTGATTCCATAAGCTATATAAAGTATTGCACAATAATAAAGTTTGTCCAATGCTAATGATGTAAAGATTTTTCTTTTCAAATTTAATTTCAGGTGTCTTTTGGTTTGTCTGTTCTGTTTAGCGGTTGCATGGAAGCTCAGCTTTGTCTCATGTTCAGTAGAGAATCAGTGAGTCTCGATGTTGGTTGGCTGCACACAGAGCACAGTTTGGTTGGGTTCTCATGTTACTTCACCTCTTGCTCCACACAGGCTGCTCTATCATTGCTCAACCATTATGGCTGACTTTTACCACCTTTTTTGCTTTTTTAAAATTAATGAACTTATTATCAATGTAACAGTGCCACACAGGACCGTAACAATTTACAAGAAGTCTCATATTATGATAAATGTTTTTTAAAAAGTGCTCTGTTATTGTTTTGAGGTGGACGGGAGTTAGCTTTGAGGTTAGACTTGGAGACTATCCCATCAGTCAAAATATAGTGCTTCTCACATTAACACCACATTCCATGTCTGACAGCTTTACACTGCAATATCAATAATGATACGGCGAAATGACTGATCTGCCCACTGGCAAATGAAAAGCAAAGAATAGAGGAAGTTATTGACAGACTTGGATCTGCCTCAGTCTAATCTATTTTCCTCTTCTATGCCAACTTGGTTTGACCGAAAACGCACAGCAGATGTGAAGGTTTCGGTAGATATCAAAATGTTTACCATTTGAAATAAACATGGCCTACTTTAGGCACCGGAGAGGCAGATTCCATTCTTGCTGCGAGCAGATAGGACATGCCACTCCGCCAATGGCTAAAATATACAGTTGTCAGAAAATATTAACTGATGAAAGGGGGGCGAGGGGGAGCAGCAGTCACTGCAGAACGATTGGTCAGTTATCTGAAGCATTAATCTTCTCTGGGGCTTGTTTTAAAGCAGACATAATACAGAGGCACGCTGACTGGCTCAGCACTGTTGGCCGCTGCCTGGGGCTGCCTGGCGGCTGTGAGGAGCTGCTGAGAGGAATGGGTTTATCTCTCCGGAGGAAATGCTGCACCATCTCAGCCAAGATGGGGCTGAGATTGCGCTCAGCTCCTCCGAAGGTGGCTCCGGTTGAGGGGAGTCTCCACATAAGTAGTTGATATGAGTGTTTTATTTCTCAGATCGGCTTCCCTACTCACGCTGTCAGTGAGATATGCTTTTGACTTGTGAAGATAAACTGCACCCTTAAGGAACCACAAATACAGAGGAGTGTGTTTGGTTTCCTGATGACTGCAGATAGTCTTGTCAGTGCCCAGGGCGAGACACCTACGTCCTAATAGTAGTTTTTTTTTATGAATTGTGTGAGGAGTAGCCTTGAGGTGTTTTTTTTTAAACTTTTGATTAATTATGGTTTGCCGTTCTTTCTGTGTCAGGTCCCTCTGTGCTGCTGTAAACACCTACTACCTGGCGTGTTCCCGCTGCCCCCTCAACTGCTCCTATGTGCTGTTCAGCAACAAGATAGCCCTCCTCATGGACCTGCTGCTGCATCAACTAACAGTAAGTCCACACACCCCAGCACATCACCCAGACCTATATAAATTGAATCTTTAATAAATTGAGAATGAATATTGGCGTAATTAGTGTGTTAAACGTGTGCTAACATTATTCCAATTTGCAGAAAGTGCAGTAAATGTGCAGGAGATGCTGAACTTGTTTTGATACTTATGAAGGTATCAAATGCATTATCAGATTACCTTGAGTATTTCTCTCCTACCCACACATAGAATTAGCCTCTTTTGTTAACCCTTCTTTGTTTTGCTATAAATTCCTCTGTTGATACACAGTGGTTTAAGCCCTGAGAAACCGCTGCCTTTTCGCCGGTGTCTGCTCCTAGCACAGTGTTAATAAAAGACAGAGCGAGACACACGCTAGCGAGTAACAAACCCTTTGCCCAACCGCACTACAGATGCTTCTGGACTGAGGGAATGTGAGAGCGCAGTCAGTCAGGCAGGCAGCATGGCGGCGAACATGTCAGCCCATATCCTTCAGCACTCTGTAAGAGGGACTGTAAACATCAGCCCACTCCAAACATCTAACGGTGGCGGCTGGCCGGGGCCGCCTACACTCACAGCACAGACGGGACAAGGCACAGACATGGGGCTGTGGTACATGCATGAACTCTACTGGGGCTTCCTTCTCCAGTCCCGAGTTCCAATCCAAAGCAGTCATATTTCCTGAGGGCACGCAGAGAGAGGTTAGCCTGTATGCTTCAGTTTATATAAAACATATCCCAGCAGCTGCTCTGATGACTGACATATCCAACAGCACCGCAGGAGACAAACTAACTTTTCTCCATGAGTTAGATGCTGATAAAGAATGGGCCTCAACAATTATTCATGCACCTACTCACCCCCCTCTTTCATGAATTGTTTTTAAGATTTTATATTTTCACACAGCTCTGCATTTGTTGTCATGTTTTGTTGTTTGACTGTGTGTGTATGCGTGTGCGTCTGTCTATGTTCTGTCATGCATTTGTGTGTGTGAGAGCAAGAGAGTGAGCGAGTGGGGGTAGCGCTGCTGTCTGAGCATGTCCCCCTTTTAATTAGATTTGTGGAGAATGTTGGTGGATTTACCTACGCTGTCAGCATGCACCCTAACCATTAGAGTAAATGAGATGGTTTTACCCAAGCAGGGTTTTCCATATTGAACGGTCTCACTATATCTTAAATCCGGACCTCTACTTGTATGTTTTCATGTCATTTTTCTGGAAAAGCAAATCCAGACAAGTGATCCCCTGTTTATCCTCTATCTCGATCCTCTGTTTTCCTATGGGCTTCTGTATTTGCCCACTCTCTGTCATATAGCAGGTCAGTCATCTAGCATATAGCAGGTTTATAGTGCAGTAAACATAGAACACCTTCCTTGTTTGCACCAGTGTTTTATGTTTTGTTTTTTGATTTTTTTTTGCTTTCTGTTTGTCATCTGTGTGGCTGAGGGAATACCTCAGACAGCTCTCATATGCCACCATGCTGGCACCTCACCAGTCGCAGTGTCACACTGATTGTTAACCACCAATTTATGGGCTGGAGCTGATGAATAATAAACTAACAAACCTGGGGTTATTTATGCCTCACTGTATCATGTACCAACTAGGTGGAAAGAGCCTGCACTGATAAACAAAAGCAGGCCATATATTATTTTCTGCCTCTGGGTTAATTCGATGGCATTTAAAATACATGCTTAGGTTTAAATGGTCCTGTCTTTTGTTTGTCACCCTACTCTTTGTGGATACTGTGTCTAATGGCATCTGGATGCTGTCACTGTCATTTCTACTGGAATCTGTCAGTGTCATGGTTTGTTAGAGGAGAAGAGAACTTGGTGATGCATGTGATACATGTTAAATAGTTGCTTGGTATGGGCTACCTTGTTTAAAAATAGCACTTTAACCAAGTTTCTTAAGGGTCTTTGCTTCTCATCATTCCTCAGCTGTATGTGCCAGATGAGGACAAGTCCATCTTCGGGCGCAGTGTGAACAAACAGGTGTTTGAGGGCTTGACCACAGGCCTGCTGCAGACCAGTGCCACCACCCTGGGGTTCCTCTGGCCCCATATCTCTGAGTATGGACAAAGCGAAAACGTGCGGATCTGCTCCCCAGATGCCAAGTCCAAGAGCTCAGAGTCCTTCAACACTCGTGCACATGACCTAATCAGGTACTCTCCTCCCCATCCTCTGTCTCCTACTATCACACTGCTCTCCTCCTCCTTCATAGCACCACTTTCTCTCCTCTCATGACCTTTTTACCTCCTTTAGTATATCCCTCCTCCACTCCTCTTCACTGGGTTGAGAGTTGGTCAACCTCTGATTTCCTCAGCAGCATGCCTTATGTAAAGAATAGGCTGACAAAATGTCAGAGCTCTTGGAAATGGTCCAACTGGTTTCTTGTTAGAATGGGAGTAGTGTGAGAGTGAGGATGTATTCTGGCATCCTTCCAACTTGTACTTTTTTCACACATTCAGCTCCGCATTTGAAGTCAAATCTTTTTCCACGGGGGCTACAAGGCAGCATAAACAAAGAACACTCCTAAAGCTTTGGACGGTCCCCTTGAACCTGGCTTTTGAGCGGCCGTGAGGGTCTGGGCTGTAGGAGTCAGGGCTATGTTGGGGAAATGTGGGCTGTGAGGAAAGGCAGGCCCAGCCGCCGAAGCCTTGAGGAAGAGTGGAGTCTTTCCACCAACCCTCCCACAAGCCATGATTCATCTGGTCAGAGCAGCTGCACAGGCCCACCACTCTCATCCACTGACCTAGTCGTAACCCTGGAGACAGGGGAGGGCCTGAGAAAAATGGTGTCGTCAGACTGGTAATCCCTAGAAGGAGCAGAAGATTTACCTCAACTGCCTCGCGTAATGTATATGTTAGTGAGGAAGGACAAAAGATCAAAACATTTTTAGCTTTTGCAACACCCTCCCATTATGCCAAACTATAGATCACACAGAAAGGAGACCGCCATTTCCTTTCTTCTCATTACCATTTGCTCAATTCACTTTTCAGTGCTCTCATCCCCTACCATTGTTATAAATGTCCAAATGCATGTGGCTTGTATGATGAGACACACAGGGGCGAGACTGACCACCGTTGAAGCAGTTTCTCAAACAGAGAGCAGGCATTTAACATAGCAGTCAGTGTGATGAAAGTTCCTATCAACCCAGGTAAAGCTGTGGAAGAGGATGAAGTCAAAACAATGGGCTGTGGTTCAAGTGTCAGATGACCTGTTGTGGAGGTTGAAAACAGGCGTAATCGCCTGCTTTGAGAGGACCTCACTCTGAGTGACAGTTCTAACAAAAAAAGGTATGCGAATGAAGCAAGGGCTGAAGGTAGTGACAAGACACAGAGGAACAGTGGACGGCTACTTCACGATCCACATCTCTTGGAGGTCTCGATTGACAGCTGTGGTGCTCCCTAGATTTTCCTAAGCTAGGGGTGTCTGAGCTGAGCAGGGGAGGGCCAGGCATACCTGAGCTGTAAGAAGATGGCCCCAGGTCAGAAGACTGTCGAGGGCCTAGAGCTGGGCTGGCACAGGGGCCACAACAGCCCTCTAATGACACTATTAGCAGTGATTTGTGGCTGAAAGAGTACAGGGAACATGATCATGAGACCTGTCATTGGCAAAGACAAATTGGGGATATCACAGTAATACCGGGGGGTGGAGGGCCTAGGTGAGATATCTGATTTCAGCTGCAGTGCTGTGGAGGTACGCACAGTAAAGGCCTTTGTTTGTCCATGTGAAATGAGTTTTAGAGAAGAATTTTCAGTCAATTTCTATTTTAACATTGGGAAAATAATAAAGCATTAAAAATCACTTCATGCTTTTGCTCTTTCTTGTGTCTCTTCCAGCTATGTAGTGAACATGGGTTTGATTGACAAGCTGTATGGGTGCTTCCTGTCGATCCAAGGTCCCGTAGACGAATGTCCCAAGATGTCTGCCTTCCTCCAGCAGGCCTCGGCTCTGCTGCACGGCATGTGTAAGCTGTGCTTCGCTGTGACTGGACGGTGAGCATGTCTCTTACTCCTTTACCGACCTTAGACATCCCTGTGATCTCGTGATCTCTCTCTTACACACACACACACACACACACACACACACACACACACACCTCTGCGTGTTTAATGACAGAGAGTGAGTCATTGTCAGTTCTTAAATGTCAGAAGGTTCCATAAAGACAGGGCTCATGGTTACTCAAACAAAGACTGTGGCTGCGCTGCAATCAGCCAGCAGGTCGTTTCCTGCAGTCAGCTAGCTGGCCAAGTCGTCGTTACTGCAGATAGAGATAGGCATCTACTTGACCCCAGCGCTCTGTCACTCACCATAAACCTTAGCCCGCAGCGCAGGGGGAGCCCACCCACGTGTGCTAGGGTGACCTCCACTCAGAGAGGTTCAGTGGCGCCGCTGACAGAGGCTAAGCACACAGTCACACCGAGGGACATCAGAACCACAATTCCTCACTTAAAAGGAAAAGAAATGCTGACCATGGCAGCATGGCCAAATGGGGTCCGTTGTCATGCGTGACACTAAAATTAGAATTTGAATGTGCTATATGCATTTTATACATCCTTCCTTTGATTCTGTAATTGTGATATTTCATCGGTGCAGCAGGTAGAAATTCCAGCCATTGAAGTTGTTTCGTAACAACCATACCTCTGTGCTACTGGCAGCGCACTGGTCCAAGATCCTGTGATTGTGTTTTCAGTGCCCACTCGCTGTCACCCAGTGTGCTACTGTACGCTGCCAGCTGCTAGGTGCTGCTGTAACAATAACCAGCTGCTTCACACCGGCATGGCAGAGGACAGCTAGGCCTATGTGTGTCACTGAATATCTGTGAGAAAACACAGTGTCAGACCTTGCAGGTTTAATGAGCACACTGTTTTGTGTTATTATCAATATGCAGATAATCCATCCAACTAGCTCTGTTCTGCCAGGATTCCCTTTCTGTCATATCTGAGAATGCTCAGTGGGGTTGTGGAATATTTCGGCCATGCCAGTTGCTGTGTCAGGGGATTATAATGGCATTAGGAGACTGTGTTCCTGCCGAGCAGCACATTTCCATGCAGAGCCTGTTGGCTAACATCAAGTATCAGCATGCACAGTGGGTTCCATCCAGAGGTCACAGCCTCCGTTCTGTATGGCTGCAAATCATAGCTCATGCTGCTGCAGTAGTCTTAAATTTGTCTGTGCTATAGATTGTGGGTTTTCATTATGATGTCTTCTGCATTGCGACTGAATATTTTTTTAATGCAATTATCCGATTAATTACTTCTCTTTAAATTCTATTCCGCTGGTGTTTCAGTTTTATAAAATTATATGGTCAACTGGAATGCTAAATGCACTAATGTAGTTTGCTCAGTGTGCGCCACAGTGAGCCCCGAGGCACTCAAGGGGTTCCTCAGCAGAATAAAAAATTGTATAATAATTCAATAAGAATTTTTTAAATAATTTATTTCCAATTTGTTTCAAATTACTGACTACCCTGATTGCTAATATCCCATGTTTTGATTATTAAATGCCATTCTGTTCTGCATCAAATTTAATAACAGCACATTTTTTCAGTTTGAACTCCCCGCCCAAATGTCATTTGGAGTTCTTTAGCATGAAGAATTCTCTTTAGCAATCCATAAACATGAAAATGTTTGAAATCCCTTACACTAATGCCAACCAGGTTGATTAGGTTTAGCTCTTAAAATGTGATGTACACTGACAGGATGATGTTACCAATCCCTTTAACCAACAGGGTGGCACCTTGTCAGAGCCAAACAAACATATCACCTTGAATCCTATCAGGTGGGCCTTGATTAAATGTGCTGGAGTACTCAGCACCTTGTCAGGCAGCTCAGTATAATCTGCCAGCATGGAGTCATTGCCACATGCTTCACGTCATTGCATTACAATGTTTACTATACCCAGAGTGATAGTGGAGGAGCAGAGCGTAGACTTTCTTGCAGGCTCCACTCTTTAGCTACAACCAAACTCTCACTCAGTGAATTTCACAAGTTAAGTCACTTAATACAATAGGTATGCGGTGCTCACGGGACAGCATCTCTATCTAAAGGGAAGTCTTTTCCAAGCCCTTGTCTAGTGCGTAAATCTAGAAGCCATTGAGGTCTAGTCTTGGGCCATTGCAGTGAAGAGAACAGCCATCATCCTCTCAGGTTCAGTGCCTTTCTGCTGCGTGACAACAAGGCTCTTCAGTTCACAACAGTTGCAGTTGATCCAAATGCTATGCAGTGTCTCTAACCATAGACCATAATATAATGAGTGGGGGGTGGGCAGTACACGCACATGTAAATTAAGGGGGGAATTAATTGACAAAAAATCAATTGTATGACTTGCGTTCCATCACATCCTTCCCAGTTGTTGTTTGGTCTTTGTTGGTCTTGTTTTTGTTCTGTAAAATCTAATTTGAATGACCATGCATACATTTCCTCTCTCTCTCCCAGCGCTCCCAGTATATTTGACAACAAGCGCCAGGACCCAACTGGATTGACGGCCCTGCTGCAGTCCACAGACCTGGTGGGAGTGGTGCACACGCTGTATTGTATCCTGCTGCACAGTTCCTTGCCAGAGTCTGCTGCCCAAAGTCCTCAGGAACCCTACGCCCCCGGGGTCATCCAGGTGGCTCTGCAAGGCATCCGCTTCCTCAACAGTTTTGCCCTGCTTGACCTCTCCGCCTTCCAGGTATCCAACATGAACTCTAACCCCATACACATTCTCTTTTCACTCATACAGATAGCAAATTCCTTATAGGTCCAGCAGATAGTCACGTTTAGCGCTTTGGATGCAGATTTTTATTTTTATTTTCAGTCATTTATCTGATATTGATGTTTTCTTGAACATATCATCTATATTGTTGATGTAGTATGCTCATCACATTCCACAGAGTGAAATTCATAGTGGGTAATACTGTAATACTGTTACAACAGTTACAATGTTTTTGCTGACCAAAGGAATAGCTATTACCTTGGAAATAACTAATGGGTATCTAATTAAACAATAAACAGTAGAAAGAGTAAGTAAAAGTCTTGATATTCATGTCCCATTTCACTGTTTGATTTACTGCCAAACTCATATCACAGCAGACTATCATAAAGATGCCCACAAATATCACAGTTGTCCTTCCTGGATATAATCCTATGTGCACGTGATCAGATGGATGCTAGTTCCTTTGTTAGGAGCTATTAGAAGAGGAGTTGTTCTCCTCAGGATAAGGCTGACCTGTGGACATAAACATGGGTGCCCCTTGACCCCAGGTCAGTTGTTAGGGTTGAAAGGAGCCCGGTGGGTCAGCAGTTTGGATGGACCGGGAGTGATTAGCACTGTACCCAGGGCCGTACATTACGCACCCCGATGAGGAGAGGGCGACAGCTTCACTGTGCTAAGTCACCGCAAAGACAGAAAGGCGTGAGAGGAAGTAAGAATGTTATTAATTATTTTAATGTCTTGTGGTAATTACTCTGAAGCGGCTTCCTCTCACTGACCCGCCACACTCAGGCTATTCAAAACAGCTGGAGGTCAAAGCATTTCAGTGCCTGAGTTTTATGAACATTTTAAATAATGTTTCTTTTTGGCTGGGAGTTGTAATCACCTTGTGTTTCACATTACCTCACAGCGCTGGCTAATAAGTATTGCACTGGATGGTGCGGTGATCAGAATGCAGGCCGGTAGCTCACTCTGCTGCAGCATCAGCTACAAATAACGGCTTTAGAAGGGAATTTCAAATGGGCAAATGCGATATAAATAACCGGGTTTTGCAGTGCTGCCATTTTAGTAGAATACTCTCCAATAAATTTGTGCTACACAAAAATGTGAAAAAGGAGCGCAAGTGTAACTTGAGATTCAAACCAGATATGCTTTTTTTCCATTATTTCCACAGAGCGTGCTTTTGAAGTCAGTCATAATATTCACTCACTGACGCAGAGGTCTATTTGTCTGCCCTGTTGCCATTGCTTTGTTCACCTCAGCTTGACAGTTGCTGCATGGTGCAGTGAGTTTGATGGATATGTTGCCAGCATGCGTAGGTTATGAGGCCTGAAAATAGCAGTGAACGTCTCAGGTATTGTGTTTATGGAAGTGTTTACTTGCAATGCTAACGCACCCGAACTTCCAGTGGAATCGTGATGACCTTAGGGTGCTCTGTCACACTGACATGTTTAACAAATACTGTCTGTAGACTGCTGCTAGCATCTTGTCTCTGAGGGGGATTGGGGTTTTCTATGGTGGGACACCCCCCACCCCCACTTGAATTACTCATACTGTAACATCAGTTCCCACCAGCAAAACATATAAATCCCATCCATCTCTTTTAATACAGCAAATCTGGCCTTTTATTATTTTGCATTGTCATTGTTTTACTGTATGATGACCTGAGGGAAACCCTTTTCTATGAAATGCAAAGAAGCATGAGTTAATTGTTTCTGTATATTGCTGAATAGATACGTTAGATTGTGTAGCATATGCATATGTATTATTATTATGTATTATTATGTATCTATATCAATGTCCGTGGATATCATTATGCATAGATGATGGAGGACTGCTGACATAGATACTTGTGTTTTTAAATTACTTAAACCGAAATTTACAACCTTATTGGTCTTTTTAGATGTGGTCTGGAAATGAGGGTCTGTGTTTAATTATGCTGCTTGGTCTTTGTTTACTACTTTTTTCTGTGATTTTACTTCTCTACACCTGTGTGTGTGTGTGTGTGTGTGGGTGTGGGTGTGGGTGTGTGCGCGCACGTGTGTGTGTGTGCTTATGTTGTTAAATTAAGTGTTTAAAAGTGTCTTAAAGGCCCATGAAGGCCTGGCATTTTAATGCAAGACACTGAAATAAATTCAAATCAATCAATCAATCAAGCAATTAATCAATCAATGTATTATACTCTCCTTAATATACACTGATGTGCTTTGTCTGTGTTGTTTCAGTCTGTTCTAGGAGCCGAGGGCCTGTCTCTGGCTTTCCGCCACATTGTCAGCTCCTTACTCTGGTACTGTACCCAGCATTCCTCTGAAGAGCTGCTGCACGAAGTCATCATCTGTGTGGGCTACTTCACCGTTAACCACCCTGACAACCAGGTAATGCAACAGAGCCATAACCACTGTAAACATTTATTACTCCTTCAGTTACATTTGACTGTTTCAGTTGCAAAAAGCAGTCTTTTTAATCTGTGCACCCCAGTAATATCATCTTACTATTGTTCTGCTCATGTATTATTTGTCAGAGAAAGGGTGTAGATTTTGCTGTTGCTATAATTGTAACAAAAAGCACCTGTTTAAAGATTCATGCCTTGGCATCTTTCTGCCTTTGGTCTGTGTGTCGTCTATTGTCCCGGAGAGTGACCCATTGTTCCCTCCTGGTAAAGCCAGGCAGTGTGCAAGTCCTGGTGTTACAACTACTTAGGGGGCTCTGTGGAAGTGAGCAGGATGTGATGGAGCAGACTTGGCTGCTGTGTAATTGGCTGTCATGCATGGCCCGTCTACCGGGCCCCTGATTAGCCGTGCTACAGTTGGCTGGGCTTTGATTATGTCAAGCCTGACCCACACAGGCAGCAGCCAGCAGCTTCATTCTCAAACCTCTGCTACGTCATTCATGTCCTCACAGCTGCGGTCAACCCCCATCGCAACAATTTATAGGCTGATTACCGATTCTAATTTGACAGATTTTTTTAGTTCTAATTAAAGGATCCACCTCTGCTTTATGGCAGTTCAGCTCTCCCCCTCTGCTCCTATCCAATTTAATTATTCTGATGTACAGAATTACCATTTGTTGGTCATTCTAGATCTGATTTGCATATTATATTGGATAATTGAATGAGGACTGATGATTGAATTAAGGGGGTGACAGATGATTCGGCTTTGTACACTCACAGCGAAGTTAACAGAGCAGCCATGCTTGACTGTATCTGGCTTTTTTTTTTCTTTTTTTTTTTTAAATCAAGTGCCATTTGCAGCGGCCCAATGCAAAGATCTGTCCTTCATTCGCAGACTGGGCACTGCCTATGGGAAAGCTTTTGAGAAACAATGAAAAAAGTCCTAACCTACTTTCAGGTTTAAGAATTTAGTCAAAAAATTATATTATAGAGTATGGATTAGTCGGGAAACAAGATCCCACACAAACTCCACATACAGAGTTGATCCTTGCCAGTGGTCCAGTTCCTGGAATGTGTCCATGCAGTTCCGCACCAAGATGGATGGCGCTAAGGGGAATATTTAGAGCAGCTTGAGCTTTTCTCAAGCTAATGTAAGCATTGGCAGAACACAAAAGCAGCCCGACCCAGGGCCCGTGCGGTCGCAGAGACTGCTGATTCACTGTCGGCACACCAGCTTTTGTTTATATATGTGCTCTAGAAATAAGGCTGCTCATAAAAAGCAGAACTTTGAAGCAGCACTATACGTAGTGATGTATTCCCTCTGTTCTGGGGGCATGAATAATTCACCTTGTCATACAAAAAGCCATTGGGCGAGTGACATATGCAGTCTTGTGTGTTTTTCAAGTGTGGTTCTGCTCATGGGGGCCATTGAGCCATGTAGCCATATGCTTCATTGTCTGTTGGGTGGATCCATGGAGACCGTTCCACAAAAAAGCAGGACAAACGAAACCTATTCTGTAACTGACATGTTACTGTACTTCCTTTTCCCCTGAAGAGATATGTACCGGTAATCTCCCTTGCCTTTCTACTCTTAAATACAGTGATTCATTTGTGAATCATCCTTGGTGATGATCTGTAGATTCTTTGAGCTGACGGAACTGTAATTGTAAACTGTTGACATGTTAACCCACCTGACTCCTGCTCGCTTTCTGAAAAAGGCAATTTGACTGGAGTGTAGAGGTCTTAAGAAAACTTTGCTCTCTCAATAAATGGAAAATGGCCACACACACGCAGGCACTGTGAGCTACACACACACACAAGCACTGTTATCCCCCCCTCTCCACCCTCCCCTCACACACACACACACACGCACATGCACGCACAGAGGTATTCAAGCAGATCTTATTTCAGGTAGAGTATGGAAAATTTTTAATGTAATGGGATAATTACATTTTCTCTAGATTGACTCCTGAGATTAACTGCTGAATTCCTCCTTGCTTTGCTATACTGTATTTCGGGAACTTGTTTTCTTTATACTAGCGAGCATCTCATGAGCTATGGATCGTCTCTAGACCGAACATCCTACACACACACACATCTCCAGAGCTCAGCCTTATCTGTGGGGTCATTCCTCTCCTTCCCATTCTCTACGAGGGCGTTTCCTCTGCCCTGCAGGCCCAAGCCAAGCTCTGGGCCTGTAATTCCTGTTAACCTGATGTTGAAACGCTCCCTTCAGCAGTCCATTACTGCCAAGACAACCAAGCCCTCACTGCCTCCAGGGTAAGTGTGGCTCGTGCAGACCATAGGGAGCCAGCGCTGGGGAATGCACACTCTGTATCACCCAGCAGAGTAAACAGAGGGAGAGAGACACAGACAGACACACTCTCCGCTGACTGGCAGGAGAGAGCTTGATTGTTAGCTCGGTAGATGATTTACACTCTGCTTCAAGGGTGAACGCAGGTCCAACTGACTTAAGTGAAGTTGAGGACATTTTTATCCCCGTAAACCTTTCAGTGAGGAGTTTCCATTTGTCTATAATACCATAGTCAGGATAGTTTCACAGCAGAACTATCAGCGGTGGGATCTAGGATGGAATGACAGCGTCAGCTCATAGAGATAAATAAAGAGTTATTAGGCTTTATTGTGTAAACACCAGGTTTTTATGGGTTTTTAGCAACTGACAATCGCCTTAAAAGTCAAGTTGGGGTGACTATGTCAATGTCTGCGTCGCCAGCATCCAATTGTCCTGAGGCAATTTACATAGCATCCAGTGCACGTCTCAATAAGCCATTGTAAATGTTGTGAGGTAGCACTAAAGAGCTATTTGACTTACTTTGCTGACTTACTTTGCTGACACTGTGGTGTCTTCTCAGAGTTTCCGTTATATAGCCTACATTTTGCAGCGGCGGCCCGCCACTGCAAAATTATTGCCACCGCTGCTTCAGAATTTTATGAAATGTCATGAAGTTGCTATTACACGACTCTGCAGAGGGCTTTTAATTTGAAACGACGGATACAGGAACACGTGGCGACACCCGGCCGAGGCGAGAGGGAGAGAGAGAGAAAGAGGAGAAAAAGAAAGACAAGAGAGAGAAAGGTAGATTTAACTAGCTAACGTTAAGTTAGATAGATTTTACATTCGCAGTGTATTCTCTATTGATGTTCATGGCCAACTAATTATTATTAATATTAATGATATATCGTGAAATAATGTTCCAGCTAATGTTAGCTAGGTAACGTTAACGTTAGCGAACTCAGTGAATCATAATACGGTAAGTTACTTCAAAAGAAAAATTAAAGAAAAATGAAGTGCTCTCAGCCAGGCTGCAAACTTTGCCACTAAGGCTAATATACAGTGCCCTCTGTAAGTAGTGGGTCAAAGAGGCATTATATATGAATAAATATGTTGTTGTAAATATGTCAATAAATATGTTCTAAAGTTTGTTTTGCAGTCAAGTGTCACTTCATTTCATATTTTTTAATTACCTATTGATATTCACTCCGACCGTCGGCGTACTACACGCGCGCACCGCCCAGGTACAACAAAACCCTTTACCCCCGCTGCTAAAAAAAATCCTAGAGGAAACACTGCTTCTGGTGTGCTGCGCCTGTCTTATCAGCAAGGCAGTTCCACCATGATGGATCTGGTTTATATTGTGGATTCTAGTGTCAGATATACGGCCCTATTCTGACGCTGGTTCCTCCTGAGGTGTTTGGGCTGTCTAGACATAAGGATGAATAGAGATTCCTCAGCGCATCCAAAATTGTCACCCTTCTTCTATATGTACCGCATCACAAATTCCAAATTAAATTTGTTCAGGAAGACATTAATAAGATTGCTTTGCACTGAATCTGCAATCTGTCTCATCTAGCAGTGCTGGTGCCTCATGCATGGGCTAATTATTGTATTTGAGATTTATGCTTTATTGCATGTCTGAATAAGGCCTAGTAGTTGTTTTTTTCTCTCTGTTCTTAAACCTGCTTCAACTTGGTTTCCGCTCCAGCATTGGATTTTCCCAGGCATTTGTTTGCGTTTCAGAACATTAACTTTACACACTCTTTGTTGTCATTGTGGACAGTGAGGAAGTTATGTAATGGAAGCGTCATAAAAACACAGTCCTGTTTTAAAATGCCAGGTCTGTGAACTTAAGAAAGAACAGAGCAGCCAGACACTTGAGTTTTTTACGGGGCCTGCGTTATACTCGGGTCTGATGCATGGGTTCAGATGCTTGTTGTTCCTTTCATGATGTCAGGGTTTGAGCAGATACTTCAGCTGAACTGGAAGAAATAACGCTATGGCATAATCCCTCGTTGGAAACACTGTTTTGAGCACTGGTGTTGCTCCTCACCTGGGAGAGGCCTGGAAAGTTGGCAGTGGACTTGGTTTCTTTGTAACCTCCAGTACGTTGCTGCCACCAGGCTTTGTTTTATGTCTTTCTGCGTCAGGCACTTGAGGGTGGACAATTTGTTTAGGCAGCTGAAGATGGAACTCTGCATAGTGGAGGATTATGAGATTGCTGGGTGATTTGTGGGTTGGATCTCCTCAGAGCCCGAGCTTAAACACCCAACACTTACTATGGTGTTAAATTATGATACCTAAACCATAAAGTTCTGGATTATAATATTCAGCAGCGCAAGAATCCACAAGAACAACTAGATTTTTTTTTTTACCTTTCTGCTGAACCGTGGTTTTGACTTTCTTAATTCAGTAGCCTAAATTTATGAGCACCCCGTTGCCAGTTTGTCTTTGGGCCGTGTTGCAATGGAGAAGATAAATAAGATGATCTAGGATTTAGTGAAAAGTAGTATGAAAATGCTGAAACTACACACACTGAAAATAAGCAGCTCTGCTTTTGAAAACAACCAGAGCCTTCCTTCCTTTTTTTTCCCCTTCCTTCAGTGGATGAATTTGTCCAGTTAGTCCAACATTCCTTTGTGAAAAACACTTATTGGGGCAGGGAAACCATTGCTCTCCCATTGTTATGCACGCATATTCACAGTATCGGCTCATCTTGGTCATGTATTCCTCCGTTCGGTGCTGTACATGCGCTCTTTAATACAGACCACCGCAAAAATAAATCTGACCATAATTTGAAATATTCAACTAGCTGAGCTGCGCTTGATTTATCTTGCTAGAACCTAAACAACTTCAAAAATGAACACATCATTTGCAAGTTAACACAAATTCACTGCTCCTCATAATTTTAGTCATCTATAATCCATTTCAAGTATTATTTTGCTTAGACCTGTTTCAGCAGAGTGTTTGACCTGGCCAATGTGCGTTCTTTAAACAAATGATAATAGGAAATGGCACGGTTTTGTGGCCCTTTGAACGCTGCTGTAGAGGGCAGCTTTGAGAAGCTTCACCTTGAACTGATAAAAGCAGTGAATTATCGCTTTGTTTATCTTGCTGTTAAAACTCGGAGTGCATTATCAAAGGAGAATGCAACGGAGGAGTATTACGAAGTGTATTTTTAAAATCTTGTAAATCCTGTAAATTTATGCCACAGTGTCCGGGGGACCTCACCTCGCCCTTCTGGTTTCCATTGGGGTTGAGCCCCAGTCCCGTCGGCTGTACCTGTAAAGCAGTGGGGTGTTTTTTCAGCCAGGATTTACTGTGCTGACCCCCTGGCTCTCAAAGGAGCGCTGATGGTCTTCCCAGGCTCAGGGGAGATGCCCAGAGCATTAGGCCGGGACCCCTTCCCTTTGGACCAGTTCCCCTTCTAATCAAATGAGGCTGGGAGTGATTTGGTTTTAATATTGGTGGCCCGGATGTGATGGTGTGTGATTGACGGGCTGTGGTGAAGGGGAGCAGGATGTCGGCAGGGTGAAAATTCCATTAATGGTATTGCTCATTTCTTAAAGTGGGGGTGGCCGAGCTGCGGCGGAGGTTCGCTCACCCTGCCTTTCACCCCCCCACCCCACCCCCTTGCACCCCTCTTGCACTGTGAGTGCCCTCTCAACCTGATCTGCACTCCTGCGGGACAGAAATAGGCTTTTGCACCGAGTCTGATTCCACGTCTCACAGCGGCAAAAGTGAAGTTTTAACTATAATGACATCAAGGTACTTTCATCGATATTTCTCATTTCCCCCTATTTCACAACAGCTCCCCAATTGCTGGTGGTACAAAGGAAGAACAAAACATCCCATCATTGTGTTTTATAGCCTGTAATTGTGTGGTGGGAGGCTGTGCCCTCCAGTTCTCCTCCTAATGGCTGTTTGTGTGTTGTTTTAGTGGCAGATTTACATGTGGGAGGGGCGCAGGGCGGTGATTTACAAGCAGCAGTGCCACTGACTGGCTGCCTGGCCGGCTGACTGACTGACTGGCCCTGCTCTGTGTGTGTTCCAGGTGATAGTGCAGTCTGGCCGGCAGCCCAGCGTGCTGCAGAAACTGTGTCAGCTGCCCTTCCAGTACTTCAGCCACCCGCGCCTCATCAGAGTGCTCTTCCCCTCCCTCATCTCGGCCTGCTATAACAACCCCCAGAACAAGGTCATCCTGCAGCAGGAGATGAGCTGTGTGCTGCTAGCTACATTCATTCAGGTAAATCTGTGAACGTTTACACACATACGTGCACACACGCGCACACACACACGCTGTAGCTGAAGAATTCCATGATTTGCAAATGTGTAAATAAAATATCCAAGTACTATGAATTTCAGCACATCTTTCACATCACATCATAGGTTAAAAGACCCTCAGTCCTCTGCACTGGCTGATATCAGCTTGTTCATCTCATCCCTGGTGAACATATAACAGCCGGGGCTTTTACAAAGATAGATGGCTTCCTCCACAGTGGATTTACCTGCCACTGGTTCAGCTGCCAGTAAACAGCTTGTCTCCTTCATCTCCCTCTGACAACATGCCCCTCACTGTTCTGCAACCACCACTGTTTAGACACAGATTAACTTTCATTCAAAGGGAGACAAGCTATTGTCATTTCTTTCAAACAAAGCAGTAATGCATGGTGTCCTGCCCTGATGCCCTCATTGTTGAGTTAACCTCAAGAGCATTCCTCGGAGTAAAACAATTTGATCTATGATTGTTTGTCCCGCTTTTTGCTGAGAAAATGACGTTTGTTTTGTAAATTACCGGGAGAAGAATTTTTGTAGTAGTAGCTGTAAAATTATGCCAAAATATAGTATTGGTTCTTCACTGTAAGGCTGCATTATTTAATTATTCTAAATCTTAATTCCCTTAGGACTGTGCCTCAAGTGAGAAAGATCCAGACAATAAATCAAAGCAAGGTGGTAAGTTATTCTGGTAAATTTATCAAGCACAACAAAAAAAATGAATGTATTGTAAATTTCACTTTTTTTTTTAACTCTGTAAATTGCATTGGCTTGAAAAAGTGTTGCATCTCACCTAAAAATTGGTGTTTTTGACACGCAGCTCCTCCGATATATTTTCAGCAATCTTTGAACAAAATGTAATGGAGCCTATAAGTGATGTACTTGAGTATTATGCGATAACAATTGGTTGCCATGAATGCCTCTCAGCGCATGAATGCCGTTGGACAAATTATTTAATAAGGGCTCGTTCGGTGAAATTCTGAATTCTGTTTTAAAACGATCGAGAATTTCTGTTGTACACGCAGTAAATTTCTCTTCTCTGTCTCCCATACAAAGCTTCCCAGCCGCTGGATTACTGTGAGTTGTCGAACCGCTTTCCAAGAGATCAGTGGGACTCGGCGCTGCAGTTTTTCCTCAAGAAGCAAGAGGAGTAATGGAGTCGCACACTGTCCTCACAATGGATATGCATAGTGTAAACACTACAAGAGAGACTGAGACATGGAGATCCACTCTGCTTAATTTTTTTCCTTTTTGTTTTTTCCCTTTCCTTGACTTGAGGTCTGCACATGGGTAAAAAAAAATATGTTCTCCAAGTTTTGCCAAAACATGTAAAAATCTTTTGTCAATTGTCAAGCCTTATCCAGTGTTGGTGTACTTGTTATGTTTTCTTGGAAATCATTCATTGATGTTCATGGGGAATTTGCACAAAATAGCTGTTTGTATTTTGCGTCTGCAGTTCTGACACACGCACAACTATTCCATTCAGTACCCAAACTAATCGTTTGTTTCTGTCTTTGTTTCTGTTGTGGATAGAAATAGATACATTTCAAAGCAGTGATAATCAAAAATTAAAACATTTACTTATACTGTAATGATTCATTTACCAAACATTTCCATCAATACTGTTTGTGTTAATTTATTACATTTTTTTCTCATCAGTTAGAATGTGAATGGCCTGACCAGAATGTTATCCCTATAGTTTACATAGTGCAAGTTTTGTACAAGTTACATGGCCTGCCCTGATTGCTGATATGTGTTAAGAGTTATACTGTATATGTTTTTCATGTTCTCATATTTCCTTGTTACCGTTTTTCTTTCTCTGTGGGGAAGCACTTACAGATTAATATAATTTATTAAGTAGTTTACCTTTATCTGTCTATCACATCAAATAAATTACTTATGGTGATGTATCATTGTTCTCCAAGTCTTTTTTGTATAAAATATGCAGGTTTTAACTAATTTCTTTAGTGTGGCTCTGTAACACTTAACAAATAGCATGTTTACTTGAAACATTACTGCTCTTATTGTGTATGGCCTGTTACAAGTCTTGTACTTTTGACAACTAGGCCCCTAAAATTAGCACATCTTTATATTAAATATGATTTATGAGATGGGGGAAAAAGCAACTTGTAGAATCAAAATCCATTACTAACCTCAAAGTTAAATTGTTCTGAAAACATAGGAGCTGGTGTAACTTTTACATTTACACTCTGATGAAGGATGCTTACAAAATCTATCTACAAGTTTCAGTTAAATTGTAAGGAAATTATTATGAAGAACTTTTGAATCCAATTTTGTGCGCCACCTGATTTTTTTCTCAGTCATAGCAATCACGCCTGTACCTGTGCTGTGGATGTTTACCACTTTTTGACGTCTGATATTAATTTATTTAAATGATTCATCACTGCAGGAACAATGCTGCCTATAGGTCCTGCACATGCAAATTGAAAAACAATAACAAAACAAAAAAAGAATCTAGGCATGCCTCTGAAAAGAACAAAATGTGGATCTCCAAAACTGTTCAACTCTTTCTGCAACACTCGAGCCATCCTGTAGCTGTAGCCTTCAGCCTACGGGAAGTTTTTTTTGGATGATGATGTTAACATTTTAGACTATTTAATGCTCAAATTGCATCATGTCAGGTGTGTAATTCCCCTAGCGAAAAATCACTTCAATATCCCTGTAATATTCATGTAGGGATTTAAAGTGTATGGTACTCAGTTGACATTATGGAATTTCATTGTATTTTATCTCCTATGGTATCATTATAATATTCATACAGGATAGTCCTATTACTTTATATTTTTGCTGTAATCTTCTAAAATCTATTATAGAATTATAGTTATTTTTGTAAGGGTCTCAAGCAGTGTATACTAGTCTTAATATAACATTATTGTTCGCTGAACACGGTTTCCTTCACTGATAAAAGTTGATCCTCGTCAACAAATTGTTGAGGTGTAGGGTGTCGGTCCCGGCTTGACCCTCGTGCTCTCATGTCCAGCGGCTATTTGCCATTCGGGATTCCTACTGGAATGAAAATAAACTCAAGACACGCCAGGATGCGTCCGCGGGCTGGGAGTGGGAGTCTCCTCCGCTCCGCAGCAGAGACACAGAGAGGGAGAGCTGGGTTTTGTTGTGGGTCCATTCAGTGTATCGTTTGCAGGTGATGCCAGATGGAGATAAGGGGCCGCCGCTGCCTGTCCTCTGTCTAGACTTGTAACCATGGGCGTCAAGTAGGTATGGCAAGGTACAACACTTGCCATTTGCCTAAATAAGTCCAATCTTGTAGTTTCATTGTAATGGAGAGAAAACATCATGCAAAGAAATATATTTGAAAGGTATATTTTAAAAAAGCACATCAGGGAGGATTCAGGACCAATAAAACCTGTAAGATTTGTGCGTCTGTGCGTGATAGTTCGGTGACCTGTGTGTCAGTTTATCACATTGACCGAAAAGGCTATATAATATTTTGTCAGTCATCAGTCACTGCTCCACTTGGCCCCAGAAATTTAGTAAATATAAACCGGTTTCGAAGTTTTGGTGGCAAATGATAGGCTGTTATTTGCAGGGACTACATTAGATTTGCAAGGATTATATTTGTTATGCCTTTAGGGGTTTTAGTGAATTTACTCCCCGCTTGCAACTGGTTGGAAGGCGGACGCAGCGCATCAGGCTTAATATTTGGCAATATTGAAATTGTTGTTTTTCTAATTGCTGTAGGCTATGTCCGGACGTGTCAAATTATTTTTGTGGGAGAGCAAACATAAGATTTATTTTGAAACAGCCTTCACAAAACTTTCCATATTCTAGGATCTGTTCTCTTGTTTATATAAATTTAGTAGGAAAGTCTTCCAGTCTACACTTAAAACACAGTGTCACACATTACGAGCAGTATAGGTGCGTTATATATTTACCATAAAACTGATTTATTTTGCCGAGAAATATTTTTTCTGAAAGTTTAGCAACAAATAGATTTTGCATGCAATAATCAGTTAGACCTATATGGTTTTATTGATAAGATCAGCTATGCCCGTCTTCATAATAAATAACAATAACTTATCCTCTTGGAAAAAAAAACAACAACAAAAAACAATCCGCATCTCATTTGTTTCATTAATTTACAAGAGTCGATATTGAATCTTCTTTACAAATCATGCACATCTACACAGATTGGATTCTGGGCTCATACGACCTGCTAAACATAAGAAATAACGTTCAGTCGTCCAATAAAGGCTCACAGGCTGCGCGTGAATCCCACAGCGCATTCCTCACGTTATACCTATTTGTCCAATCCAGGCTTGGTTTGCATTGGCATCATAGCAGACGGCAAGGTGGCTTAGAGACAGTCCCATAACTAGAAGTCCTACTAGCCAACATGTGTCCATCAACAGCTGTGTGTCCTGCCGAAGTGTCCTCGAGCAAGACAGTGAACTCCTGCCTGCTGGATCACAGTGTCAGCTTAATTAAAATGTAAATGCAATTGTCATTAAACGCCAATCCTCGAGTTTGGGTCACGTGTTGCACACTTGAGAAAAGAGACGTATAATCCAGCCTGGTCCTGTTCCTTATTCTTCACTGATGATTTGTCACTGATGCTCAAAGAGGTCTGGGCACGTCCGTGCAGAATGGACGCGTGTGCGCGCGCTTATTGGGCCCCAGTGAACTTCACGGCCTCACGTGTCGACGGGGCTCGGCACCATGCTGTTGGGTGTGTCCGGTAACTGCGACGACAACGAGGTCACGTCGCTGCCCGAAGAGTTCCCCATAGAGCCCGATTCAGAGAAAGACACCTGCCGAGGGAAACGGGGGGAGTCGTGTCAGTTCACAACAGACACTGGGGAAATATATTTGTTTTATTTTGTATAGCTTGGCCCAAGAAACAGCTTGTCTGCACTTTGGATCTTATCAAAATGCATGAAAAGTGTGATATATAATCTTTTGAACTAGGGTTTTGGGTTATAATATCATGACTAAACCATCACCTTAATCTGTGTGCATCTCAATTAGCCTATTCTGATTTATTATTTTTTTAACTGCATATTCTCTCTTTCTCTCTCTCTCTCTCTCCCTCTCTCTCTCTCTCTCTCTCTCTCTGTGTGTGTGTGTGTGTGCAGGAGAATGTCTAAGCCCTTCACTTCATTCACTTTGTTTTTCTGTGTTTTTTTTTTCTCCTTACCAGCTGCTGGAAGGCGGGCTGGTCCAGGTCGCTCTGCAAGGCGAAGTCGCTCAGTGTTTTCCAAGGCGGCTGGTAAGTTTGCACCTCCACGGGATTCCCTTGGACGGTGTTATCGTGACGAATGGGGCTGCCTGCCACCAGAGGGGTACCTGTCAGGCCCTGCAGATTCTACGGGGCAAACCAGAAACACTCAGTTAGCTCACCTCTTGGCCAGTGATGGAGCCTGAGGGGGAAAGTCACTTCAGGATAAGAGTTTGAGCAGTGATGCAGCGGTAAATAAAAATGCGGCTTAAGTAGGCCTATCATCATTATAAGGCAAACAACTACCAGTAGCTATACACAAATAAAGCAATTACATTTTCAGAAAAACATTGACCCTATCACCGTTTAACTTACTCATATAAATTTACATCATAAAAATGTATGTCAGCCTATAAAAGATGGGTAAACTTAATTCCGCAAATAAAAGGTTGGGTTTACCCCCCACCACATTCTCTGCCATTGGCCCATAAAGTACACAAACATCTCTGAATGCGTAAAAAAAGACTGGAAAATTAGACTGGAATAAAGTTAAGTCAGGTCAAGTTCATTTATTTAGCTCTTCATCACAAGTATGTCTCAAAGGACTTTATAGAGAATGCGCCTCCCTAGATCCAACTAATCAACAATTACTTGCCACTGCATTAGGCTATTTATTTATTTTATCGAGCAAAAGGATGACAATAACAACGGACATCAACGCCATTTGATTACGCCGATCATTCACAGGAGAGGATGTTGAGTTATCCCGATTTTTTAAGATAAGATAAGAAGCAACCACCAATTTTGGGGGAAAAAGTAACGAGTAGTGTAACGAATTACGGAGTAATAAGGAGGTAAAGCAATAGGCTAGCATTACTTTTGAAATGATAAACGAATAATTGCCTATGTAGGGTATTACATAACTTTTTTTGAATTTTTTTGTTTGTTTTTATTTTAGTGCAGCCATGCATGAACACCAGATAGACTGCATCAACTCACGGTTTTGTCGCTGTGCCCCTGCTGCTGGAGCTGCTTCATCAGTATGGATCTCTTCTTGTCTTTGCAGCGCTTGTTCTGGAACCAGACGCGGATGACCCGGGGGCTCAGGCCGGTCATCTCCACCAGTTGTTCCTTCATCAGAGCGTCCGGCCTGGGGTTGGCGTTGTAGCAGGTCCGCAGGGTGTGGAGCTGCTTCTCGTTCAGCACCGTCCGGACCCGGGTGGTCTTCTCAGACTGCTTGTGGACGTGGTTTCTGTGATGAGGAGGGTGTCGAACCGAAACCGGGTCTGAGGTGAAAACAAACCAGCAGCTTTAATCTATTGTTTTGAAAAATTCGATTAAACAATAAATAATAAATCACCATTATATACAGTGCAGTAACCCTGTAGGCTAGAGCTGTAGTAACCCCATAATACATTTTAGAGGGATTCTATATAACCTATATACCTATATTATAGCAATATTATAGTGATATCATAGGACATTAAAACAATATCATAAATTACAAAAAGTAACTATAAACTCACTATTGAGTAGGCTACCACAGAAACACTCTCGCCTAAGTCCTTAGCCTATAGGAATATTATAGAAATAGTGATTCTTAATACCAGACCCAAAATCATTTTCAAGGTAGCACACATAATAATTCTTATTTAGTCGACTTTGTTTTAATTTCCAATTGATTTCTGATCGGCCTCAAAAATCATAGAAAACTTTGCAGGGATACGTTAACCTGTTGGACTGTTATTGCACCTACTTATAACCTAATAATAATAATAATAATAATAATAATAATAATAATATAATACACTGATTTAGGCCAAGCCACAGACATGGTCATTTTCATAGTAAAATTGGGTTGTTACAGAGCTCTAATGATAGCCTATAATTTTCCACAGGTTTAGAATAATGGCACAAGCAGCTTGCTCCTACCTGAGATGTGCAGCGGTCTGGAGTGAATGTTCCCCGGGCTCAGCGGGCTTCCTGCGGAGGCCCGCTCCGCCAGTAAGCCGTGATCGGCCCGACACAGCAGCTCGTCGTCCCGCAGAGAGAACTCGTCCCCCGGCAGCAGATGCCTGCTGCACACCGAGCACCGAAAACACTCCATGTGGTACACGCTGTCCCGGGCTCGCATCACCAGGTCGCTGCTGCAGAAGCCCATGTTACACTTTGCACATTTAATGCCAAATAACCTGAAAAGAGCGATGGAGAAACAATTGGTCTCAGTGGACTTATAGGGGTTTGAATGAAATGGATTTGATGCCGCTGTCAGCTCAAGTTCAATTCACAAAAATTCATGACAAGATTCAATTCAGAGGATGAAAAATTAATTGCTGCGACAACAAACTTATTTAGGCCCACAGTTCAATGCACATTTGCGCACTTTCATTTGCACATCCTACACATTGGCTCTGCATTTGAACTGGACAGTATAACCTACTTTTACTGTGGGTGAAATCTTTGTAGGCCTATGAAACTCTTGGTATGCTCTGTATTTATTACAGCAGCTCTATTTATTGTATTGTAAGCTATATCTGCATGCTCTCTGCTTTTTGCCATCTCATGTCATCTCATCTCAGTTATCCTCTTTTTATACCCCCTCCACTTTGTCTTTCTCTCTCAAAACATTCTGGAAAGGAAAACATTTCTGTATAGTGAACAACTCCTACCTTACATAATCTCTTTTACAGTACGTCTTGCCGTCTCGGACGAAGCAAGTGCAGGTCTCGTCCAGGTACTGGCTGCACTCCGCACACTTCAGGCAGGCTGCGTGCCACTCCAGGTCCGGGGAGACTCTCAGGATGTACTGGTCGTGTATCTGACTTCCACAGCCCACACACATTGCGATTCCCGACTTCTCTGCGAGAGGGGGATGCACACATTAATGCAACACTGTGCGCTGTTTTAATCCCCAGACATCCTTGTTAAATCCCCCCCACACCCCTTCCACCCAACGAGGAAAAAAACTATAGTAATCCTGTTATAAAGTTTAGAAGAATGCTATACAAATATCACAACAAAACCAATACGTGTAGCCTATTATAAGAAAATATTACAATGAGGTCATAGGAGATAAAAATACCACAAAGTAGGCTACGATAAGTGTCACTACAAACTCACTACTAAGGACCACAGACACAATATAAGTTACTATAAGAATATTATAGGAATATTATAGTGATTTTTCGTTAGGGCACGTCTGTTTAACATGTCTTTCGACATTATTCTGCACACCTCGATCTCTTATTGAGCGATTAATCATGAAATTCAAAGCATTACAGACTACGGCGAACAGGAGATAAAAGTATAAGATAAAAAAAAGACACAAGAAGAAGTTAGGAATGGAAAGAAGAGGAGTATAGCTTACTTTTGGAATGATCCCCCATATCATCCAAGAAAGAAGAATTGAGCAGGATATCCACCATACAGGAGAAATAGCCCTAGTGCAAGCCGACAGATGGAGGGAAGGAGTGGGAGAGGAGACCGTCCCGTCCCGTCCCTGCTGGGTGATAAACTTGTATTCCTCGACCGAGAGAGAGGTGGAGAGAAAACAAAGTCCCTCGACCAGTGACGTCTGCAGACCTGGACCTGTGTGAGTCCGGGGAGAGGGTGCGATGCAAATCTCCTCATGGACCCCTTGTGATTTTTTTTTTGGCTCGTGTGACTGAATGCATATAGCCTAGGCTTTTTTTTTTTTTTAAATCGTGTCTTTTTGTCCTGAAACAGAGCAGCGTTTGAGCATTTTGAGATCAACTCGATTGCCTAAATGAAAGCAACTGGCTTTTCCTTATAACGAAAATGTGCAGTTATATTCCTATAAGGACTTGCAGTGTTTCTGTGATGCTCAATAGTGAGTTTATAGCGTTCATATTGTGCTTTATGGTATTTTTCTTTTTTAAATCTCCTTTGGTATCACTATAATATTCCTATAATATTCGTAGAGCGGTTTAATGTGTCTACGGTATACTCAACACTGAGTTTATAATAACCTTAAAATAGACCTACTTTATGTTATTTTAAAAATCTGATGGTATCACTGTAATATTCCTATATAGGATATTGTAGATATACATTTTACAGTTTTGCTGTGATATTTGTATAGGATCCTTTTGAGATTTGTTACAGGATTACATAGTTCTGGGTAGGTTTCTCTAAACTATACAGTTGTGAATGAAACAAAAATGTAAAGAAATGTTCATCTAGAATAAACATGTGTTCTTGTTCTTGGTCTTATGACGATGATGATGACCATTATTATTATTAGTAGTATTATTAGTAGGCTATTATTATTAGTGACTGAATGACACCTAATATTTCACTGTTATTCCCACAAATTCTACTGGTAGAGAGCCCTCTACTGGATGAGGATCACAAGGATCAGTAAAGCCTAAATGCAGGCTAAATCTGATTCTTTTGTGTGATTATGGATTATCCAGATTCGTGGGCACGTAAGTAAACATCTGATTCAAGATATAACCGACTACAATATTTGCACTTCATATATTTGGTGTTTGATAGCTGATAGCAAGATAGCAAGGCCGGTAGAGCAAACCAAATCTATGAGTGCCCAGCAATGTTTCTCCAAAAATGTTTGTCTATTAGTTAATAATGTTGTTCATTAAGTTTGGTCATAAGGCCTCATATAATCTACTAAATCAACCTTGAATAGCTTACTATTACCTGCATATCCGATACACACACACACAGAGAGAGAGAGAGAGAGGGAGAGAGAGAGAGAGAGAGAGGGAGAGAGAGAGAGAGAGAGAGATGCAACAAAATAAGCCAGGCGAGTGCGCAACAAGAAAAATGTTAGACTTTTTTTTTTTTTTTAGCATTTAGATGGTTTTGTGCACACCATAGTCCTATAAAAGTTTTCAATATTTCATTTTGTTCTGCGATTATAAAGACTTATGTATCAGTTCAAAATGAACTTCAGATAAACGTAAGTAGACCTTATCTGTTCACATTCTTTTTATACACATCAGTCTCACCAGACTTTAGGAAGTTTTCGAAGTCAAGCAATTCTGCAGCGTTTCTACACTATAGGTCTAAATTTATGAAGAGCAACGTGAATCATGAGGGAGGTTTTGGGTTTTTAGTTTTTATTCATAGTTCTCCACCAGACTTGACTCTCTCTCTCTCTCTCTCTCTCTCCTCTCTCTCTCTCTCTCTCTCTCTCTCTCTCTCTCTCTCGCTCTCTCTCTCTCTCTCTCAGATAACACTGATTCTCCTCACCCTATCAGTTCCCATTCTTGCTCTCTTACCCTCAGTTTTCTCTCAGCTTCATGTCTGTGGCAGTTCGGTGTTTTAAAGCTGAAGCTGTTAACTTTCCTGTCTTGAATTGTTCTGCAGACACCGAGGCCACATTTTGCTCATCTATAGCTTCATATTTTACCATATGATGAAAGTCCAAATCTCTTAATTTAAGCTGTTGAAATTATTAAAGATGTTGAATTAAGTTTAGGAATATCCAACTATCCAGACAACTCGTCACTCCTGCTGTATCAACCCGGTCAAGCAACAAATTGAAATTGAACAAAACATGAAAATAATATTCTAATAAGTAAAAACACTATAGCTTACATCGAGATGTGCTATAGGCTACACGACCCGTTGTCTTTTGAGGTAATGACTGTAACTCTTTGAATTTAGCATCGGGTTTAAAAAGTAAAACATTTTATTTTCAGATACTGGATTGTTCATAAATATTCATATTTATGCAAAGGATCAAATATTGATTCTTTGGGCCTACAATATAGTCAATACGTCTACCCTTGTGAAGTACTATATCCTACTGCTGCTTTAAAAAGAAAGGACATTTTGAGACAGCACAGATGGGCAAAACTATATTTAACAGAAGGCTAAAATGCTAAAAATAACTGGTGATGAAAATTAGCGTTTTAAAGTAGCACAATTGGCAGTTGAATCTACAATTACGCTTATTACTCACGCAGAAATTTCAAAGCGCCTGTGTGTTTTATTCTGTCGCTTAGAAAGACTCAAACTAATTATGTCGAAATTGAAAGAATTTCCATTCTCATTACAGATGAGGAAAATAGATCACTAGACAACTTTAAATAACAAAAAATTACTTGCGTGGTTATCATGCGTGCTCCTTTTCATGGATGTATGTTTGACAATTCAATTAACCATTTTACACCTTTTCTGTTAATCTTACAATTCTCTGTTTCGTTTTCAGTATATGCTCTCTTAAATTCATCATAGCCTTGTGTCTTGTTTGGGACAACAAATGTACACATTTGCGTTAGGCCTTTATTTCTACTCACCATAGCCTATTTTAATAATAATGTGTCTTTTGTTTAACATACACTGAGCTGAAAACTAACAGATTTGTGTCAATTTGTCAAACTAGACACACGGATACTTGAAAATGAAAATGAAACAACCGTTTTCAGGGGGATATTAAACCTATCTCCTTACAGGCTATCATTTAATTGACACTGTAGTTCTCAACTTCTCAGCTGTTTCAGAGCCAAATGAGCCATTAGCATTACAGTAATATCAAAATGTATTTGTTAACCAGACAAATCATTCTTTATCCACTCCAAACCTCTGTCTTTTCTACTTTCCCCTGATAAGATGCCATGTAATCACTCCATTAACGTGATCGTTCATGGTTTTCCCTCTATACTACACCGTTTGCACATATTTTAAATGCATGCCAGCTAAGATAGGGTTAAAAGGAACTGACCGTAAATAACCAAGTATTTGTCTCGCGAGAACTCGACTGAAACGTCAGATCACCTTTAGCACAGATTGCCTCTAGCCTCGTTGAAGAGCAAGCCAGCAGGGTCCAAGATGCACAGGGCTTTCAACAAAACAAGTTTGAGACAGTTGGTAAGAGTATGACAGTTATGGAATGACAACGTTAGCTGCACAGATATTGATCTTTCATAACATTAAACAAAGTAATTGACGAAATACGTCCGTTAGCTTGCTACCTACGTCTCAACATGCCTCTGCAGCTTGTTGGCTTGCTATCATACTAACGTTAGCAGCAGCTAGTTAGCAAGCTACATGCTAGTCGTGCTACATTTGCAAGCCAGGGGAATATTTTAAATGTATGCATGTGACAGAGTTCAGAGCTTTGGTTTAGTTATTTCTGTCATTGGGTTTACAGAATCATTACTCAAAGACCCATGTAGAAAATAACGAAACTTTAGCTTTAGCCTTTGAGCTAACGTTAGCTGGTGATGTTAGCATTGTCAAGTGCTTATGAAACCTCGTAAACAACAGTTACAAAACCAAACAATTGTCATTGATGTCATTGGTGTCGTGAAAAAACAGTTGATTTCTGGTGAGAAGTCTGCCAGTAGATAATAATGTAAGAAGTTACCTTGCATTATATAATATTTTACCTTTTCATTCATATGTTTAAGTTCATCTGAATGACCTTTAAAGACTGATACTGTTCAGGCTGAGTCCTGTACAGATAAGGCTGGTACTATCCTGTTTTAACTTGACAGCGCTGATGCTGCTGTTTAAGAGGTTGCATCAGCTTGGTATAGGTACTTGCACTGAACGGTAGTTTTTAAGTCTGTTTGTTTGTAGAATATTTGACTTCCAACTTCAGTGTACACTTCCCTTACATGCATAAGAAATAGACTGCATTCAAGTTTACATAGACACTAACACTGTAAGAGCAGAATCCTCTAGAACCAATGTATAATACTCAGCACAAGATCCTTAATCCTAATATGATTTAGAAATTTAAACAATTATTATGTGATGAAAGCAAAGTATTCAGTTTTCTTTAAATAAAATCGCTGATAACCTTGGTAGAGACATCTTATACAACAAACTACATTGCCAAACAGATCTTTGATTTTATTGTTAAAGGTCTGTATGCTGAGATGTTAACAATGTTTTTTTTTTCCCAACAGACTGGTCTCATCCAAAGGTTTCAAAGTACCTTGGTGGTAGCAGAGCACAGCAATGACAAGCTGACACCTATTACACTCAGTGCCATCACTGCAGCCAGTAAGCTGGGCGGAGAGGTGTCTTGTCTGGTTGCTGGAACAGACTGCTCAAAGGTAGGTGATGCTTTTGGGGCTGACTTGTTTCATAAAACTTGTGGTAATTTATTCCTTGCTTTGGCTATTACAGGGAGACCATGACCAGGAGTGTTTTTTCTTGCTTTTATTGCATCAAATACAGACAGACATTGAGACAAACACCATGTAACATTAAGTCATGGATAAGTGACAACATAGAAGGACGACAAAAATGTATTACAGTGCATTTTAAACATGTACATGGAGATAAACAGACTTTAAAAGGGCACCAGTGTAGTAAACTGGATTCATCCAGATGTTTTTTTTTCTTCTCAGGTTGTGGAGGAAATCGCTAAAGTACAAGGTGTGAAGAAAGTTCTGGTGGCCCAACATGATTCTTACAAAGGTGCTCTCCCAGGTATGTAGCTTGAAACCTGCTGTTACATTATGTAGAATATGTTTTAATGAAAATTGATTTATTTAGGGAAAATATACTGAGCATGTGCATTCTTCTTCAGCAAGACCACGCGTCATATCCACTCAGTCACACACATTGACGCCTGGAAACTGCCCAATACAACCGCAGTCTTCTACTGCTGGCCAGTGAGCAGCTTCTGAGCAATTGGGGTGAAGTGCCTTGCTCAAGGACATATAGACAGTAGCTGCTTTTTTGAGGTGTTCTGGGGTTTGAACTAGCAACCTCCGGTCATGAGCTGGCCTCTCTAACCCATTGTTTGAGTGAAAAGAAATTCTGTCCTCTTTTTCTGCAGAGGAGTTGACTCCACTTATCTTGGCAACCCAACAGCAATTCAACTTCACCCACATCTGTGCTGGTGCATCTGCCTTTGGAAAGGTAAGACATGGACAAGAGCACTGCCTATATGATTTTTATTTATTTATTTTTTGGAATGGTATTAGTGATATTTTGGCTGAATCTATGATGTATCTTTCACTGAAATGTATTTAATCTCTAATATCTCACTTTCCTCACATAACAGCATCTGTGTAGTTACAAATGACACACTTGTACATTACACTATATACTGACTTTCCCTTGATATAAACACTTTACTACTGGTTTGAGCAGAAGTATGATCTGTGCATATTTCCCTACTTATTCACCATTTTGTTTTACAGAACCTGCTCCCCAGAGTGGCTGCCAAGTTGGACGTTGCCCCAATTTCAGATATTATTGAGATCAAGTCTCCAGACACCTTTGTCAGAACCATCTATGCTGGTAACCACTGTCATTTTATTATAATAATGAGCCAACTGAGTATTTTTCATTTTTTCATAATTCTTGACTACTATTGAAATGCGTCAAAAGAAACTTTAAAGAAATATGGTTCATTTTAACTGCATTTGTGACAGCTTTCAATGATGCAGATGTAGCGCTAACTTTTATTACCGCTGAGTTTTCTCTAAAGAGTTTTTAAATAGCTTATGTTAATAATGTTTTTTATTGTATTACATAGGGAATGCTCTCAGCACAGTGAAATGTAATGAGAGCATCAAGGTCTTCACAGTCAGAGGGACATCGTTTGAGCCAGCAGCAGTGGAGGGAGGAAGTGCCACATCAGAAGACGGTACAGTAGCCAACAGATTCAACCATACAGATATGCTGTAGATAAGATAAGCCTTGACTGTTTGTCTTGTCCATTATTTTACGTAATTTACAATATTGTTTTAGGATTCTGTGTGAAAGTGCAAAGTGCTTTAGTACAATGATATGATTAATAGTCATTGGTGATCCTCTAATTTGTTGATTGCAGTGGCTGCATCCTCACCCACTGGGGTATCTGAGTGGCTGGAACAGAGCCTGACCAAGAGTGACCGTCCAGAGCTGACCAGCGCGAAGGTTGTGGTGTCAGGAGGTACGAAGTCATTAACTTCATTTTGCCTTCAGCATTACAAATTATGGTCAGAGCAATGTTTTCCAAAAAGTAATTCAGACCCCACTGGTGGGTTGGGCTGGAAGATTTAAAAAGGGTCCCATATTCTTGAGAAGGAATTTGTTTATAAACCCACTTTATATGTCTTGTCGTCGATGCATTCCCCAACTCCCTACATTGTATGGTGGGCTGAACAAAATATTGCAGACCTGTAGGCTGGTACCATAAAAACAATCTAAATTTGCTTGGCCAGCCTACTCGGTATGCTAGAAAATCAGCTTGGGGTTTCAAGAGAATTCAGTAGCATTTGTGATCAAATTAATTTGTTGTTATATCAAAATTAGACTAATTGTTTTCTTTCACAGGAAGGGGCTTGAAGAGTGGAGACAACTTCAAGCTGCTTTACGACCTTGCTGACAAAATGAATGCCGCAGGTGAGATGGTGGTAATATGAGAATGTTATTTTGTATCATGCATTATCTGTCTGCTTGCTTTTACTTAAGTAGATTTTAAGTGATATAATGTTCTATTTTCAGTCGGTGCATCCAGAGCTGCAGTGGATGCTGGATATGTCCCTAACGATATGCAGGTTGGACAGACGGGCAAGATTGTAGCACCAGTAAGTTATTCCTCTTCTCAGGTGGCTATATGGTGCCATGTCAAATTATTTGCACAGCAAATCAAGAAAATGAACAACACACATTTTCCAGCTCTTATCAAATGGGAAACAAGTGAATAGTTGCACCCTAAACATGCTAAAAGGCAACAATTCTTGACACCAATTGCACGTTTTTGATATGGAGCAGAACCTTGATCAGAATGTCAGTCTGTTTCAAAAGTGTGCAAATCGCAGATACCAGTTACTTTTGACAAATGCCTGTTACTTCTCCTTTATACAGCATTCCCGAAATTCAGTATGATCAGGATGGCTGCTTTGCCCTTTAAAAAGGTTAACGTGCCATTATCCGATTCAGCTGGGATAGCCCAGCTGTGATTATCCACACATTAGGCCCCGTGAAATGTACTTGATGGCACATTTAGGACCCTAAATGATTTAGCTGATCCATTAAAGCAGACTGCAGTGGATGTCTGGTCAGAGCCTCAGACCAGGCCAGCCTGTCTAAATTGGATTTTCTGAACGTTTTGACAAGCTTGCTGAATTTGGCTTAATGAATTAAATATAATTTGTATCGTATATGTTTTTTTTCTCCTCTGCCAATCTGAAAATGCTTATTGTATTATTCATTACAGTGAAGTTCACATGCTATTCACATACAAAGTACCCACAAAGATTATTTCTCTCTCCTCTATTACCGATTTAAGTGTAATTTATTGTTACAGAAATTAGTGCTATCAAAGGAACACGTGTTCAGTAACACTTAACTCTCTGTGATGTTTACAGATGGTTAGTCTCTGAATTGTTCAGTGTAATCAAAGCTGTCAGAGGTTATACCTGAGCAGTCTTTCAGGGGAGTATCACTTTTAGGGAACAGCTTGGCAGCATAGGAGCGTGGCTGTAAAATTCTGGTCTGTTGGCGTCGCTGAACAATGACATTCTCTCCACACTTGAATGATTTTGCATTTAGGTTGCATGTAAAGAAGTGTGTACCCACACCTGAGGGACAGTAGGTGAACTGCAGAAATATATTCTAATGGGACCATCCTGTATGAGTTTGGACAATCATGTATGAATATGTTGTTCTTTCTAGTGACACTAAATACAGATTGTGTTGTCTTTGTCTGGCCAATGGAATACAGTGCTTGATGCACTTAGTTTTTAGACTCCGTAGTTTTGTGTTCACAAATTGATGCTCTGCTCTTTGAGACTCCAGCAGCAACATTGAATAAGCACTGAAATATTCATATGGCAGTGCATTAAGCTGAGAGCCAGTGATGGGTTCTCCCAGTGGGATCGGGGAGACGGCACTGATCTCTGCCACACATCACCCAGCACCCTTGTTACTTCCCCTCTGATATTTCACACACCCTTAGTTATCATGCCATTGGCCAGCTGTGCTCTTGCCGTACTTTTTGAGGTGTATTTCTCTAAAGGCCTGAGACTGCGCTTTATGTCTACAAGCAACTAACACTTGTATGGTTGTCCTGTTCATGTTCTGTTCACAGGAGTTGTACATTGCTGTTGGTATCTCTGGAGCTATTCAACATCTGGCTGGAATGAAAGACAGCAAGGTACAGTCACAAGGGCAGCATCCCCCAAATTGTGTTTTTTCCATTTTTTCTGTGCATTTTTTGTGATATTTACTAGTTTTACCCTTTTACCAACAAATGTATGACAGACACTTTTAATGTCACATACATACATTTTGACTAAATTGATTATTGCAGGTAGGCCTAGCTTTCGGAGTCTGGTTTGTGGGCAAATTTTGCAAAACACTTTTTACAGAGAAATCAATACCACGGGACGTAAAAGTTTATGTTCAATATTCAACAGATATGTGCCTCTTCTAGCCTGAGCAATTCCTAGGCAAGAGAATTAATAGACATTTTATTTTTTACTCAAACCTACCTGTATTTTTTTTTGTTTTTTGATGGACACGTACATGCACATAGCACCTCACAAACACAACTCTGGTCACCATACCCCTTTCCATGGTGTTGAAATGTTTCTGTCCATCTGCTTATGCTGTCAATTACATGTAAGAAACAAATGTTCTACTATTTCTGCAGCATCAGAATTCTGTGGCATTCTGCATTTAAGTCAAAATTTTGTATTTAGTCCCTGATTCCATCATTCTGTCTGTGGAAAACATAGGACGCTAAACAATTAATTTGATTAAGTGCAGCAAATGTTTAAAGCAGTTCGTTCATTTCTGTTTTGTGCATGTTATTCTAAACATGTCCTTTTTATTCAGACTATTGTTGCTATCAACAAGGATCCAGAGGCTCCCATTTTCCAGGTGGCTGACTATGGCTTGGTAGCTGATCTTTTCAAGGTAAGAGAGTCTTTGACTGATATTTCTGGAGTAATGTCAAGATGACGTTACCTTAGGAAACAACCAAGCAGTGAGGCCAAAACACAACACTACTCATTGCTGCAATCACCAACTACCTGGACAGACCCTGGATGTTTTGATAGGCAGGAGTCCAGAGTGACAATCAGAATATAACATTTGCCATCTCGCTGATAAATTTTGCACGATGCATTATTCCACCTAATGGAAATGTGCAACTGTTGAATTATTGAGTCCTTGAATTAATCAGAGGTGAGTTGTGGCTGGGGCTTGCCGTTAAGAGAGAGGCACACAGGCCTCTCACAAGCTATAAAAGGTGATCAATAGTTACCTAAAGGTCGCTGGGTGGAACTTTTCAGGTTTATATTTGGCTTCTTCTTGCCAGCCCTTTTACACGCTCGGTTGCTTTCTTGTGTCTAGCTGGTACTTGAGGATAGTGAGCCAGGAGGTTGGCACAACAAACACTGGAGTCCAGTGCTGCCGGTGAAAGGCTAGTAGCTTATATTTTCATGTGTGTCCTGTTGGTCATGTTTTATTTAGCCCCTCAGTAGTGCATGAGCAGCCCAGGTGTCCTGCTAAACTCTGTAGAAGTGATGAGTAATAATAGCTAGTGGCAGTTGAGTTGTGACCTACTGGGTGAGATCACCTTACATGTGATCACTCCTCAGATAACTGATTAAAATGGATGGGCTTTCTCCTTTTTCTCCAATGGAAAATTGATACCCGGGACTAACTCCGGTGGTGACTGATGATTTAGTTCGTAGTCGTTTGACTCGGAAGGAAAGGCATTCAAACAGTTTTGTACTCAAATTTACCACATAAAAGGTATTGGAACTTGTCCCCTTCAGGACCACACAACCGGCATAATCAATGTGTTTGTTTATGGGACAAATGCATCCCTAGTAAAATCTTGCTTTATCAACCCTGCAGACACTATGATAAATGTTTGTACGCCTGCTGCCTGCTGTTGTCTTGATAAATCTCAGATGAGAGTCGGTGTGTGCATGACTGTATGTATAATAAGCCCATAAATCTTAACATGTGGAATATACTGGGGATGCTTAAAATAACAGGTGCTGGTGAACAGTCCCCCAGTTGTAAAGCCTGCAAATATTTTAAGTGGATGCAGCAATGATTGATGCAGAATTGCAATAACCTGTATTTTACATAGATGCCTAAATTATTTCCACAGTGCATTTAGGTCTAGTTAACAAATGGTTAACTCACACTACAGTGTAGCAGTTACAAAAACATGTAGTTGCATTTTCAGCACTGCAACACACTCTTAACACTGACTATCCAATAAAATAAAACTTTTATTTGCTAAACTTGAGGTTTTATGCCTTGAAAAAGTATTTCCAGGTGTTTCACATGGTCTCGAGTTGCTGACAAGTTTACACACACACACACACACACACACACACACACACACACACACACACACATACATCAGATAAATGCCATAGTGCCTGTGTGAAATGTTTGCTGGATGATTTCTGTAATATCTTACTAGATAAACAAGGTCCAACACCTCTCAACAGCTGCACCTTTTCTAGGTTTTCCATGTCAAGGAAATATGCTGGGTAATATTAAGTCTGTCTCCTCTTCAGGCCGTTCCTGAGATGACTGAAGCATTGAACAAGTGAGGAGGAACAAAGCTCCCACCAAGCTTCCATCCCACAACCCGAACCTGGGAATTCAGACCGCAGCCATGGGGACCTGACCTACAGCCTCTGCCTTAACGCATTTCCGAAGCTATGTATGTCTGGGTGCATAAATTATTTCATCATAGTCTTCTCTCTGGCTGGCAACAGAAGAACATTCTCAGTCTACAAATAAATGTCAGTTTTTATATACCTAAAGTATTCAATGTCCATGAATATGGTTTTACTGTACTTAGCTTTGGTAGGGGGATATTGTACATCTACAGTAGTACATATTTTGTAATTTTATTTAACTTTCTGGCACAGTAAAGGTCATCTTTGGGAATGCTTAACTTGTCTGTGGCTCCATGATGTAGTTGACTCTATAATGTAGTTTTTCATGCAGACCTAGAGGCTGTCTGTTTCATCTCAGATGCTCTAGGAAAACTTATGGCATGTATTAAATCGACAAGTAATGACGAGTGTTCTCATTTTGCCATGTTTTCCCTTTATTGGCTTCCTTCTGCAATTCTTTCTTCCCATGATCATTATACAAAATGCCTGTTGACATTAACATGAACAGGATTAGTTTGCAATATTTAAGAGGCAAATCTTGAAGGTTCATGCGATAATACTTTTCTTTCTGAGTGACAATTTATAATAGCTCCACTGTAAATCCCTCGCTATATTTGGCTGTGATGTGATGATCAAACCCATCCTGAAATATTTACACAGCTTTCAAACAAAATCATGAAAATATTTTAGACCTGAATGATATGAAATCTATCATGTGCAGGTAGATGCCAGTTTTTAATATTAATTAGGTGTGTATGGGGCATGCTGTAGTTTGCAAAGACTCTGTAAACACCGACTCAGCTGGGTTTGGTCAGACTCCATCCATGGCACCTGGACAAAAACCTTCTGAATCACTTGAGTCTGCCATCCGTCAAGTGTTTGCTGAACTTTATCCACCCATAGAATTTAAATACAAATGTTAACATTGCTAATATAGAAAGACAAAGATAAGAAAGAAGTTGAGATCACAGCTCAACATCTGAACACAGATCAAATGTACCCTGCAGCAGTCCCGTCAAAGAGGACTGTTCTTTGTGAGTTTGGAGACACTAGACTGACCAAAAACGTGAACAGTTATCAAACCTGAACTTATGATTAATCCATGCCTCATAGGTTGGGAAGCCCTAACCCTGATTTACAGTTTGTGGATTTCCAATAAATGATCTCACCAGTCTAGCATCTCCAATTCCTACAAAGTGTATCGGAGGAACAAAGCCCCCAGCACCATCCCCTCCCCAGTTTCACTTCCTCTAAGTAATATCACAACTCAACACATCAAAGCCATATTTTCTGCACAGACCAGTTGTCTGAAAATTTTGGGCTAGAGCCCCATTGCTGGTTTCTTTTGGTAAAGTTTTCATAAAACTTTTTTTATTTTTTTTTTTGCAAGTGTCAATTCCTGATAGATACGTGGTGCCTGATCACAAGTCTGCCTTTTTCTGTCCTCCATGCCCTCCGTTTGTGCTGTTCCGGCAAGGACATCAGTCTCAGTTCCAATGTACTCGCACTAACAGTATGAAAAGGAGGACAGGCATACAGTATGTGTACCAGTGGCCCCCAACAACGGGGGGGACGTAGTCAAGCGTTAATTTTTGCGGTTGATCTGAGGAGTGAGTCCTGCGGTGTCCCGACCTCAGGCACTCTGACGGGTCTTATGTCTCCGACAGACGGCTGACTGGGGCGTCCACCGGCTCCATCATTCTGTACTTCTCCTCTAGAAGAGGCTCGCTGCTCTGCAGATGGATGAGGGGCTTGGTGTGAAGCCCGACTCGGCTCTCCTGGTTCCTCTTGTTGTAGATGTTGACCCTGTGCTCCAGCTCGGGGCTGGTCTTGGTGGAGCCTGCGGGGCTGGGCAGTTTGAGGTTGACGGGGTCCAGGCCCTTCTGGGTGAGACAAGAGTCCTCCGACAGAGAGGAGAGCAGCTCCTGCACCACAGCGCTGGGGTTTCCTCGCGGCTGTGTGCCCAGGGCCAGGGGGCTGCTGTAGGGCGGAGGGTAGCAGCGCTGGCCGCTGTAGTCTGTGGAGGTGGAGGCCTCACGCACCGTGGAGCTGCAGTCTGTGGTGGAGCCCAGTGTGTGGCTGCTGATGCTGTGCTGCCGGGCACTGAAGCTGGAGCGGGACACCGTGGTGGTGGAGGCTTCGCTGACTGAGCTGCCGGTCCGCTGCAGACGGCTGGATGGTATTGCGTCAGCACTCACCAACGACGAGGGAAGATGGCTGGGGTTGTTAGGCAGGTGCACGTCTATGGCTGCTGTGGTGATGACACGTGCAGCAGGGTCTGGGATCCCAATATCTGCAAGGCAAACATTTCACAATGTACATGTCCTTGGAATATGATGGTGGACAAAAGAATGAGGCTGAATCTTGATTCTTACCACTGCTTGGCTCACTGTAATACTGGCTGATGTAGTTGTTCATGTCATCTTGAACAAGGTGATCTGAAGGAAATAAAAATGGCTACTTAATGTATTTGTCTCAGACACAATAAAAGTGAATGCCTTATGCATTTATAAGTTGATCATGGGTAATATAACTGGAGAGACCACAGATTTGACGGGCCTATCTTTGCACAGTAGCTTGTTGAATGATTTAGAATCCATACTCCTTGGTTATGGTTGGATAATAGAAAGCTCGCAGCACCTGAATGACTAAACCAGAGGAAAACTGGTGGCGCATGTATTTTGCTGACCCTAAATCAGTCCAAGTGTATCTCTTAAGTGCTGTCCAAAGTCCCACAGGACCGTTAAATGGCTTATATTCATTTATGTTTCTGCTTCAAATATTCATTTTATGAATGTCCCAAGAGGGAGCCACACATTGCTCAGCCTAAAATGCGACACAGACAATCTCTGAATGATTAATAACGCGAGCATATGAGGAGCAGGCCCAGTTAAAAGGCTGTCTGACTAGACAAACCATACTTCAGATGTATAGCAAAGTCACATGCTGATTTATAGCTTTGATAAAGGAATAGCCTCAGTGTTTTCAGGCCTGACATCACCTGCACTGACAGCGCTTTGTTCCTTTAAGTCCTGTAAGTTATGACCCGTCACTGTTTGAAAGGTTTATAGTCCATCTATTCATCTAAGTGTGGTGGCGGAGTTTTCGATTTGGATTCTAAGATGAATGTTTTGAGAAGAGCGCAGCACCACCGTGCCAGTGTGTGATGTCCACCCTTAATAATCTGTCCTGCCTTCCAACTTGGAGGAACACATAAGTGATGTGTTGTGTACTATTTACTATTCTACTATTTATGTGGATGGTTTGCTGTGATGTTTTCTGGTTTACCATAGCAAGCGCAGCCTTAATTTCCCCTGGTGCTTAGAGAGCTTTGGTTTACCCATAGCCTGTAATACAAAGGAGCCGGGTGCTCCAGTCTATTACCTGCGGGCCCCCCAGGCTCTCTAGCTTTAGCCGGCCCGTGATGCTCGGAGGCCCCGGGGGCCAATCCATCCACCTCTTGGAAGCCGCTGCTCTGTTTACCCCACATATGGTGGATCTGCATGGCCGCCTCGCGCTCTGCTACCAGATCCAGGTCCTGCTGGGCCAGGTGGGCCCTCAGCTGCCTGATTTCAAACTGAAAGGAGGGAGGGGGAGAAGAAAAGTGGGAGAAAGAGAAGAAGAAAAATGCAGGCAGAACCTTTTAGGACTGTTTAACACTAACAAGGACATACTGATTTATTCTCCTAGCTAATACTCCATCCACTTTTTTCCAAGGGCAACCATTGCTTCTTATTTTCACGCTATATCCTTGTTCAACTCTGTTGGCTGTATTAGTTGCATCACAGCTGACCTTTGAACACATATACAGTACAGTACCATACCGTATATTTCAAATCTCTGAAGCGGTTGCAGCATAACTCTCAGACATACTGTGAACAATTTTTTTCCCTCTCTTGGGCTGACATCGGAGAAATAAAGAGCACTCAGTGAATGCACTTTCTCAGTTACACTTATAAGGTTACTCCTCAGCTACGTAATAAGGCTTTAAGAAAGCAATAATACATCTCTATTAATATTAAATTATATAGTAATCAATAGATTGCTTTGAGGTAATGCACATTGCTGGCTATCTGATATCCACATGACTACTGTTAAAAATATAATTCATCTATAGTGATGGTATGCTATCAGTTTTTGTCTTCCTTTGTCATCTTTTATGCTACTATGCACAGATTTAATCTTCCTGCATAGTACTTTGCTGCCCTCTCCTGGTTACATGCTGCTATAGGTGGCACATAACTAGACAGTAAGTAGGTAGGAGGAGAGAGGACATACTGCCTGTTCCTGGCAGATCTGGGTGAGACGGTCAAGCTGCTCCTCCCTCACCGCTTTGGCCTTCTCATACTGCTGGATCTCCAGCTCCATCTCCACCTTCACTTGCAGCACGTAGGCTGGAACAAGAGGGCACATAATACTGTTGGTTCCCCAACACCAGTGGCGTCCAATCATGTGCCAGTGAGGACCCAAGAGTCTGCAGGTTTTCATTCCAACCAAACACTACACCAGCTGATTTCATTAATTAGTTTCCCCCTCTCTGGTTGAAGTTGTGCTAGATAATGAGGTCAACTGCTGTAGTGTTTGAGTGAAAGGAAAACCTGCATATACTTTTCACTCGATGGCTCATGATTGGGGACTGCTGCCCAACACATACCAGCTGTAAATAACTGACAAAACACCTTGAAGGCAATCTCTCTGCAAGAGGTGATAACACAGCTTGAACTGCAGCTATTGCACAGGATGTAATTACATTCTAGTATGGGTGGGTAAAACAGTCAAGAGGGCGACAGAAAACTGATCAATTAGTTATTCAGCATTGGTCACAACCCATCCTTATAATCGACATGATCTAATTTTTTATTCCCACAGTCCCTGAAGTAGTGTGATTTTTCTGTGTCATGCAATGCAATTCATCAGTCCAATTTGCTCATTCTCACCCATTTCTGGTTATCCCCTTGAGCATGTGCATCCAAACACCACAAGGGGGAGCAACATAGTTGAAAAACACATGCTTGCCAACACTAAACAATGGCCTGTATGCACCTGTATGCAAAATAATTTGCATACAACAGCTGCTGTGAGTACATTTAGCACATAACTTCACTAGGAGAGATGCTTCCCAAGGTCCTGGTGAAAAATAATGAAATAGTGAAAAAAAATAATGAACGAAACAACCTCAAGATGGAATTGAGCTGATACCGCAGAGACCGTACCGCAGTATCTATCAGTGTGACCTGACAGTAAAGGACAGGACGCAGGGGACGTTAGCCCCCAGCCCGCCCAGCCCCCTCGCCCCTCCCAGCCTCACCATCGATGATCCTCTTGACCCTCCAGATGCGCAGTGTGATGATGAGGCCGATGGCGTCCCAGGGGCTACTGGGGCCGTTGGCCACTGTGGAGGCCACCATGGGGGCCAGAGAGAGGACGATGACAGCTCCATCAAACACCTGAGAAAATACAACCGCGCACACACACACACACAGACACAGACACAGACACACACATGCACCAGGTTATTCTATATATCCAAGTCGCCACATTGAGGAATGACATTGAGGGAATGACACTGCAATGAAAGGGGCCAGAGTCAGGACTAATAGGACCCCTGGGAGCTTACCTCTACTTTGTTCTCTATGTAATCCCATATCCCCAACACCACGATCCTGAACACCGTCTGAGACAGACAGAGGGACAGAGATGGAGAGAGAGGAGGTTAGTTACAGGGTGAGAAGGAAGGAAACAAGGATAGAAAAATAAAGTGAGTGGGAGATTGGGAGAGGGGAGCAGAATACACTGGTCAGCCACAGATATTAGACTCATACTTCCTTCAGTTGTAATTCCCAATAAAACCTGAAAGTCTCAGCAAAAAGGAATAGTGGTTGTGGTTCAGATTTCTTTCATTTCTCCACTGGTAATTCATCAATGACATCATATTCATACACATCACGAGCGGCGCGTTAGGATTTCATCCAAACAATTAGAGACACCGCATTCAGCTACTTGTGCTGACGCAGCAGGGTCTGCAGAGGGCAAACACTCTCCCTTTCTCTCTGCTCCTCTTCTGCCACCCCCACTAACCCCCATCCTCATTTCAGATATTCAAGGTTGCAGTGGAGCAGAAACACAGCCATGCTGCTGTTTTCAGTGTTTAAACGAATCACTAAGGGTTGCTTGTATTGATAAGTTAAATTCCAACTACACAAAACTTAGCAGTAGAGTGGTCAAGTGCAAGGAACTAAGACAAATGTGGCTGGCTGTAAAGAAAATGGTAATCAATACAGCACACCTGAGGCCCTGACATTATTTAAAAGCAGTGGCACAGAAAAGCCCCATCTGCATTTTAAAGTGGTTGTGTTGCGGATCAATAGAATACCTCAAAAGGGACCAACTGTTTTTAGCTCTAACAACAGCAAATATATGAGGTTTTCAGCAGACTGGGGGTAGATGCTTTCTAGTATGATGTTTAGTGTTTCCATTTAGCACTTAGAGTCCACTTCACCTCTACTAATCAGAATGCAATCATCATGGGACAGAGGGCAGGGGACGTTTCATGGTGTTGTTAGTATTTTAATGAGAATCCATCGGTGTACCCCACTGGCCCCACATACTGCATAACCTAGCATGAATCAATAGGCCGCTGCATCAGCTGTAAGTGAGCCTGGCTTTGTGGTTAGGAAGTGAGAGAGAGAGAGAGAGACTCACCTCAGTGAAGAACACAGAGAGAATGGCCAGGCTGATCCAGTGGATGATGCTGGCAAACTGGAATGCATTGTTAACTGTAGGGAAAGAACAGAACAACGGCGCATTTTAGAAATGGCTAGTCTACTTCGGTATGACGTGAAGATGGATGCACTCAAGCACAAGCTCACACACACTACACACACACACACACACACACACACACATAAATGCACAAATACAGGCAGTGAATATGAATACACCACATACTGTACATGCAAATGTGTATGTATCTTCCTGTCTATTCATCAGGCTAATTGTGGACAGCTTCAAACAGCACCGGGCTGTCAGCTGAGGCATTTCTCTGCACGCGCCACCTCCCCTCCCATCTGTCTTTGTTTGCCGTGTTCAGTGATCTGTCTATCAGTCCATTCATCTTCCTCCATTCCTCCCCGCACTCATCCAGCAGCCAGCTCTCTATTGCCCAATTTCTTTGTCCGCTAATCTCCCCTCACGCATTTGTCTTACTTTCCCTTTGTCTGCCCCGTCTCGTTAGTCTGTCCCAGGGGAAAAGCAAAGACTTGAATGCATGCAGATGCTGCTGGAGTGACATTCCCGCCAGGCGAGCGTTCTTCACTCAGCCCGCCGACATCAAACAGGTCACGACCCCTGACCTTCTACTTATGATAGATGAGGATGTCTCCATGATGCCAGATGATGTAGATGAAGGCGATATTGGAGTGACATGGGTCACACTGGCATTTCGACCACCTGACATTCCATGTTCACTGTGGAATACTAATGGGAGGGTTATATTCCCAAGACCGTGATGGATCAGAGCCTCAAGTCCCAGGATAGATCCTCACTGACACTGCCTCATTATACAGTAAGTGTGTGAGACCAGGCTAACAGCTAGCATTTAAATCATTCACATCCATATTGCACATCTATTATTCTTTTTTGAGATGCAACACTGGCATGAATTATGCAATAACGATTTAAAATGTTAGTGCCTTCCTAGCTGAATTGTGTAGCTGGTAGAATTTGTTGACACTCATCCACAAACCACACATACTGTAGTATAGTTTAGTAAGGATAGGCATCAATGCTGATTTTCTGTGTCAGCATCGGTTGCACTTTCCCAATATGATATTGTTAATATCATCATTGATAATATTAAAATAAAGTTTGTTGGGAATGTATGTTTTTAGTTGTTACCTGCTGCATAATATTGACTAGGTGCTGGTAAACTGTGCTCATCCTTAAAGGGATACCATAACATTTTAAATCATATTTTCTCATTTGTCTGCTGGTTTATGCCTTTAATTAATATCAATCATTCAGGATCAAATGCAGAAAAAACATCATCAACATCATCCAATATGGCTACAGTTGCACTATAACCGTAATGTTATCACCGGGTTTTTTCAACATCTCCAACCCCTTTGTCCAAAGGCTTTGTCCATTTCAGGCCAATATCCTTTTCTCTCCACTTAGTCTAACAAGATGAACAGTACATGACTTTCCTGCAACTTTGCTGTTGTCCTAATGAAGTACTTGCGAGTTTTCTCCTTTGTCTTAGCCTTTTTGTTCAGTCTTTGTATAACAATTGTGTTAAGCAGCCCACTTCTTATCCCCTCCAACAATGCTATTGCTAGTATTCAGGATTGCAAGTCTGAGTGTAGAGTACCAACTTTCTCAAAACCATATCCATATTGATATTGATCATCTCAGCCGACATCACAGTGATTTGGTGCCCACCCCTCTGCTATAGACACTCACACTGCAGCAGCTTGGTGTCTATCAGCAGCTCCAGCGTCAGCAGCAGCACCACCAGAATGACACAGGCCACCAGGAAACAGTTGAAGCCTGCCGACAGCAGACACACCTGCCACAGAGCCGCCCGGCGCCCACAGCACGGCTTCAGCCAGTTGGACCTGAGCAGGGGGGAGAGAGGGAGGGAGGGGGAGAGAGAGGGAGGGAGAGAGAGGGAGGGAGGGAGGGAGGGAGAGAAGGAGGAGGGGGGTATGAAGATAAATGGTGGGTCTCACTGTAGTATCATTTTAAATGCAATATTGGTATATGGTGTAAATATGACAGGTAGCACACAAGGTCAAATGAATAAAACACAAGAAATGTCAAGATACACAAATCATGAAGGGTATTCAACCTTGTGTTTGCTTGGTTTTATATCAATCAATGTTCTTCCAAATATTTCTCAGCAGAGGGCACTATTCTGCATACAAATCAGACAAATGCAGAACATGCATGCCCAAATTAATGTACACACTCTTACCTTCAGTATGTCGCATAAATACATGTTCTGCTGGCATTGAGGTGATATATTGGCAATAAGTAGTTCTGTGCATAATATATACAGTATATGTGTGATGTCACTGCCTCTGAGCCCCTGCCTCCCATGAAACACTGATCTCCTCTCAACCCTTTCAAGCCTTTTTTTGTACTACCTTTCTCTTCCCATTTTTTAAGCTCTCCATCCATGTCAGAGTAGTCTACTATAATAGCCATTAGTTAGTGTGTGCCTATTTTTGGAACAGATCCCATGAGATCTGTTGTAGCCTAATCTACATTCAAGCGTTACAACACTTGTTTATGTCTCATCACAGTATGCGTGTATACATAGCATTACTATATTTAACACCTGAAATACCAAAACATCCATAAAAGGGATTTAAACAAGTTTATTTTGGACTTCAAAAACGTGTGAGACCTGAGATTCTGACTCAGTATGTGTTCTATGGTGTCTATATTTGTGTAGAGGCATATTATACACCTGCACACTCAAAGATGATGAAGTGAGGTTCTGGTGAGATCAGAGACTCCTGGGGTTTAGTCCCCTCCATGCTGCGTGGCTGACAGACAGGACAGGTGTGTAGGTGTCTGGGTGAAGCTGGCTGGCTGACTGACTGGCCTGTCTGGGTGACTGGTGGGCTAACAACCTGGCTGGCAGGCTGGTTGGTAGCTCACCGACTCTCCTCTTGTTTCAGCCCTGGATGACTGACTAGCTAGCTGGCTGGCTGACCACATGATGCGGCTCTCCCAGCATGACAGTGAGGCCGCATCTACACCATCTGGAGGGCACAGACACTCCGTCACACACAGCCAAAAAGATGATTGCTTAACAGAATGACGATGCCTTCATCTGATTTTCCACGACAACGTTTACACTCCGCTTTGTCCCTGGCCGGCTGTTGAGAGAGCGGCGGAGTGAGGGGATGAGGGAGAAAACAGACTTGGATCAGTAATAAGACCTTTATATTCCCTGATCCCAGTGTCAGTCTGTTGTACACGCTGTCATTCCCCCTGGCGATTTAACAGCTAGCCCTCTATACATCCTCCTCCACATTGCCATGTATTTTCCATTAGTTTGGAGTGTGGCAGTGTCCCTGGTGTGCTGGCTCCTTGTCTAGGTACACCGTGCCTGAAGACTTGAGTGTCAGACCTGCCTTAAATCCATCCCTACTCTCCCCTCCAAGTCCCTCCAATCAGAGACTGTGACTGGCTGAGACTCCTGGGGATTTATGGTCAATAAATAATGACAAATCTCCAGGAGGCACACGGGGCTTTCCCTTCCTGTCACAACTCTGCATTCCACACAAAGGACTCAGACGTACTCTTAGAAAGAGGGACACAGAGAGGAAGGTGTGTGTGTGTGAGTGTGTGTGTGTGTGTGTGTGTGTATGGGGTGGTTGCTGTCCTTTCTCGGAGGCAAACTGAGAAAGGCAGTATGTTCCTTCAAAAATAGCAGCTATCCGTTGTCACCTGTCCCCCATAGGAGGAAAGCTATGGGCAATGTCTGTCAGAGGACAAGAGAGGATACAATTTATTCTACTCTCCTCTTGCTTCAGCTCAGAATGGAGGAGGCAAACATTGAGAGAGGAAGTAGGGTGCAGCCAGTTCAAAGGCATTGGGACTCGGCCAAAAGAGAACTGGAGAGAGAGCCAGAGTGGAAGAGGGGTGGGGGGTGGAGAGGGAAGTGTGAGAGAAAGAGAGAGAGCAGCATAGAGAAAGAGGGAAAGATACAGGTAGAGCGAAAGACACACAGAGAGAGGGGATCCTGGCCAGCGGAGTCAGTTTGCAGCGGTAGCTGAACCTCCGGTGGAGGACGGCTACATATCCTGTCCATCCTTCACCAAGGTCAGCAGAGGGGCTGGAGCGAGGCCACACTGTGTCAGTGAGCTCTCCCAGGAGCTAACCGGCGCACTCAGCCCTCTGCAGCAACACCAGTCACTCTGTACCAGCCCATGCCAACAGATTAGGAGCTCAACACCTGAGGTGAGAAAGAGGCGGCGGAGGGTAATGGTATCATTAGCACATACCATGGAGACTTTCCCCAGCACAGATCTGTTCCCAAGGAACAATGTCAAACCACATCTGCCGGTGGAAGAGAGCCCAGAAAAAGAAACATTTACCTAATGATATGCCTAACACATACTCACTGGACATTTGTGAGCCATTAGTTAAAAGATGGAATACGCAGCACACAGAGCACTCCGAGAGACACCTCACTTACCTTCAGGATTGAAAAGCATGATTTAACTCATACTGTGTGGAATCATAATTCATTCAGACCGCTCCCCAAAGCCAGGCAGAAAAGGTATTAATTTAATAAACCTGTAAAGAAAAACCCTGTCTGGAAGCAGAGTAAATGGCAGTGATGGATTACTCCAAGCTCAGAAACTTAATTTTGGGGAAATCACTTTAAACCTTGAGCGCTGAGGACCTGAAGTATTTATGAGGAAGTGAAGCTGCTTCGGTGGTGGAGCGTTTCAAGCGAGGGAAAAAAAAATCACCTCACTCTCTCCCAGGGTCACGGCCGGTTCGGATCGAACAGGCAATACTTCAAGGACCGGTCACACACGCGTGCGCGCGCACCTGCACGCGCACACACACACACACACTATTACAGACATGGGGTGAGGAGGAAATGAGAGATGCAGGGTGGCGTGTACTGTGGACAGGTTCATAAAGACATCAAGAGGCCAGCGGCTGCAGCGGTAACACAGTGAGGGAAGATCGAAGCGCGGCGGACAGCAGTGCAGAGGAAGGGGATTAGACCATGAGACTGATCAATAACGGCCTGAGATGGAGGTGATGGCATGCTGTACATGACACCGGCTGCAGCAGAATGGCCGGGCAGGACAGAGTGTGCAAAGACGTCAGGCAGAGTGACTGGCACAGAGCGAGGTGTCTGGCCGCTCTGTGGGGAACCGTTCCCACAGACAGGACAGAGCTTTGGATCCAGCCCCAGCTAAGTCTTATTGAGGAGGGGAGCCTATCTAAAGCAGCATCTCTTTCATTACACTGTCTCCTGTAATCGAGACAGGATAAAACACAATGTAAAGTCATTAAGTACAAGTTAAACGGGAATTAAATCAGAGAGGTGGTGCTCTGTGTGTGTTTGTGTGAGTTAGAGAGAGACGGAGAGAGGGAAGGGCGGGGCGGCAAAGGAGAAAATTCATTCAGAAGTAATGAGTCTGCACGACTCCGTCAACTTGTCTCAGGTATTGATTCCCCCCCTCTAGCGTGCACACACACACACACACACACATACACACACACACACAAACAGCTAATGAATAACTGCAAACACTAACCTCTCCCTCAAAATGTGTAGAAAGGAAGGCCTAAAATGGTAGAGCTTTGAACGACTTGCACTCTTGTGCCAATCTTCTAAATAATTGATCGGACCTCTTGATTGATGTCTTGATTGCACATTTACAACAGAGCAAGTCTGCTCGATGAAAAACTCCAACACATTAGGATACAAACCTATGGCAGCTGCCACACCATTATGCTTGTTTCCAGAACGATTAATCACGCCATGGGTCTTAAAAATGATGTCGGCCATTCAACTCAGAGGTTTGCTTCATGGCCAAGACTCATATAAGATCACTTTGCCTGGTGGGGCGTTCATTTATTGTCAAGCACTCCTGCAATTGACAGGTTTTATTTTGAAATGGTAAACATCATTTGTAGAACATAAAGCTTCTTGAAATTCATCACTTTATAGTACAGCAATATAGACTATTTTCAAAACAGTTAGTAGGCCTATTTGGTTGGAAAAGGTTTTAAAATAAGTAATCAAATATTTTTTGAAAATGAGTTTTACTTTCATGTCAGTGATAATTTTGTAGGAGCAATGTTCACTTTTCCAAATAACAAATACCTCATTTGGGAGTGACTCTTTGACTGTCACTAGGGAACATCTCTAGCTTTAGAATTGAATGTACATTTTCTTTGAAGGTGTAAGAAGTGATGTCAGATTCCACTCCAGCAGCATTTACAAATGATATAACCTGACCCAGCTTTTCTGTCTCCTCTCAATTTCTCTCTCTCTGTACTGATAACTATACAGCCCTGTGGTTCCTCCAGTATAAACTCCAACCAATTCACACCAATCTGCTGAACTCAGCAGGCACGGGCAGAGGAAAATGGACCACAACTGTGAGGCTGCAGGCTAGTGAACAGCAGAGGTGGAGGACTTCATCCCATTCAGGCTGCTCAAGCTCTCTGGGTTACACTTGTTCCTTAACTTACTTTATACACTCGAGGTGGCATTTCATATAATCCCAGATATATGCATTTTTGCCTGAGAGCTTCTGCCTCCTGAAAAAGCACAGGTGGGGCACTGCCCTAGATTGCTTTAAAATCAAGACAAATGCCAACATAACAACTGGCTAAATCTCTTTCCTCTATAACCACTGCTGAGTCATCTGTGTTCTCACAGCCAATAGAAGCAAAGAAGCCCTGAGAGAGGAAAACCAACTAAGCACTAAATATGCTGAATAAAGCTCCAACTGATGTTATCATAGGTAATCAATTTTACATTTTAGAGCTTCCATATCTCCTCACCATTAATCACTTACAGTCTCATGCCTGGGGAATTAGCGAACACTTTTGCAGTGAATTAACAAATCAAATGAAATGTGCTAATCAATTTCAGGTGCCAATAAAGAAAGTTTAAGCTTGTATTTTGAATATATGCTTGCATCATGCTTGCATCCTCATGGTTTGCAAGTAAACTATATTATTTTGATCCTTTGATGCAAAAGCATGCAGCTTTCCAGTATCACCAGGACTTTCCTCTACTTTTCATAATGAGATCATGCATCCTCTCCTCTCCTAGCATCCTTGCACTATGGTACAGTATGTCTACCTAGCAGAGGACTTGAAGCTGGTCTTTGCCAGAGAAATGGGCCACAGATACTAAGCAAATGGAGATGGATGGGGCTCCATGTGCAGAGCAGCAGACAAGCTGTCCCTGATAAATGGGTTTTCACCAGGACACTTGATCTCTCTCGCTCTCAGCCCAAAAAGCAATCTCGCACTTTGCATGTCTGTGAATATTAACAAACCCTCAAACCCTGCACTCAAATGTCATCTATTGTGTCGCACATGGTGCCAGGCAAGAGAGCCAATTTGATGGAGAGGACTGTTCCTCTGTGTGTTTGAAATAGAGTCAGAGGGGGAAAAAAAAAGAGAAATCCCGCTCTCTTTTCAGACATCCATCAACACAGAACAGGTATAGTATGGCTCTGGATTCAAAGGCCCATGAAATATTGCTGCTGCCAAGACACATACTAGACTTTGGCAAGCCCCTTCAGTGCTATATTCTCCAGTCTAGATTTTTCTAATTATTACATCTGACTCCAACCTTAGTTCCTGGGTTTGATACTGTGCAAGTGGGCATAATAGTATGATGCATTGTAGTGAGTGGAGGTAATGTCTGGACAGTGGCAGGATAAGTGGCTAGAGGACTTTATTTCAGTGGGGAACTCTGAGTACTCCGTTGAGTAATGTAATCAATCTAGGCTGGCCTGGCCACACGTAAGCTTATCTAATACCCGATTTTTCACCATAACACTTTATTACCTATAGCCGCTGTGCCTGCCACTGCACCAGCCCTTCACATGGTTAATCCCGCACTACTGTCCAACATGGACGCACACGACATTCATCAAATGGAACCATTTCCTTCTAATCTGCAGCCAGCAGCTTTGTGAATGAAAGTGTGGAGGAGGGTCGCCTGCTCCATTCCTCCCTCCATCCTTCTCTTTATCCCTTCGCCTCCTCGCTCTCTCCTCCAGTCAAAGCGGCAGGTTGACCCATATGAACCATCTGTCATTGCTGCAGCGCCTCACACCTCTCACTCTGGCCCCTGGAGATCAGTGGCATATGCTGCTGTGGCCACTGCTGCAGGCGGCCGGCTGATCTGGGGATGATAGCCCAGGCCGAGCGCAGGCTGCGGAGCCAGGGGGGTCCTGAGCCTGCGGCCTACAGGAGCCTGGGCTCCACTGAGTCTGGAGGTCATGCTATCCCAAGAGGTCAGAATTAAGGGAAAAAACGATATCAGCACACCACCTTGCTGCTGCATCTTTGTCAGTATAATCTAATTGGTTCTACACATACGGTGCCTACTGAAGAAAAGCCTGTACAGCTTTATGTACATAACCAGGGTTTTTAAAATGTCCTTATCCAATAAGTCCTCTGAGAAGAGGTCTATGTGCTGTGATCTATGGTATATTCTGGGGTAATATCCTCTGTGAATAAAGCCTAATGCCAAAACATTACAAATACATACACATGGGACAGGAGCGGGAAGGTAAAAAAGTGACCAAGGGTGGATCCGAAATCACGCCACCCTTGTCTGGACTCTCCGGCAAGTTCTGGAGAAGCTGGTGCAGCCAAATTCTATTAATAATTCCATCCAGCTCACCACTGCACAGAATCTGCTAGTACTGCGTGTGCCCCTTGTAGTCCGCAAGAACATCCACCTCCTACATAATCGCCCACGTCTGCTGATAAAGAGCCATGTGAAGCTGCCATGCAAGACTAAATGCACGTCTCTGGTGTGCATTCTTCTGCTCTTTTTACAGCCATATGGAGCAAAACAAAACCACGGCCTCATCATCACAGCCTTAGGCTCAGTTCACCGGTAATGAGCCTTATCTTATCCCACCTCTGACACTATCTAACCATTACTATAGAGCTGTAGCTTGGACCTTATTGCTTTTCCTTTCACTGTGTCCAGACCCACAACCAAAGCTATATCCAGAGCTCAGTGTGAACTTTGCAGACCAAACAACAATGAATTTGATGATCAAATAAAAAACGGGATAAAATCAAAATTACAATAGGCTTGTATCTGCTCATGGACCAATTACCTTTAGTTATATTTGCATCTGGAAAAAGACACGACTCAGCTGTTGCTAATCATGTTAATCTAAACACAGAAGCATTGCAACAGAGAGATAATCAAATGGCATTACATCGTTGTATATAACCATCTACAAGTTGTTGATGGTGACATTAGCCTCAATAAAAATAATAAATAAATCTCCTTTGCCCATACATTTTAATCTAGACAAGGTAAAAAGTTTATGGAGTTGTAATAACCATGTAGATCAATCAGTCAGTACATTGCCCCCGTCATCAGGGCCTCTGACGATTTTAATTAATTTAAAAACTCACAGCGTACAACACATCCTACCTTTGTGGCATTCCTTTGATGCTACACACATGAGTCACAAAGGCAGCCAGAACCTGTGACGAGTTGGTTTAGTTGCTTTTTCCATGAACGCTTCCAAAGAACGGACGTGTGCATGAAACTGTAGTGAAACTGAGATGACAGGTCTTGAAACGCCTGTGGTTTGAAAATCAGGAATTCCAATCTAAAAAGCTCATTGAACATGCTGTAACACCATGCTTCGGTGACAGAGGCACCGCTGACTATCTGACAACATTCCAACTTTCCAACTTTCTGGACTTTGAAGAGGGTATTATTCTGATCAGGATGAATGGCTGTTTACTTTTCCATATAAAGAGATATTCACATTGCGGCATCTGAATTCATAAATCCCTCAGAGACGCATCTTGCCGCTGCATGACTTTTCCACTCCACTGTGTCACCTCCCAGGGGAGCAGGGTGTCATATGGCCCCATCGTCATGAGAGTGCCCACAGTGATGATGAGTGCATGGGGCTGCCAGCTCCAGCCCTCTGCTGTGGCATTGGTGTGTGTGTTTGTGTGTGTTTTTTATGAGAAAGAGAGAGTGAGAGAGAGCTCATGAGACAGGGTGAATGAGTGGGTGTTCGGGACAGGACCCATCTGTCCCTGCCCTCTGTCCCACAGAGCCACAGGCCCGGACCGGGCCAGACCGGGCGAGGTCCAGCCGGGCGTGGTCAGCTGACACACCGGGGCTTGGATGGCGAAACGGCGGATGCTCTAATTAAGCTTATGCTGTTTGTCGACTTTTCTCTGCGTGGACGCCAGCATCGCAGCATGCCAAAGGGTTGTGAGTCACGCTTCCTGAGTGGAGAGCCATGGACACTTGCTACAGGGGAGCGCTAGGAGGGGCGTGTCCTGTCCTGAGAGTACTGGGCCTGCAGCATGGCGATATGGTGATAAAACAACGCACACCCAGGACAAGCAGGCCCCATGGACAGAAACAACACCGCTACAAGGCTCTGACATTTCCGGAAAAATATGGTGCGAACGACACTCTTTGTTTTCTGCCAAAAATCAACATTACGAACAGAAGCCTGTCTTTGGTGGAGAGAAATTGCTGTGTCATTGAGCTGAAATGAACACATCAGTTGAGGCATTGTCCATTTAACAGGGTGACACTAATAAATTCATTGCCAAATATCCTCGGACTCTCAGCTCTAATATGAAACGAGAGGTGATTCAATATGCCAGGTGTAATTATCATGTGCAATAACTAGCAATAGAGAGAGTGAAGGCAGAGCTTCTCTCTGCCAGGGTAGATTATAGATTGTAGTAATTGCAATTCTGTCTTAATTATGGATACAGCACTTCCATACAACAAGCAGAGACAATGTCTCAGACACCGTATCTCTAATATCTCGTTAAATTTGATGGCAAGCGTCAAGAACATCAATCATTGCGTAATTATATTTTGGGCTTTTCAGTATACAGATTTGTCATAGACAGATTTCATTGATAATCATGCTATTAATTTGTTTTCAGCTTCCTCAAATGGTATGATCTTTGATATACCTCAAATTATGAAAATTGAAGTGTTTAGTTTCACTTCATTACCTAGATACTGAATCATGAGCTTCACATTCCTTGAATACAGGCCCACATTCTACGCCCTCTTTTTTTAACACGAGTTCCTTACATTCAAGCTGCAGTCTTGGGATAGTCATGCCAGTCACAAGTGTTTATTATCTTCAGTATCCTGTGAGAAAGATAACATCTCTAGAGATATTTTGACAGACATTGGCCTTAACTGATCACAGCCCCATCAAGCAACAATGGAAGTTGAAGCAATGTTGTGAAGCGGCCGCATGGGACGTACCCATCTCTGTTGTCCTCTTCGTCCGGGTTGGAGATGAGCTGGGATCCAGCTAGGGAGATGTCCAGGGCGGCCAGAGGCAAGTCTCTGTAGGCGAAGCTGACCAACTGGACAGGGGCCACACACTGGTTGTCCTCCTCCACCTGCTGGGAGATCACCTCCAGCTCCGAGGCTCCGGCCTGGGGAGCGGCCCTGTGGCACACACACCGCAACAGGAGGAGCATTAGAATCAGAGAATGGGATGTGCAGGAGTCTATGGGTTTCACCTTAAAAACACAATATTTATATTTATATTTATATTGGAAGGCATGAAAAGGGTTGTTTCATTGGATTCATTTGGGGTTTTCTGATTTTTATCTATCAAGTCCAAAGTGTGTTTTCTCTCTGAGTTTGGCTATATTTGACATTTTTTTATTATCATGTCCTTTTATCTTCCAATGAGATTCTAAAACCTGGATGTGCAGGGAGGGCTGTGATCCTACGTGCTCAGCCAATAGCGGGCAAGGAGAAGTCAACCTGGAACAGGAGTCTCATACGGCTTGGCACCCGTCCCAGTGCAGCCGATGTGGAGACATCAATAACTCCAGTGCTTAACAGTGGAGGAAGGCATTGATTACAAGACAGAGGGAACAAAAGCCATTGCGTTGGTGAATTCTAGGGCGTCCATGCTGGGGTGAAACAGAGTGGGAGGAAGCAGTTAGTAGAAGATCACTGAGCAGACCCATCTTCCTGTTAAATGTTAATGTAGTCAGGCCCGGAGAGGAAAACAGGTCCTTCTTCTCTCTGACTTACTTTTTGACTAATTGCTATTTAACACAATCCCTTCAAAGGTTATTTTCTTATTCTCATAGGTAACCAGGAATCACTCCAAATACACTGTCTAACATGGTGCTATAGTGCTGTGCAAAACAAAACTACTCTTATCATTCTCATGTGCTGTCACTGCATAGAATGGATGGCACATCCTCCTTTTGAATATCTGGTCCCTTCATTACACAAGTTCTGCTAGATGTGTTGTTTAGCTTGAGGGTCAAATGCCCCTATATTAACATGCTCACCGCAAACAGCGCCTGCGCCTTCCAATGTTATCTGTGCACTTGGCACCTCTGACCAACCGCAACAAGGACACTAATCAGTCATGACAGACACAAACTGTTCAGTGCATCAAAATCACATTTCCAGACAATCACAGCACAAGCCAGGAGCCATTATGTGCAGAGCCCAGTTGAGTGGCTGGTTGCCATCCTGGGGAGGGGTGGAGGCTTCACATCTGAACACTCTGCTCCCTTCAACGATGCAGGCAAGGACAGCCAGTAGCACGCTGAAGGCTGGGATCTTTTCAGAGGCATGCAATATTAGCAAACGCCACGAGGAAGCAAAAAGGTTAACATAGAGCACGCATGGCTGGGGGGAAATCTAGCACCCATACAGAGGGTGCACTAAGAGCTGTAGCTTACCATGGAGCCCAGAGAGAGCAAAAACCCTGCTTCTACTTCAGCTAATGTTTCTAGATGCTGGTCTAACACACTTTACATGGTATTGTTCTTACACCTGTGTCGTAAGGCTGTGGTTACAGGGACTTGCTACCTTATATCATATGGCAAAGCAGTTGAATGGAACTGGTTATAGCTCAACTTTTCCTGAACTTTCATGATTAGATGAAAATTCAGTGAAAGTTATTACTGTAATTACACTGTTATTGCTCAGAAAAGGGCAGGTTTTACTGGTAACAGCTTATTGAACATCCATCTGTTCAATAGATAAAATCTACCTGGTTGTATGTGTGTAAATATAAATTCTTTGTGAACATCGCGTTTTAGACAGTAGTTTTAAAAGCTGCTTTGTGTTTTTAAGGAGGTCTATTTCCTCCGGTGTGTAATCATTGCCAGGGATCGGCTCCCCCAGAGTAACAGCGATCCATGGCTCTTCCCCCAGTGTTTTTACATTGCATCGCTATAAATCACCATGCAGCGATCAATACATATATAAAAATAAAAGAGCCTGCTGAGACTTCTCCCTTCCAGCTCCATCTCATTGGTTGGACAATTTAATGCTGTATGTCACAAAAAGACGGGCATAATTATTTTTCCCCTAAATACAAAGCTAAGAAAATGTGTAGACCAGGGTTAGATGATTTCATTATTAATATTCTTGATGCTGCGATTCCTCTCATAGGTCTCCAGGTTTGAAAGCTACTCCACCCTTTTGAGACAGAACAAGGTACAGCCGAATAATTCCCTCCTCACAGAGATACGAGATACACCGCAGTAACACATTTCTTTAACATACACAAAAAAGCCTTTTTCACTTGGGCATTTTCAATAGGAACATCTTCTTGGCAATAGTCAACGGGTTCATAGATCTGGAGTTTAAATGAATCTCATTTGTAATCTATTGAGTTAATACCATGAGTTTTCTGCAGCCTGCTATAGGAGAGGTACTCAAATACCACTGGTGTCCAATACTGCTGAACTCAACAGAATGTGAAACTAAATTATATCTTTTTACTCTGAATACTAAATCCCATGCACATAAAGGAGGGTCACATGCTGAGATAAGTTACCTCGGTAGGGAATGCATTAACTTGTACCCAACCAGGGCTGTAGTTAAGACCACATTAATCAAGTCTGCAAGAACATGACCTCATCTAATAAAGTCCAAGTCAAAACCAAGACTAAAACCGGTCTGAGACTGAGACCAAGACCAAGATCAAGATCAGAGCAGAGTTTAATCTTGTCTTAATTTCTGGGATTTATTAAATGGTACATGATTGCGTTCCAGTCATATTGTTTTGGATAAGAGCATGGAGAAACAATGGCTGAACTATTGTTACTTAAAATATACTGTATATGTTGAAATAGATAAATACATGAATATACAGTATATATCCAGGCCAACACAACTGAGTCGAACCAGAGACCGAAACAGAGTAGGCCTGCTACAGATCTTGCAACCCAACATTCAACGACAAAGTGTCCCTGTATATTTCTGGGCGATAATAGCCTTGAGGTTAGAGAAGTTTGTGGCTGGAAGGTCTCTGGTTCAAATCCCCTGACAAAAACAGGCCAAAAACAATGATTATATGAAGTAAAATGTGGCTAAGCAAATTTGCAAAATGTCAAAAGTCTACGAATCTCAGATAACGATGAGATCTGTGACTGTCTCCTCATATTTTCATGTGCACCTATTTTTAGAAAAAAATGATCTACTTCTGTCACTTCATAGGATTTCAAAGTGCTGCCTCAGCATGAACTGGTGTTGTGTAGAGGGCATCGGTATCATTGTCATTCTGAGTGCTCACTGCTACGGCATTTCTGGCCAGCTGTCTACAACCCTGCCACACTGTCTCACCCAATAAGCCTGTATACGGACACTTGGCTACTCCTCAGTGCACAGCAATTCACTGCCCTGATATCATCAGGAAAGTAGGACCAACGTGCCAAATCACTTATATGGGCACCAGCCAGATTTCCCGACAGCATCCCTGAGTCAGGCCCTTGACACAATGGTACATTTGTAAGATCAGATCTTTTAGGTAACGTCCGCTCTTTCAAGGTCCAATGGGAAATTACCGCAGTTGACAATTCCATTGCATCAATGAAGAGTGAAGGCGTTTGTGTTGGTCTTGGGAGTCTTCTCTTTACTGTTAACAGAGGACATGCCTCAGCTTTGAATCCACCGTTTCACATCCAAATCATGGACACCTCAATTAGCAGGCAGAGAAGATGATGCCTGGAACACAGAGATTTGCTCAGCAGACACCCAGCAGCAGCTGCTTGAGCTCCAAAACCAGCTGGCACCAAGCATTCAAGCCACCAGCCATTACAGTGCTGGGAATGGGCACACAGCACCACTGTAATCAATGTTATTAGTGAGTTAATGTATTATTTTAAAGAACAATATAATAACCTATAGTTGGAAAAAGGCTACTGGGTAATAAGGAAGTATTGTAATGATACAAATCTCAAAATTATGCTAAAAAAATCACATGGGCCACAGTTTATTTGGATAGTTATTGTTAGAAATAGGGTCAGGTTAGGGCTGGGATTAGGATAAAAAATTAGGTCAGCATTAGGGTTTGGGTTGGGGTTAGGCTAAAGTCTGGGTTAGGGTTACCATAGTCCATACAACAGAGATGCAGAAAAATGACACAGACAGACAGACACTTTGTTGAACATCTACTTTTAGTCCCCTGATTGTTAGTCGAGTATCAACATTGGACTATTCAAATAAGGTGTTACCAACTGATGAGTTTAGCAACCTCCTTCATCCACTGAATGTTAAAATAAATATTCTGACAATTTATACCCTAACTGTTCAACTGTAGACTGTATACTGTAAATGGTGCATTGTATTCAGAGGCCGTCATCATAGAAGAAAATGTGGATTTGAGCAAAGTGAACAACCAAAGTAAAACCTTATTTTGCTGAGTATACCAGAGGCAAAAAGTGCCTACCGATAATCTACCTATATAATACCTATATGTATATCCACTATAATCTACCATAAACATACAGTAAGTGGATAAAATTATTAACACTATGAAGCCCAGCCATTTAAATTTCACTGTAGATGTTTTAAACATCAAATTCATGAGATAAACATGGACCGTAGTCGCTTAAGCAGTGACCCGCTAATCAGCAGATCTTATTCTGATGATTGGAGAGGAGCTTCATTATGCTGAGAAAATAACAGCAGCGTGGCACCAGATCACGTGACACCGAGGTTAGTTACAATAAATGTTAGCTGACCTGTTTCAAAGCCACTGGGTTCCTCGGGGTGTGTGGTGTACTCTCTTTGTGTGCTGAATGGAACGAAATGTACAAACAGCTCCATACAAGGCCTAAAGAAAGAGCACTGCCTTGCCACATATAAAGGCATACACCAACCAGAACTGTGTTAAGCGTAATTTTCAGTACACTGGTACCGACCATCTGCATTAAGAGCCTACAAGCAGGCTAATTTTGTGGGGAAAATGATGTTGAAAAGGCTGTGTCATTTTTCTTTTTTTGTCCATTCTGTCTATTTCCTCTGTGATTTGCATACACTCATTTTTGACTGTAAACCCCTAGACTCAATGCAGGCATAGAAAGATTTTAAATCTTCACATTCAATTCTTAAATGAAATATATAAGAAAAATCCCATTGATGTGTGTTGTGTTTATGACCATCTAATATTTTTACTGTCCTGCCTCCCACTGTTTCCAGAGCAGAGAAACGCTACAGCACTACACAGAGAGAGAGAGAGAGAGAGAGAGAGAGAGAGAGAGAAGAGAAAGAGAGTGAGAGAGAGAGAGAGAGAGAGAGAGAGAGAGAGAGAGAGAGAGAGAGAGAGAGACAGACAGACAGACAGACAGACAGACAGGATTTACAGTAGCATCCAGTCTAAGAGAGCAGGGGTGAAAATAGCTCCAAAGACCTCTCTCTGCATGAGAGTTTCCCATCTGTCACTTCACTGGGGAGTCACTGGCGTTCAGCAGCATTAATTCATGCCTTTGTACCTCTGTAACCAGACAACACATTTGGTATGTTATCCGGTTACAGACTTTTGCCCCAACGTTTTTTTTTCCTTCAAATGGACTTGCGATCAACCATCAAACGTATTAATCTGCCATCTGAGCCCTCTGGTCTGAGCCCCAGATAGAGATCTGTGTTGGGAGCAGCATGCTGTGCCTTTAACCAGAAGATGCAGCTGATTGAACCCATTTTGCATTCGCCCCTCACTCCACTCCACTCTACTCCACTCCACTCCACACTACTCCACTCCATTCCACTCCACTCCATTCCCCTGCTGCCTCCCTTTCCCTTCTCTTAGCCCCAACCCTGGCTGTCATCAGGATGCAGGGCCTGTCTGGGGGACCACACAGAGAGTAATTATTAATAAGAGAAGATGACAAGTGAACATCCCTCCTGAATGCTAAGAGATGCCAGCGGAGACTGGAGATGGGCAGCCGCTCTCTCGATGAGGCTGGATGAGGCCAACCCAGCTTCCCTGCTGATCTCTGTTCAAAGTCATTCACAGGAGGGGCATGAGGATATGCAGGTGCCATTCTCATAATCACATCCTACCACACTGAGTCGCCCATTGCAGAAGACTGAGGGTTCATAAATGGAGATTTGAGATTTCACACTCTCAGGCATGGTATCATGTCATGCTATACTTACTGGGGGTTGCTCATGTTGCTGTCTTGCTGCTGTGAATAGACGTCCACGCTAAATGACCCCAAATGTGAATTGTAATTTCACCACTGCAGAGACCTGGCTCCTACCACACCTATGGAGAATAAAAAGAGAAGAACAATGTAACTACAAGAGAAAAGGCAGCAAATGATGAAGTAGCCATGTGCATTTGAGTAGTATAACACAACACAACCTTCAGTGCGGTATCAGTGCTTCTGTGAATGCTTCGCCCTGTCCTAACTACAGTTATAGCTGTGCTATGTTCAACTATTTTGCCAGTAAACACTAAACTGTAATGGATTTAAAATCTCCTCCAATATATGTTCCGCTCTGTGAATCAGGGGCTGAGGAACATCACACCTCTTGCATAGCAAGTACAGCAGGATGCTAGCTCTTTGTGGCACAGGATAGAGAGCCATTGATGTCCAAGTCCGTTCAGTGAAAGCCCGCTCCAGCTGCTTTGCAGGGAACAGACATGACATGTCCAGACAGGAAAGCCACAAACACATAGCCACTGCTTTTAAGGGAAATGTCGACCATTACACAAACAAGTCCCATTGTCAATATTACAAACTAAACATGTACACGTGCAAGTAGCACTTAGAAATCAGACAAAGTTTTCAACATGAGTCGAATTCTAACTGCAACCCTTATACATCTGCATTGTCGTTCACACCAAGCATCATTTACATACACGACCTTCAATCGTCATATAACCTGGCATGGCCAGGTTGATTTACACAGTATTGCAAGCATTCAGGGTACTGTGGGACAAACAAAGGCACAGGGAAAACCTTCAGACGTGGAGAGGTGAGGAGTCAGCGTTCACAGCCATAGCAGACCACAGCAGAGTAATGTAGTAGGCTATAGCACAGCAGATTAAATGCTACTCAAGATAAATCAATCCAGGTCATTCAAGGGCTGGGAGTGATTTTGTATCACTGCAGTACCCCAAAAGTATGGGCTTTAGCATAATACCTAGAGAGAGATGATCGATCTGGCAGCATAGGGCAGTTATATGCATTTAGTTGTGCATGATAAATGCCATATGATGTGCAGAAAGACAGTGAGGCTAGCACATTGCCAAAGTACTCATCAAAGCAGGTACTGTACTTTGTGTAAGCAATGACTGTAGAGGTGACCAGAAAGGCAAGTGGCGTCTGAGGTAAGTGTAATTATTTGAGAAGATACCGCAGGCCAAATAATTTCTGGACTTGAGTAAATCACAGGATCAGAAGGATCAGATTTCAAAATCAGCATCTTGAGTTGCCACTTAGTACTAAATAACCTAATAGTCTACAGTAATTGCTTCATCAATAGAGGTGGTCATCCATATAGGCAGCAATATTACTGTATCTTCATTTCAAGACACAAGCATAATATTTTGGTTCAATCTTTTGCATTTAACCTAATCAAGAAGCATTAGCAATCAATTTTCACCAAGTCATACATAAACAGTTACGGTGCTGTTAACATTTTCCCAGTGAGCTTAAGGCCACATAGCTTGGTAGTCTCTCATTCTGGTTCATGTTTAAACCGATACAAATACAACTGCACAGGGCACTTTGGGCTTTAACATGAAAATAATAAAGATTTGACCATCAGGATGACATTTATTGGCAAGAACCTAAGGCAGACCTCAGATGGGAATTCAAAGCTAAAAACACAGAGACGGAATGTGTGAAATAGAGCATCTTTAAACTCGGGGAAGCACACTTACCTTTTTTTTGTTTGCTCTACATTGTGTAAAGTATGGTCGTGACTCCTTTGCCCTCGCAGTGATGATGGTAATATCTCCCTCGCCGATGATGATCAGTGTGAGGGAAGCTCGGATCTTGCTGTGTGTAGGCTGCGATTCCCCTCAAATTTGTATTGGCCAAGCACCCGTATTGCTTCTTGGAATACAGTGCACAACGAAAACACCTAGCCCGGACTGAAAGCACCATCCTTCAACGAGGTGATCTGCCCGCCTGTCACTGAATCATGAAGATAACGACATCTTTGAAAGGAGGCATAATGCTCACAGGGCTTCCCCCACAATCACACCAGGGACTCCATGTGCCCAATAATAAGAGGTTCACGACCAGGAGCTGTCCAGGTGCTGAAAACGGGATTCCATTACCTACAAGATGTGTGGCGAGCAGAGCCACCAACAAGGACTAGGTTCTTTTTCCGAAAAAAGAAGCCTAGATATAGTCTGTATTTCTAGTGTAAGCCATGAGAGCCGACGTCCCTCTCTCTCTCTCTATGCCACCCTGGAAGCGTCGACGTAGAAAAACACTCTCGCTTCACTTCACCTCTTGAGCTTCAGAGTTCCTCGCGATAACAACGCACCCGAACGAAAAATCACTACAATATTCCTACAGTGACTTATATGTGTGTCTGTGGTAGTCAATAGTAAGTTTATAGTGACTTATATTATTTAATGGTATTTATATACAATCTGTGGTATCACTATACTAGTCATCTAGGCACTTATAGTATTGCTGTGATATTTGCGTAGTATCCTTCTAAAATGTATCATAGGATTACAGTTCGGTGTATATTCACATGGTTGAATGGCCTATTAAACAGAAGTATGAAACGGGGTAAATCGAGAAAACGGTTAGCCTCAACATTAAACAAATATATATTTTTGGCCAAATGAAATTTCCCAAGCATAACTATGCACTGAGGCCAATTAACCGCAACATTATAGCGATAAGTAGACTAATATGCCATTATATCATCAGAAATAGACTGGTGGAACTCAAATTAAACCCAAAATAAACTAGCAGACACCAACTCATCACCACAGTGTAGCCTAACGTTGTAACATGGGAGTAGCCCTAATTGCAGGATTATTACACATTTTACAACACAATTTCTAAGGAACTGCTGAAAATAACAAAAAAATGGCCTGTTGATGAGTCAACTAACGGTTCTGAACAGAAAATAGTAATTACAAGTCTGAAGGAAGTGGTGTGGTATGTTATTAGACTGCAAAAAAAAAGTTCCCACGATTCCATTCATGCCTGTGCTTTTAATTCCAAAGGCTTCTTTGCATGCCACACATTCCGTTGTTTCTTACCAAACCCAGACATGCCGAAGTCACACAGACAACAGGTGATCTCCTCACCCATCCTGAGCATTGTCTAGTGATGCAACTGAATTAACTCCCATTCAAGAGCTAACAAAAACATCTCATTTAGGTCAAACGGCAGCCTTCTCAGATTCTCTCACACTGTACATCACTCGTAGAGATGACGTGGGAGTCTTTATATACCTGTGATAGCTGTGTGTTACATATTGCTCACTCATTAAATGACATCATTTCTCACACGCTCTACCAAAATGACTGAGAATCAGTAGGTAGTATCCTGACATTTAGCATGCCATTTACAATGTGGACAAACTGCAATCACAACATTTTTTTAGCCCAAGGAACCCGCCCACATGGCAGTGCCTTCAGAGGCCTAACAAAAAGCAGTTCCGAGTTATTTCGAGCCTTCACTATGACTCACCTTGGGAACCTGCACTAACCTACAGGGAGCTGGGATTTCATGAGCTGGTAAGGAATCGAGACTGAAAACATTTATGGTTTATTTTGTGCGAGGTGACGACAAGACCTTCCTCTGTGTAACAACGCAGATCTAGATTCACGATACCTTCCAGACGTGGCGACAAATGGGAATAACACGCAGGTTGTTTTCACGGTTGGCATCTGATATTTCAGGTTATGACATGTCCTCCGAGGTGAAACCAATCACTTTCCTCTCTGTAACTCTTTATGTTCCATATCTTTCAGGTATTCTCAGGAGACAGCAAGACAGAGAAACGTATCCCAAATGATGGCAGGTAATAAAGCAAATGATTGGAAACTATTATCATGGTTTGGAATGACAATACTCAGTCCTGTTACCAAGTCCTCGCTGTCACTGACACAGCTATCACTAAGAAGCAAACTGTTACTGCATGTAATCTGATTTGTAGTGGGAATCCTCTGCACTAACCAGACTCTAAGTGATATTGGTGACACCTGGGGCACGAGGAAACACAAAAACTTGTCCAGATCCTGTAAAGAAAAGGGGATATTTTATCTTAAGCTTGGTATCTACAGAGATCTTTCCTAAAATGTTGTGATTATTTCTATGTATAGAACACGGTAACCCTTGTGGTGAGCTGGAGGCCACCTACTGCATGCATGGAGGGACATGCTACAAATTACCTTCTATGGGCACGCTCTCCTGTGTGTAAGTTACAGAAAAATGTGTCTCCCATGTAAGAATGTGTCTGCCACCTTCTACTTGAATGTGGAGCATATGTGGAGTTTTCATTACATATTGTTGACCAAATTCCCCTCCTTTCTGACAGCTTGGCTACATTGTTGTCCTTTACATCTGACTTTATAGGTGCAGCGGACATTACAGTGGCAGCAGATGTGAGCAGCACCAGCTCTTAAGCACTTCCACCAATGCAGGGCAGGCGGGGTTAATTGCAGCCGTGGTCATCGTTGCCCTCCTTGTCTTAGTGATACTGGCAGTTGTTATCTACTACACATGCAAGTAAGTAACTGATGGATTTAGGGTCGCTCCTATTCTCAAAGCATCTAAAAATAGCAGTAAGACGTGGATGCATCGACATGTCTATGATATAGTTGTATTATACAGTCTTGGTATTATTGTATGCCAGCCAGAATACATTTTAGCCAAGCTAATACAAATTTCTTGTGTCCTCATATAGGGTGTTGAGATCCAAGCCAAAGAGCCAACAGAGCAATCAGCAACAGTACTGGAGAGTAAAACCAAATGTATGATCCTCCGCCCATTTTACATTTGTTTTCTGTTTTGGTTACGCACTGGATGGGATGATGAAATAGTTCCCAGGTATGAGAGTGTGTGAGTTTCTCTGTTGGACTTGATGCTGCTTGGGATAAGGCTATGAAGGACCAAGTAGAGGAAAAATGCACATTGTTCTACCACACTGCGCTGACCTTCACTGGCAGAAGATCTGTCTGGATTATAACTGCAGCCCCTATACATGTATAGCCGATATATAGTCTCATATGAGTTCTGGATTTGATTCAATTTGCTACAGTAAGGTGTTTTATCATTAACACAAACACAGAAATACACACACACACAGGGTATGAAAAAAGGGGGTGAGTGGGAAATGAATGGTACCTAACACAATAGCCTTTTTAATGTGGCTATGATGTTAGCATTGTTGTTACTCACATTAAGAAAGTCACATTTCAATCTATGTACTTTGTATCCTGCAATATATTTATAAAGCATAGTTTGGCTATGTAGAAAAGGTTATTTTTTGAGATGCTATTTTTAATTCACATTGATCAATACTGAATTTGATATTAGATAATGGCATGAGATTGTAAAATAACCCTTTGTATCACACAATGAATGTAAACTCACTATAAATTGTACATATTTTGTGATTGTGTAAATACATGCAATTATCCCTACTGAATGATATGACTGTGTGATTTCAGGTGGGAAAGCACACACACACACACACACCCCAAACCTAGTGATACATTGTGTGTGTATCTGTACAATTAAGTTATGCCAAGAAGCCATTCATCAGTCCTCTTAAATCTAAAAACGGGCACAGGAGATCCCAGGGTTTTACAATCAGCGTGGTGGCATCAAATCAGCTTCAATTCAGTCAGCTCAGGAGGGGAATTAAAACTCATTGGACTGCTTTTCCAGTGATTCATTGTCTTGCCATCTTGATGGACTTCTTACACTCTCCAGGAATTGCTCACAATCAACTGTGGGAAAAACTAAATTTGGCTTGCTGACAGTTTAGTTACGCCTTCAAATTCTTGTCATCATAAAGAAAGGGTTACTAGACATTCACTCAGGCATCAAAATCGGCGATTTTTCTTGTTGGCTTAACTTCAAACACTTTAAATCAGTATTTTATTGATGGCTGGAAGTTACTTTCAGCATTGGACTGTATATAAAAATAATACCTTGCACGTGAGCTTGCTAAATTGATGAGTAAAAGGTGAAATTGTCACCCTACTTTTTAAAAATGGAATATTTGAAACCTACAATATACTGTATATGCGAGGCGTAAGTTAGGACAAAAACAAACCATGTTCATTCAAGAATATGACATGTTGTTGTGAAGAGAGATCAGGATTGGGTGAGCCCTTACACACATAATCACCATTTCATGCTGTGTAGAACTTTGGGAGCCATGACACGCTGCTTTAAATATCACTGTAGCTCTTTCAAATGTCTTTGACAAGCTTTTATTTTTCTCAAATTCAGAAATACATATATTAAAAGGTACTAGGTTGTTGTGTTACTTTTTAAGAGAGAGTTGAATGAACATCTGTATTCAGTAAACAAACTGATCTCATAGGTCAATGGGCTTCTTTTAGTGTTAGAAATACAGTACATTGCTTCCACCTAGTGGTAGTATGGCTTTCCTGACCGTTAAGGCAACTGTTAGAATGGAAGTTTGTGCTTATGTCATTGCAATATTAACAGAATGTATATTAAATCCATGTTAAAAGATTTATTACATTTCCAAACACATTTTCCAGACACATTTAAAAGCTGTATCAAAATACATGAGATCAAGTGTTTGATTTGCAATGACTTTGCGGTGCAATGTAAACCCAAACATTTCTGTAAACTTACTCTCATAGGCTCCTGGCTTTGTCAAACTCGTGGGCAATTTTCAACGCTGTGCTGTTGAGTCCCACAGATTGCATGTTAGTGATGATGGTGACCACTACCCCCTGTGGGAGGACCGGGGTCTGTCCTTGGCGCTGAACTGTCTCCTCACTGGGTAACACCAGGAGGACACTGCTGGCCCCGACAGCGCCTCCTGTGTGTGAGACATAGTGCCTTCGACTCCTGCACTGCCCATACTTCTGCAGCTTCTCCACTACCAGCCAGCCTTGGGCATACAGTCCATCCTTATCCCAGCTGGCCTCTGTCTTGTCCACTGGGGCCCACAGATCCAAGGCAGTTCTGGGTTTGAGGAAGCCAGGCAGCAAGCCTTTGGTGTCCTTCAGGTGGGCCACCTGGTAGCTGTAGAGCAGGGCGTTACCGAACAGCAGCAGGTCTCCCGCAGTGGAAAGAAAGCCACCTCCTGCCCACTTGTAGGAGTTGTCTACGTACGGGCAGTTCACAACACGGCCTCTCTTGTTGAGATGATAAAATCTGTGGAGGAGCATAATCTGTAAATATGGACTCACTCTATCACATATTTACTGTGTCATTTGAACTCAACACAATCATGGTCATCATGAGCAATCAAAATAAACACAAAGCAATAGCAACAGGTTGCTCCACAAAAGACCCTTTTCACAAACATGGCTGACGTACTTCTTCTTCGTCATAGCAGGGTATAGATCAGTTCTCTCCATTGCCAACAATGTTAAGAAGCCAATTGTCGCCTCTGACTCTGTGATCAGTGATGTTGTCACTGACATATCTTTCTGTTTCTGTTGTCAGATGACTGCTTGACTATAAAAAAGTGATTTGATCGAGGGGCACAAAATGCTAACTGGCTAACCAAGGCTAACTGTAATTTCTGGGCTGTTAGCATTTTGTGACCCTCCATCAAATCACGTTTTTATAGTGGTGTAGTTGTCAGAAACAGAAAGATTTGTCAATGACAACACTTGTATTGTGTCACAAGTTATATTGAAACACAACATAAGTGATCACAGACAGAGCCGGAGGAGACAGAAACTGATCTATAGCCTGCTAAGACGAAGCAGAAGTATGTCAGCCATGTTTGTGAAAAGGGTCAATTCCACCCTGTAGCTTATACATCTCCCGCCCCCTCAATTTTAGCCTGAGACACTGCTTTGGACCTGGCTGGACCTTGGTTACAGATTACCTTGAGCGGTGGTAAATAATAGGATCATTCTCATCCGGCACAGTGTTGAGCATTCCCAGCTCACGGAACATGTTCATCATGTGATCCAGGAAACGCTGGCCGGCAACCCGTTCCACAACGGCACTGAGCAGGGTGAAGGCGTGGGTGGAGTACAGGAAGGTGGTGCCTGAATATGGGAAAAGATAAACCTCATTTAGTAAGACACTATGATAAAAATTTGAAATTAATCACAATGATTTAGCAAACAAATGCGTGCTTTACCAGGCTTGAAAATGAGTGGGTCATCCTTGAATAGGTCCAGAGCCTGAATGACATTTTCAAAGTTGTCTTTCAGGTAGTACTCCTCGTGCTCAAACTCTTTTTTCTTCTGAGCCTGATTGGCCTCTTTGCCTCTGGTGTTTTGTTCTGTCGTGAGTTTATCTTTATTTCCAGTTAAGCTCTTTTCCTCTTTCACTGGCGGCTTCAAAAGTCGCTTGGCTTTCTCCTTGTCCTCCTTCACTTTCTTTGCATCTTTCTCATAATGCCGTATACCGCTTAGGTGAGAGACAATCATTCGTGGGGTTATTGTGACCTGAACGACAGGAACAGAGTAAATAATGTGCATGTGAACTCAATTTGTGAACTCCGCCAAAAAAAAAAAGTAAGAGGAAGGTAAGATTGCAGAAGATGAGGAAACTACTAACTTACATCTTCTCCATCAAACTGTTTCTGGGGAAACTCGGGGACATATTTCTGGACTGGGACATCAAGGTCTAGTTTCCCCTCCTCACACAGCCGTGCAGCAGCTGCGGATGTGAGGGGCTTACTGATGCTGGCGATTCGCATCACTGTCTCCGGGCGGCATGGTACGCGATTCTCCAAATCAGCATAACCGAGCCCTGAATTAGATCATATATTTAAATGCATGATACATTCAGAATCTGAATAGGATTTGAGAAGAATATGTTAAAGATATATAAATAAATAATTAAAAAAAAGAAAAAACACTACCACATTAATTGTGAGACATTAGTAAACAAACGAGACCATTGTGGAGAGCACTGGTAGCCTCTACTTGACTATACGCAGCATTTTACATTGTGTGCCACCAGGTCAGATTTCTCTGGAAATCTGCTGTATTGCTTTACGGCACAAAACAGGAATAGGGCCACTGTTCTTGCAGCGCAAATGGAACTAAAGCTTAACATCTATTAAAGGGTTCAGAAACACTAAAATATGTTTTTTGAGAAGTTAGGCTACCTAGGTGTTGTTTCAGATAAAACAACAATACTAGACATTACCTCCAAATATAAGTGCATGTTGAACTGTCCATGTTTTAGCCTCTAAATCGACAATTCTCTTTTTTCCGGGGTTAAAAATCAAAAGCAGGTGAATGTCACTGGATGTTGCACAGTGTTTTTTTAGACTCTATGTACTTATTTTTTTCGATTAATCGATTTATCATTTAGTCTAGAAAATATCGAAAAATAATGACAAATGCCCATCACAAATTACCAGGGCCCAAAGCGATGTCTTAAAATCGCTTACTTAGTCTTAATTAATTTTATAATGATATGAAACTGAGAAAAGCAAGCAAATCTGAGCATTTGTGAAGCTGTAACCAGCAAATGTTTGGCATTTTTACTTGACAAATGACTAAAACGGTTAATCGATTATCAGAATTATAATCAATAAATTTTCTGTCAATTAGGCTAACTAATTGACTTATTGTTTCAGCATCATTCAACATCCCCAGGAATCAAATGGGGTTATGGGAAGCCCTGACATTACCACTGGAGAGAGATTGAGGCTACTAAAACTTCTCAACCACTATCTCACCTTTTTACACTAATTAGGTCTATACCAAAGTATCACAATTAACTTGACAATGACATTTTGATGTTTAAAAATGATACACGTAGCACCTTTAAAGCGGACCTGAAAGACCTAAAAGCACCAACCTTGACACCAGACTGGACTGCCATCCACAGACACCCCGACCACCAACCCTGGGGCTCCGACCTCATCCTGACAACAGACAGACATCTGTGAAAACTGAGCTGATGCAGCCATGTGGAGTTGGGCAGAGGGTGTAATATAAGGGGCCAGCAAGGGGGAACAGAAAAAAAAACATGTATACGGTACCTCTGTGCCTACCTTTATCCGCTCCGCAAGGTCTCTGCTAACTTTAATTGCAGCATCGTATCGCCCACTCCTCTTTGCATCTATTATTTTATCGTCGCACGAACTGTTCGCTGTGTCAACATGGTATTTCAGTCCTAAAGCTAAGGCTATTCCCGCACCAACGCCATAGATCCAAAGCCTGGACTTTGACCGAGATTTGAAAACTGTTGACCCTCCGACAAACCGCCTTTGTTGCTGAATAAAAACACTCTGCTTATCTGACGGTTGGTGCTTGACTCGCGCTCCGGCTCGCAGTGTCAACAAAGGAGACTCACGCGCTGTTAGCTGGATGCAATATTTACATTTGGCACAAAAACGGTTTGGCAGCAACAAGCGAGACATTGTGAGAAATGTTACACGTACATTGACGATAACTGTCCAAGTTCCAGCGGCTGGATGAGCTTGGAGAAGCGGATTTAACAATTTACTTCCTGTTTACGTCCTTGTGCCAGACAAATTTAATCAATTCACGATTCAGACACCGCGTCGAGCGACGGCGGATATACCCTTGGTCTGTACCGACCTGGGGGGTTAAAGATAAGACAAGAACCGTTTGAACAGTTCAAGTCTCACAGGTAACTCTAGACGACGTGAGATGAAATGCCCTTTCCGTTTTACCGCATATTTTGTATTATGCACAGAAGCGTGAATATCTCCGTGATTGTTAATTTAGTCTTGTGCACTCCCCCCCCCTACTTACACACACACACACACACACACACACACACCAAAACTGACCTCTTCACATTATCACTAGTGTGACATAGGACTTTCACATGGGTCACGCGCCAGCTACTTAGCTCCTGTCAGCACATTTAAAGAACATGTAGTTGGACTGGCATTGGAAATATACTGCAGACTTTTTTCCAATTCTGTCTGCGTATGCACGTTTACCGTGTTTCCTAATGGTTTGATTATTCATAGACAAAACCCTGTATGGTCCAGCGCTGCTCAGTGAGCTCCAGTGAACCAAAGAAACACTCGTGACGGTGTTTTCCCCCTCACTGGAAGCTGAGGGTCAAGCCAAAATGAGCAAAGAGTAAATGTAATAAAGCTGAAAGATGAACAGATCTCCATTTGTTCTGAAAACAAACACATAGGCTACTGGAAGCACGGTCTAGATCTGCAACAGGGGAGATAATGTGCTTTAAATAAAATATAAGCTGCCCACTCCCTTTGGATTTCATCAAGAGTTATTTAATCACCCCACTTTTTCATGACTAGTTCAGTTTGACTATATGATGGACAAAAAAAAAAAAGCTAGGTTTACAACACAAACCAAGTTTAAAAAAAAATCTCAAAACATGTGCTTTTATTTATATTCATTTTTACATTTCAGATATGATATACAGTTGAAACATCTACATTAATAAAACAATGCACAACCAGATGATTGAAATCATACTTTTTAGACAAGATGAAAAAATTTTGAACCATGGTTTAAAGAAAACTAAGAGTACTGAAACATGTTAGCAAGATATTGTTGCCATACATTGTAATGATTTTCACGCTCAACAGAAAAATAAATATAATTTGGGAGTGAAGAAAGATCCCTTTCTAGCCATACTAGTTACATGTTGGCACAAAATAAAAGTAAACAAAAACAAAATGGAATTTTGGCCTCCGCAAAGGCAGTCAAATATCAATCCTGCTATAGTTTCTCTAACTGCTTAACAATACAGTAGCACCAGTATACATATAGACAGGCATATCTAATGTATACTTACACTTGTGAGGAAACTCTGGGGGGATAAACACAGGTGTTTTTTTTTGTTTTTTTAAAACACTCATATATTTTGTCCTACAATATGAAAAATGTGCATAATGTTGAGGTTTAATTAAGTGCAAAATTTCTCCACTTTGTCCTTGGATATTCCTGTATGGTGTGTGCATAATCACGATGGAATGGAACGTACCAGCTTAGCTTCAATGGAGATGTATAAAACAACCTTTGTAACCAATGGCACATGTCATTTCACCAGATGACTTGTCAAACAAAAAAAAACCTTATCTGAAGGATTGCAAAATGCTGATATCATTACAAGATTAAAATTGGCTTGCGAAAACAATCGTGTTTCTCAGTTTAGGCTTCATCAAGGGAACGGCAGGCTTTACCTTCCCTTAGCTTTGCTCCTTGGTTGAGTTCCACTGAAGGCAGGACGGTGCAAGAGGAATAGCATCTGGCTGTTTGTTCTCCACCATGGGCAAGGTACGAGAAGAGGGGTTTATGGCAAGCAAGGTGCAAGTACAAAAAGCCAAAACCACAGTGTGTGGGGTCGGACCATGCTTTCACATATTATTCAGTTCCATTAGAGTCTGGTCCAGCATCTGGTGCATATCGAGGTTCTCTTCTTTAGCATGTGACAGTTTCTCTGTTAGAACACCAAATGAAGAAGATTTAATCTCACACAAGCAAGCATAATTGAGTCAGATGGTTAACTTGCATCAATAGTCAAGCAAGCTGGCTACATCATTCGGGTCAGTCATTCAATTTGGGTACTGTTCAACCAGACCACATTAAGAGAAAACAAGAGAAACACATTGTTTTAGGAGTAAACAAGCTCGTATTATGGTATGCAAGCAACCATGCAGGCAATTTATAGTCTACAACAAAGCATCTCATTAATACTTCACAGAAACACAATACACAACAATAATCCATAAAAGCAGACTATTGTATAATGCAGTGTTATTTGGTTGCAAGACTTTACATTAAATGGATGTATTTGAGAGAATCCCTGATTTTCAGTATATTTTAAATAGACCGTTTTTGCCAACAGCAACACAAATCTCAAGCAGTGCAAGCATCGTACATGACAATGCAAACGTATGTGCAGTGTTTCTTACATTGGATCAGATTGTCATTATATACACACACACGCACATTAAAAGTAAATGGTTAAAGAGATGAAACATTCACACAATTTAGTCCTCATTCAAGGCCACTCGTAGTTCATTAGTGAGGAGGCGGTTTTTCTCAAGTTGCTGGTAGAGGGGATCTTTGCAGTCAGACAGCAAGTAGGAAAACAGAAAGAGGAGAGGAAATCAGGAAAATAGGAAAAGAGCAGAGAGAAAGTGCAATGCCCGTTGACACCTACCTTCTCTAGAACAGGTCAATGGAGATTTTTTTTCAATCATTGTTTGCAAAGAAATATTGAAAATATCTGAATGGCCTCTAAAACAAGAATGGTAGATCAAATTAGTCTTCTGGTGTTCTTGATTTTTGAGAGGGAGCGTGGGCAATCTACCCTCTTCATCATGTTTTTATTAATTGATTTTATTTTGATCTGCAACAGGTAAAGAGAGACAGGACAGTGTGTAGAGAGACGGTATAGGATGAGCAGATTCAAACCCAGGGAGTTAAAAGAAACAATGGCAGACTGAGCCTCCAGAATGTCTTGATGATTCTAAATTAAAAGAAAATTGCCTAAATTGTATGGCTTGGCAACAAATGGGGAGAAAAAAAAAATATGAATACTACTTCTGCTAAAGGAATTTCTGGCAAAATGGGCTCTATCCAGTGTACCTTTGCATAAGCTAAAGTATAGTTCACCAACACCTGATAAATTCTTATTGAGAATCAATATCTGATTATGCTCTGTAGCTCGTCAGTATATCCGTGGCCATAGTTTGGTCTGACAGTTTTGAGACCATAACAATGTCGGCTCAACCATTTGTCTGCAGTCTCATAGCTGACTTGAACTGTGAACTTTAAAAGCACACAACACCAAATAATTGCTTACCTCTAGTTAAGTTTCTGTGTCTGAACTTCTGCTACTGCTTTTAATAAAAAAGGCCCAGAACGTGTGAATCTATATTTATTTAAATAAATGACAGGATACCGTATATCATACAAAGACCATGTGCATCAACACTGGTATCTCAATGGAGAGTCAACAATCCTTCTCAATCATCATCCAACTTTGTCCACCACCCAGATGAGGCTCAACATGTCCTACATACTGTACTGTACTCTACCATTACACCCATTGCTCTACTTGACCGCATTCTTCCCAGGAACAATCCAACACCGATTCATTCCCCGTTCTCCAAAACATTACAGAGTCCGCTACTCCTGTCACAGTACTAAGTGTTGAAAAGTGCTTGCATGCATCAGATTCTAATGCTATGAGAGCAGAAAACTCAGCTCAACTTTAATTGAAGTACCTGTGGTTGTTTTAGGTACTGTGGTTGTAACACTGCTGTGACAGCCCTAATCTCTCAACTTCACAGGACAAGATTTGAAGAAAGAAATTTGAAGAAAAAAAAAACAAAAACAAAAAAAAAGCATGAAATGAAATCTACAAAGCTGATCAACTATACCGAGGAAAGTAGTGCTAAACCATCTAATGGTTTCTTGAGATGCACAAACAAAACCAATGAAATACATAACTTAAAATCAAGGCTTCCTGGTTTTATTAGAGCCACTTGAAAATAAATAAAAATTAAAAAGAAAAAAACAAAAAAAACAGAAAAGGACAGAGTAAAGAGATACAGCTTACATAGGAGGAAGGACGTTTATTTTTACACAACGCAGAAAGATTCTAGGATTCTGTACAAGAGATGGGACTCAACTAACGTTGACATGAGGATGAAAACATGAGGAAAGGAAAGCAAAGACAGAGAGGGGAAGGGAAATGGAGAGAAGGCTGGAGAGAGCAGACAGATGCCGCTCAGCCGGCAGGAGGCGTCTTTGATGAGGTGTAAACAATTTATCTGTGTGGAAGAGAAGAAGTACAGTGAACCGGAGAGCTGGTGGGGGGCCTGCGGAAATTTAGAGATGTGCACCACAATACACCAGAACCACAGGAGGCACGGCACGGCACAACGAAACCACAATGCACCGCTGAAATGCATTGTAAGGTAGAACAGGCTGACAACTCAAAAACACAAACTCGAGGTTGGACCAAACCCTCCCTCAGATCACATCCGAGACCTTTCTGCTGAATCGTGAGGAGAAGCACTTGACCAGTCAGAAATGGTACGCCTTTTGAATCTCCCGCTGTTTGGCTTATGTAGAGGGACAAAACCCGTCTAAAAGCCAAGTCGGGAGTTCAACCAGGGTGACGGCAGACTGTGACAGTTCACCTTCAACCAGTATGAACGACGGAACAAAAAAGGGACCTCTCACAAGCACACAGGGGGCCTTTCTTCTGGACAGAAGTAGACCATGTTAGTAGACGAAAAAAAAGTGGAAGTGAACGACACTTGAAAAAAAGAGGAAAACACACATCACCTTGAGTTACAGAGAGTGAAATCAGATTCATTGAAATGCTGCCTTAATACAGTCTACTGCATTTCAACAGACGGCTTGCATGCTTTGCTTGAGCCGTCAAAATATTATCAATATTTTGAAACTGGGGGAGACTTAAAAATTTTAAATGGGGAAAATGCACAAACTCACAAAATGAACATTGATTACTTTTAAAACATAAAAAGTAATACAATTTGTAATTAAATTCAATGAATTTGAAAACAGAGAACCATGCTGTGTTCTGTTCATACTAAACATTACTCCAGTCCTGCTAACGGTACACAAAAAGAATCTAACTAACACTAACGTTGCTTTCACAAAGAGCATGTCTTCATAACCACACTCATGAGGAAGTGTGAGAGGAAACCACTTACGAGTGAGTTGTAATTATTGTAAGTGGACTTCCATTTTTTTCAATTGATGGTTCCACAGACATGGAATATCTATTTTAAGACTATCTAAGCAGTACAAGAATACATAAAAGAATAGCTGCGTAGTTATTAACCACTTAAAATGTAGGAACAGAAACAACAGGTGGATGTAGTGGTTCCTGTATGATCGGTACATGAAAACACAGGGGGGATGGAGGGTGTGTGACGGCTGGAATACAGGGAGGAAAGATGCAGGAGAAGAGGCGTGACGGAGGCACAAGCAGGCACAGCGAGTGGAGAATTACATGGAAGTCATGTCGTTGAGGGCGTGGTCCAGCTCCTCGCTGATGGCCTTGTACTTCAGTTTCTGGGCATACAACTCATCTATTGGTGGGGCCAGGCGCACAGGGGAGGTGTGCAGTGAAAAGGGAGTGAAGGTGGAGGAGGAACACATGAAAAAGGAGGTGAAGGGTGGAGCATCCAGACCAGAGAGAGAGGAGATACACAGGCCAGGAAGAGAGAGAGAGAGGTGACAGACAAATTGGAAACAGAAAAAAAAGGAAAGAATGTTACACCAGAAGATGACAGAAAACAAATGCAACAAAGGCCTGGGCAAATTCCTCAGCACCTTCAGGAAATGGACCTCTTATTTCAATGCCATATTACGGCTGTGTCCTCAGCCTACTATGACTTGCCGTCAACATCTAGGCCTGATATCTCTGATGAACAGGTGGACCTGTTCTAACTCAGCACAGATATGAGTGAACACTGATGCCCGTATTATATTCTGCCATCAAAGCCATTCCTTCCCACCTATGGGATCCAAAAATGAATCAACTACACTGCAACAAAACCGCAACAAAATTATGATTGGGTTTGAAAATGGGCCATGATGAAAATGAGAAGGAAGCAGAAAAAAAGGTTTTGAAGCAAAGTAAGGAATGGGCTTAAAAAGGAAAATTAGATTTCTAAAAAGCATTGAGCACTTACCCAAGTACCATAAGTGAGATTGACTGACTGACATAATAAACATTTTAAAATGCTGACCAGAGTACCATTCTGATGTGGGGAAATAAAAAATCATACCTTCCAGGTCATCAATGGTCTTCTCAAGCTTGGCTACTGATCTCTCAGCGAACTCAGCACGAGTCTCAGCCTGTGGTAGAGAGACAGATTCATTAGTCTCCAACACTCGTGAACTGTGATACTGCACCTCTGACATTTATAAATTATCCTGGCCGCCGGCCAACATCCCCAGATAAGGCCTTGTGAAACTTGCCTCCTTCAGCTTGTCGGTGAGGACCTTGATCTCCTCCTCGTACTTGTCCTCCTTCTGTGAGTACTGTGGGACAAAAACAGCGATAGGAGTCAAACATACTGCATGGGCATGTGTGAGCAGCAGTCAAAGTCATGGATCTAAATATACCAGTGTACTGGAACTGATACCACAGAGTTTATTTTCATACATTTACATCGACAAGCATTATGGAATAAGACTGAAGTGGAGATACATGGCTCCCCGGCTCTTCTGCTCCCTATCCACCAAGTCTATGGGGGAGCTGAGGGGTTTGACAGCATGCACTGGGCTGCAGCCACACTTACCTTCTCAGCCTGGGCCTCCAGTGACTTCAGGTTGTTGGTCACAGTTTTCAACTCTTCCTCAAGCTCAGAGCATTTGCTGGTGTTTTAGACAAGGGGATAAGGTGCAAAGGAGAAGAGGAGGGGGGGGGGGGGAGGGGTCGAGGGAAAAGGTGACAAACAGGGGAGCGAGGATGGACAGACCAGAGGTGGACACAAAACGGGAAAGTAAGAAAAGGGGGGAGAGGAAACAAGATAAATAAGAACTACGGGGATTAAACGAGGAGGGAACCCCAACTATCTCAAAGTGCCCCAACAGAGCAGGAATGTGAGAATAGCAATGTGAGGAATGCAACTCTTTGTCTTTACACAATGAGTGAGAGGCGGAGTTTAACGAATACTTTGGTAAATACCATTTGAGCATCTAGATTTCACATGCATCTGTTATACTCTTTAGCTGTGAGGTGTCAGTCTTGCACTATTCCTGCCAAGTTAGGTGTGAAAGAGTCTAATTTACCCAGAATAAAAAGAGCATAAAAAAGGAGGAAAAGAGCAACAAGCACAGCAAGCAAGACAGAGGCTTCATTCAGCGAGGCGAATGAAAAGTGACATGGGAAGAGCCATCTACAAAAGAAGCTACTGTGTGTTACATTTCTCTGTAGTACCTGTGCAACTGAGGAGTTTAGTGATTTCATGCTTTGCTCCAAAACTCTTAGCTCGTCCTCCGCTCTTCGAGCCCGTCTGTTAGTGGGTGTGGCGTATGCAAGCCAAAACCATTCAAACCGTGGAACACATGCAAATTATTAGCACATGCAATAAGAACATAGGGCACATTGTTCAAATGGAAACAAGTCCTGTGCTTTGTGCATTATTAAAATAAAAGCAGAACTGTTTAAACATCAGCATACATGCAGATTAAAATGCAAATTTGTGTAGAGGTGAAACTTCTTACCCTTCTGAGAGCTCAGCGCGCTCCTCTGTACGCTCCAGGTCACCCTCAATGATGACCAGCTTACGGGCCACCTTTAGGTGCAGCACAACAAAGTGTCACAATACAGCAAATACATGGTGCAATGAGGAGGATAAAGGGTTTTTCTCCCCACCATTCCCTATGCCAATGAACAAATCCCTTCACTGTGTACTGCTCTCATATTACTGAATGGTACTTTTAGAAAAATACAGGAACTGTCCCTAAATTTTGGACTGATGGGTCAAAGTATTGCGCTGATTTAGGCATATGTAGGTAATAATGATTTGCAATTAATCCATTAATTCTTTCTGACATTTTTTATGCTTTACATGTCTTAGCAAATATTCAATATCCACCAGTTGTTCTTAGGGAGTATAGTGACTTTGAATGGAAATCAATTTCTCAAAATGGCATGGAATGTGAATCTGTTCATATGTGGAAACAGCAGCTGCATGTTTGGCGTTGGCAGATGGTTATGGGGAGGCTCCTCAATAAAAACCAGTTGGGTGAGCTGCCAGCGGCTGAGAAACTCGCCTCCTCATATTTGCGGTCAGCCTCCTCAGCGATGTGCTTGGCCTCCTTCAGCTGGATCTCCTGCAGCTCCATCTTCTCCTCGTCCTTCATGGCCCTGTTCTCAATGACCTTCATGCCTCTGTGGGAGGAACAAACAGGCGAGAGATGTTAGGAATCACTTCTTGTCACAGGCCTGCTGTAACGCAGTGCAGATCAAAAGACAGACAGGCAGAAACAATCGAGGTGAGGGCTGCCAGACGGCCGACAGTCTCCCTGAAGACACGTATGCCTAGTGCACATTAGCGTAGGCTGGTGAATATTTAATATACCCTTCTAAAGTCAAGGGCTGATGTTTTTCTGGTGTGGCAGAGGGGGAAATGCGGCATTTGGGATGATAGAAAAAGGACTGCACACAGTCTGGTGCAGCTACTGTGATGGTGGACTGTCTGGCATCAAGCCCTGCAGCACAGAGGAGCTGCTTATACCCAAAACAAAGGGATGGAAACGCAGTCACATGGCCTATTTATCCCCGGCCACCTGGTCCCTGGAGACGCGGGGCAAGGGAGACGTGGCAGAGATCAGAGGTTTAAGTCTCTGCCGCTCAGGAGAACCCACCTCTCGCTCTCATCAGCAGCCTTCTCAGCCTCCTCCAGCTTGGTCAGGGCAGTGGCCAGACGCTCCTGAGCACGATCCAACTCCTCCTCAACCAGCTGGATACGTCTGTTAAGGGAAGCGACATCTCCCTCAGCCTAAGGGGAGAAGAGGAGCATGTCAGAAGAGCCTGGAGGTCACCATCTTGGATAGACAAACAGGACCAGAATTCATACAGACATACACACACAACAAAAATTAAACACTAAACATCAGCACAAAGAATGATGGCGATTTAGATTTTTTCGGTTTGCTTAGTAGTGCACTCCGACGTAATTTTATGCCCATTGGTGAGCGTAATCACGGTTGTTCAAATGGGCTTCTCTCTGTGTGCCACCTGTTGGGAAAAGCAGAGGGCCGTCCCAGGAGGATTCCCTGTGCCCCTCATTGACTGTGTATAATGATAATGATGCCCCAGGCTGACAGAGGGTTGAATACCCTGTCTCATTACTAGGCCCTGGAGGGAACATTAACAAGGCTCAAGTCAAAGGGCCTGGGACAATTACACCGTAAATGGCTGCACACATGATGTACATATAACTGCGGACGACTCCCTAGGTAGATCACAACTATAGGAGTTATTTTAATTTAATTGGTCACATGGACTATTTGCAACATATTGGTGAACCGGTATCTGCAGTGAAAAACTGCTATTCATGAAGGGGGGATATCATATCAAAGCAATGACAAAAATGATGCAGGTGTTTTCTATGAATAATTAAACCCATAGCTGCTTCTGCTTTTCTATTTCTGTTCAGCAAAAATGTCTTATCTTGAAAATGCCCGGTGAAACCAGTCTGTCCAACTTCCCACACTTCCGAGTAGTCAAGGACAAACTCAAAGGTCTTTTCAAATTGTTTCCCTTGTAACCCACAGTTGACTTTAAGGTGTGCTGTGCGGGGCCAAAGTGCACCTCAGGCTGTGAAGCGTGACAAGGAACTTAGTAATAATAATGCATCAGCTTGAGCAGTGGTTCAACTCCACCAGAACCTCTTAAAGTTGATTAAAATAAACTACAGACAAACTTGCATATCCTTTCCTGCAGAAATATTTATTTCCCGCCTCTTTAGCTATGTTCACACAAGGGAAATCACTCTGCACTCTGCATGTGAAAACCCCTTGTCCTTATATGGAGAAGTCATAGACCAAAAGCTGAGAGAGCAGGCTGACACCTTTACTGTTGTCACCGCCACAGTTTAATCACTTCCTGGTTGTAGACAGTAATTTATTCAAAGACTTAATCTACTGCTGCTGTGCCTGTAGATTAGCCTGCCTACTGTAAAGCAGGTTAAAAATGACCGTTATAATAAAGTGCATCAAAGACAATGCGACTGAAACCGACGAGAGCAATTGGTGTGATGCAACACAATGATACAATGATACAGTGTGACATGATTGCTCAACTGCTCTTGGGCATCCAACGGCCTACCAATTATAATCGCTTAGCCACCAGCCACATAGCCTCAGCTTAGCAGGCTATCAAATCGTGGGCAGTGGACTTTGTGGTGGCACCGGAGCCAAGTAAAGCTCAGTTTACAGCACCGCAGTGCATCAAGAGAAATCCCGCTATGTCACTGCTGCCTGTATCAGTTCAAACTGTCGCCTACACGAACGAAACAAACACACAGCACAGGCTAGACTGAGGATGTCACTTTGCTTTTACGTATTTGATTAGGAGCTCCTGGCTACATGAGGTAAACATGCTTACTTCTTCTCTGGTTTTCCTCTCCGACACCAAGTCCTTCTGTAATCTCTCAGCTCTCTCTTCTGCACCGTCTGCCTGCTCTTGCAAGGATCTTATTTTTCGTCTCACTGCCTCCAGCGATGTAGCTCCAGCCATTATTTACTCTTGTTAAAAAAAACGCACTAAGGCTAAAAGGCTACAGGCAGAATTTCCGAGAAATTGAATGGAGCGAAATGACGTCCTTGATTGTACTAAAGGCTACGTGAAGACAGGCTGGACAGTGCGCAAGCTTTTTAAAGACGCACTCGGCAATGCCTGAAATTTGTTCAGGAAGTAACAGAGATTACAAAATAAACCTTAGGGTATTTCGCATTGTTATGCAGCGCATTAATCTGTAATAATTTAATGCCTTGGCTCAAAAAATAACAAAAGATGAAATTTGATTGATACTAAGTTACCAATGACGCTTTAATGATAAGGACCCGCCCAGTTAATATCATCAGCATCCTTTGGTTGTAGTGGGTTGACAGAGACACAGCGCCCTCTGCGGGTCAACTGTGAGCAGTGCAAATGGTAGTCAAACATTTTGAAACTACAGGATTCAATAGGTTTCTATGAAAAAGAGCTACACAAATCCTACAATACATTTTAGAATGATACTAGACAGATAATACAGCAAGTCCCTTTAAGTATATTATGGGGACTTATAGATGAGAGATAAAAAATAAATATAATTAAGAACGGTAAGTACCTAGTAGACACTATAAACTCACTGTTGAGTACCGCAGACACACTATAAGTCCCTAAAGGAATCCTATTATAGGATTATTATAATGGGTTTTCGTTGGGGGTAGCTTATGGTCCACACGACACGAGTGATTTTTGTGATTGATTCTTGTATCCTAATTGTTACCGATTTTTTTTTTTTTTTTTTCCTGCTGCTGACTCCTACCACAGTTGATCAGTTGTTGGGCCATTTTACCCATTTCTTTATAATCTTACACTGTTTAGATTTTATTGTTTGAGTTGTTTGAGATTTTCTCTCAAACATGTCACAGATCTTAGATGTGCATCCAGATGTGCATTTTTACATAGTTTTCCTTTCATGTAGTATTCATCCAAAAAATAAAATTAGCCTACTGACTATGAGCACCAGAATATTTAATCGAAGAGTGATTACATTCTGAAAGTTGGAAGTTTTTTTTTTTTTTTTTTTTTAATTAGTAGGCCTACGCGGACATTTTGCTGGGAAACTCTATTTTCCCCTGTGGTAAGCAAAGGGCGCAGCCCGGAGATGTGAGCTCTATCTTGACCATATAAAGCAGTGGGCTATATTTATCCAGGCGCTGCTCTCTGCGCTCTTGGGAAGACTGCACATTTAGCCGGTTCACTTTCCACTCAGAAAATGTCTTCTTCAGCCTATAAAACCTACAGGAATAAACGTGTCTAAGAGAACAAAACAATTATAGTAGCTATTTTAAGATTATGATTATTTGGATTTTCGATGAACACTGTTGTGTGTCAGTTGCAGAAACAGTCCGACCATTCTTTCTTTGTGCTGATTTATGAGTGATTGTGCATTGTGATCAGTGATACAATATAAAATGACAGTTCAACAATAATAGGACATATTGTCTGATGAAAAAAAAAGTAAATTTTAGGTTTACTGGTTGCCAAGGATGGGCAGGTGTAAATCATTTCAGGGATGTAAGACGACAGATATATTTTGAACACCCACAAAGAGACAGGATAAGTCCTCTGGTGTTGCTCTGTCATTTCACATGTTCACAGTAACATGAAAAAGATGTGCAGGAAGCCTGGTGCAGGAATGGTGCCATTGTGTAGGCCTACCCTTCCTTACTTACGTCGGCGGCTTTCTTCTCAGCCAGCTCAAGTTTCTCCTGGGCATCTTTAAGAGCCTCAGAGTACTTGTCCAGCTCATCCTCAGTTCCCTTCAGCTTCTTCTGCAGAGCTACCAGATCGTCCTCAAGCTGAGGTGTGTTTTAGTGCGCACAGTTTCAGAGGTGATCAGCGGGGAAACGGAGTGCGTGAGCGCGCACAGGCGCAAGAGCGCGGACAGAGAGACAGACAGACAGAGAGAGACAGACAGACAGACGAAGACAGAACAAGGGGAAGAGAGAGGAGAAAAGTTAGGGAGACCCATGCAAGTCAGATTAAAATACCTTGGCGGCGACCTCTTCAGCGCTCAGCAGCTTTTCCTCAGCAGTTTGGAACTCCTCAAACACTTTATCTCTTTCGTCTTCAGTAATGCGCAATTTCTTTTCCAGCTCTCTCATATCATCCTCTAACTATACATGCATATAAAAGACATTAAGTTTAATATAACATTGGGAAAAAACATGCATTAACAAATTATTATCAGACAAAATGTTTTGCATTCTCTGACAAAATTAACATCATTTATAGGCTATTTACATCACCAATTGGCCAAACAGCTGAGATGAGGACTTAGAATATCCCCCAAAATCAAGAAAAATAGGTTATTCTTATATTTTCGCCCAAATCCTTATTTCGAGTTATCCATGAAAGTATTTAATCCGTATTGGGGAGGTGATCCATTTAACCGGTGTTAAGAGGCAGCGGCTTACAGCCACTGGTATTCCTGCCCTTTTCTATAAATCTTTGGGATTTTCCAAAAAAAAAAAAACTGCCGACCTGTTTGCTTCTGTCCTCTGCTGCCTTCTTGTCTCCCTCAGCCTGCTCAGCTCTGTCCAAGGCATTCTCCTTGTCGAGCTTGAGCATCTGCATCTTCTTCTTGATGGCATCCATGGCTGCTTATTGTTGTTCGGCCGCACCAAATGTCCAAAAGAAACCAAGGGGAGAGAGAGAGAGAGAGGCTAGAGCGTCTGTGCCTAACTGAACGCTAAGCTGGAGTGCAAGCTCTTCCTGACTGTGCCCTGTCAAATATGTACTTTCAAGGGGGGGTGACTGGATTCCTTTGGTCATCCAATACTTTTTCGGAGCGGGCGTGTGGGGGGGCCTTCGGCGTGCCCCGTCGTTTTTTTAAGGATCTGCTCAGCGATTCGTCGCTCCCAGACATTTGATCATTGATATGCCTATATATGGGGTCTGATGGGCAAGCCAATAGCTCCCACAGAAAGGCTTCCTATTGCTAATGTAATAAAAGCCATTCAATACACAGAGGAGATGGAGAGAAAGACCTCTGCTCCTGGATGGGTGCATCATCAATTCTCTCTGCATTGCACTTGTGAAGCCACTACAGTACACTGGTGTACAGTAGTCTGATTAATATGAAAAACAGCATGTGGTAGCTGTGTCTTTATTCAGTTCCTTTTGTGTTTATTCATTTCCAGAATTATTTAAATCTGGACCATGTTTGCCTTTCATGCACATTATATCTTGTCTGATGTCTTGACTATTTTTCCTTTTGCCCTGCAGGCTGGGATCTGGACCATGGGCAGCTGGACCAGCGCTCTCTGTAACAGTTTGCACAGGCTTTTATCAGCTAACAGCTATTGGTGTGTGTGTGTGTGTGCGCGCGTGTGTGTGTGTAGAGTGAGTTCCTCAGGGATGAGCTGTATTAGCTCAGGGCAAGTGTGCTGTCTGAGAAGAGCTACTGTCGGTGAGAGACCTAAGCCAAGCAGGCCCTGGAGGCATTGTTCACAATCTGAGAGGCGTAAGATGGGGAAGTGTGTACCTGATAATGTATCAAATATCCTCCCAGTAAACTGTTGATGTGTCAGTTGGCTGTGGCTGGGCAGCCTCCATGGGATAGCCAGGCGGGATGGCTTTTATACCTCAATTACAGCAGCTGAGCAGCTGCTTATCTTGGGATTAGAGAAATGCTAACTGCTTTCCAAACTGCTGAAGAAGAATATTTCAATTTATATATTATTTAACAGCTTATAAAACTTGAAATAGGGGAGGAGTGTTACATTTTGCAGCCTAGTTTCATCTATACAATTTGAATTGTATTTTAATTTAATTTCTGAGTTAGTTATTTGATCCACCAATCAACTGATTCAACCAATATTTGAGTAGAACAGACTTGCTATGCTTTTAATATCTTAACATTTTATATGTTGATGCACTGAGCTAATTAAAAAAGCTGAAACATACATGGGTGGTAAGTGAGGACACACTGAGTCTCGTCTAGTCTTCACAAAGATTCTCAAGAAGATATTTTTAGGATCTCCTTCTCTTTCATGCACCTGCCTTGGTCTGTAAAAATGGATCCAAGACACTCTGCCAAGTGTCCAAGGCCTACCGCTATTAGATACGTCCCTAAAATAATCTGTGTCTTACTCAGGCTTGGGTCTGTTTTTTAGATTATTGTTGGTAGGCTCAACTAGCAGCAAAATAAGCTTCTACTGCTCATGTGCTAAGCTTGTAGAATCAAATCCAACGCTTGCTTACCTCAGTCAATCAATAGGAACATATGATCAAGGCAACAGCAGAGCGTCATAAGATCAGGAACGGTGTTTACCATTTGTTCATCATATTGCATTACTGTAGTTTGAGTTATTGCATTGGCAATGCGGACATAAGCCTATAGTCTTCAGCCAGTGGAGTTTAAAGTTGTCATGGACTTTGACTGACAGGTGCAGTAATACAAAAATATTTTGATAATCCTACATGCAGGGCCAGCTTGTGTTGTAATAGATAGGCATTTGTATAATTGTGATTGGCGGTGAAAAAATACTGGCCATACATATGGGCTTATTTCTGCCTGTTTTTCTGTCCTCTGGCTCAGAATACCAGCCTTAATACATATGGTTTGAGGATCAGGGTTCTGGAAAACTTACATTCTTTCACCTTTTTCTCAATCTGCAGAGTGACAATGATTTATCCTCATTAAAAAAAAACACAGCTTGGAAATAGCTTCTGCATATAGCAATGGCCCTAAATGAAGTCAATAATAATGATAATATACTGTATAATGTATATAGTATGTATGTATGTATTGATATATCATGTTGTTTGTTATATGTTTCTATATTTTCAAATAAAATATAAAAAAAAAGTAAATATATAAATCTATAGTCTTGTATTTGTCTATATTTTATACTATAGGTATATTTAATTCTGTATATATTTCCAGTCTCATATTACATATTTTCAGATTTATTGCTCATTGAGAGTAAAGTGCTTTGTGCCTGCATGGCCTCTATATGTTTTTGAATTGCAATTTGATCTTAATTGTCTTCACAGTATTTTCACTTAGGGCACTTGGGAGGTTTGTGGTGGCATGCTGGATTTGCTGTGGCATTCTGGGAATGAAAATAAGCTCCATTATGATGTTTTCTTTTAACATATTGACACAGTAGAAATAGCCCAAGGTCCCATGCACTTGCTTTGATATAAGTAGTCACAAATCTCTTTCTCTGTCTAGACAGCATTAAAACTTACATCCCATTGGGAAATTAAAGGTAATGGAAGCTTTACTGCTCTCACACATCCAGATCCAGGTCCAGTTGTTTACAGGTGCAGTTAGGAGAGAGTTAAAGGAATGAAAAGGCATATTCAGAGTTTGAAACATTATGAGAACAGCAACAATTACAGACAAACTCTTTCAGTATGTCAGTGTTAGCAGTGTTTTGGCTGTGCTAGCTTTCTGGAGCTACAATATGTTTCTTTTTCCTTGCCACTGAAGTTAAAAATTCTCCAGAGGTATAATTTTGTGCTCTTTGGAAAAAAACCCACTCTGCTTCTCAAGGCTTTCTAAAGCATTTTCTCAGAGTAGCTGATGAAAGCCTCCAAAAAACATTTACACTGTAAAATACATACTACAGCTTTAGTAGTATCTTATTTAAGTTTATAATGTTATTTCAAATATCAACACGAAAACCCACTGAAATTAAAATCAGAAAGTTAGTTTAAAGAACAATATGTATACCAATTACTTGATGTTTTTTTTATATCTCCAATCTGCTTTTCCAACAGTCACATCACCCATTGCTAAGTGAAGGTTGTATTGTCTTTCTACATGGGGAAACTCACATTTGGCACTTCGACAAGGCTTTGTCTGTGTAGAAAACAGAATGCAAATGCAATGGATGCATGAGATCAAGAGCCAGGAATCATCACATTCATTCATTCTTTTTTTTTTTTTTTATTCACCCTCCTTTGTGGCAGACAGCTGAGGTGATCCAGCCAGACATTACTAGATCAGGAATTCATTCTTCATAGCTTCCTATTTGTCTGGCTGTAAGTAAAAGCCTTGTCATCACACTCACACTGCTCATTTAGAGACAGATTTGAGTTGTGATCTGATGTGATGTTGTGAATGTGAACATCATTGATCCAGCTGGCATCAGTTGAGTGGATGCAGTTTGATTCTAGAGACAGGTGCAACATTCAAGCAGAATTCACATTCACACTCACTATCTTATCATTATCTCTATTGTCCCACTAGGGGAAATTTTGGTTGCAGCCATGGTTAAAAACGAGGAAAATTACACAGAACCACATCAAAACATGAGATAACACTCAGGACACGTAGACCAAAAAACACAACAGTGATAGAATCAGACCACTGCAAAAGGAGCTGATGTGCAAAAGGGGCAGACAAGGTGTCAGGTATGCAATGGCTATTTCAGATGCACATTCAGGAAATCAATAGTAACTGAGACAAAGGAGATCCTGGACTCTGAAACAGTGACCCGGAGGTTGGAGCTCAGCTTCAGCTCGTGCCGACAGAGCCGTGCCTCTGTGAACGACACAGAGCGATATTTCCATTTGTTTTAATGCTAATGCTAATGCCACTGTATCAGTTAATCTGGTGGGCCTACAGTGACCGCCCCCTGTGTATAAGGAATGTCCGGTTCTCCTCCATGGCCGCTGAGGGAGGAGCTGAGCTTTACTTGGCTGTTGTGGATGAAAATATGTTTGCATAAGAGGGCCCACGGGAGAGAAGCTTACGGTTCTATCACGGCTAAAATGTCATTGCATTATGCACAGCTACCTCTCTGCCTCTGCGGTAGCTCAATGATAATGCCTGTCTGCCACACAGAATGACAAGTGTGCGGTCCTTCCTTGGGGAATAACAAATACACCACTGCTCTTTGTTTGCTCCTGACCAAAGCTGTTCCTTTTGGTGTGAAGCTATACCATTCTGACAGGTCTTTACTGAAACTATACTACTGATCACCATCTGAGGTGGAGCAGCGAGGGACAACAGTGTTGAGGATAGCTCTCCCTCCGTCTCGAGTACACAGCCAGTCAGTGAAACTCTGAGAAGCACAGTGTTGGTGGGCTCCTTGTCAAATACCATCTGAGGATTTCTGCAGACATGGTCCAGATATATATAGAGAGCCCCTTGGCTCCCAGTGACAGTACCCTCGGGATTAGATAGCTCCATGCAGGGGCATATTCATTTAGCACAGCAAATAGGGAGAGGGGGTACTGGGAGGGCGCAACCCAAGCTGTAACCCGAGTGCAGCCGCTGCCCTAACGCCATTGAGTTTCTTCACAGTTATGTTCCACTGGCTTATAGTCCTAACACTTCAACTGGTATATGTTGAACACAGATGGACATCTGGCCACAACCAATGCAGCTACAGTATATTAGATGATTGATAGATACAATAAGGCTGTGACACCTTGACTCGTGCAGGTCTGTGATGATAAACTTGTCATTAAAACAGTATGAATCAGACATAAATTTCCCTTCAATCAGTTGTAAATCTGTTTAAATCTTCTGTTTAATTAATGGAATCTGACAGTATGCAGTAGACCCCTGCTTAATAATATGAGGAGTCAAATTCCTGAGGTAGGGAGGTCAAATATTTCAGCTGCAGGTGCTCCATTGAAGATGGGTAGAATTCCACATGCACCGGGTTTTTGCTATGGTACAAGTAGCTGCTGATAAGAGACAGGCTCTGTCATCTCTTGGACTGTTGAGACCTGCACCGAGGCTCTTACAGGCCAGGAATGAGGCTTAAACTGTCTTGGTTTTTATAGAAATCAAGGTACAATCAAGGCATTTTTAGGAGCACAAACATAGCTTTGCTGAGGCTGACCTTAAAGGAAATTGTGGTAATGTGTACAGTGCATCCCCTGATTGACAATTTTCAACTTGAAGGTTTGTGCAGAAGTTCAAGTTCATATCCTGTTCTTGTGCAGATTCGAAGTACAACTGGTCACAGTTGAATGAAAGATGTCATTTTCCCAGTTTAAACTTTTATATCTAAGAGAGAAGACGCTTCAAAGAAGGCGTTTCACAGCCTTAAGGATAGTATTCTGGCACCTACAATTCATTCAAAGAAAACAAGCTGAGCTATGGGGTAAAAGTACCAAAAGTGAAGGTTTTCCTGCACTAAAAAGACAACTGTGGGTGGCAGTCATAATGGAGGAATATTTGTGGCCAACCCAAGGCTCCTCCCAAACTGTTTGTTTGTGTTCCCCTTCTACAGATGGGGACACACAGAGGCAAAGAATGTCGGCCATATCTGATGCTGCTCAGTCAGCTTAGCGACTGGAAGGGGGGAAATGCATTTGGGGGGAACTGTCACGATTCATTTCAAACTCATGCGGGTTGCCATGCTAGAATCCCAGTGCAAAATTAAATTCCCCCGAAATGCAAGACATGTCATAGCATAGATACTGGTCCAAAAAATCACTCTACTAAAATCAAGCTTGCTAAAATGACATATGAATCTCTCTTCAAATTAGAAAAACAACAACGCCGTTTCCTGTTTCCTTACACTTTTACTGTGCTTGTTTGTACACAGCAAAGGGCAAGCCAACAGGGAAGAGGAGAGTAAATGATTGTTTACAGGCAACTTGAATTTCTCCCAGCTCCAGATAAGAGATTCCTCCCACAGCATCAGCGCTGCGTCCTGCTCAGGAATCCTTCCTTCAGGGACTGCTGAAAGCTCGCTCTCTCTCTCTCTCTCTCTCTCTCTCTCTCTCTCTCTCGATATGGGGGAGATATTTCTCAGTCGTTGACCTAAACACTCACTGTCCTCTAAGTGGTGCTTTTTAGACAACATTCTGCTCTTGTTGATATCTTCACCCTCTTACAATTATTGTCTTTTGGTCTCTTGCTGGTTTTGTATCTCGGTGCTTTGCCCAGCATCTTGTTGATAGGACTCTTTAAATATTTGCCTTAAATCCTTTGCCCTTTATGTCACAAGGGTAAAACTTTCCGTGTTTGCACACAGAGGGAGAATCTTTCATATATGTGTCCATATATGGGCTCTCTGGTGTAGTTGCCTTGTGTAAGCGAAGTGGAGACAGAGACAGAGGAGAGGGATAGGTTGTGGAAGCTTTTCGTGAAGTCCAAAGACGTACTTGATATTTCTTTCCATTCCAGAGGGCTATAAAACTTCTTGGTATGCACTTACAGCTGAGCCACTGTTCTCTCTGTTACACTCCGGCCTGTCAGAGCCTCCCGGCACACAGAAATGAAACAATGGCAAGTAGAGGGGGATGCTATAGCTACTTGTAAGGTAGCACCGTATATCAGAGCTAAATGTTTATTTGTATGTTTTGGTCCTCACAAACAAACTAATCTTCATGAACGCATCCACTCATAAAAACAGAATCCATCTGAGCTTTTTCTTAAGATAGAATAATCCTCATCAAAACCCTTACAATTTCCATTTTTGGTAAAAAAGCTCAGTTTTCTAAATTTGAATTAGAAAGTGAAGGTCTAATTCTAGTTTATGAGCGCGGACTCCAAACCCCAAAATGACCATAGCTTGGCTGAAGTAAAGCCGTAATTTGGAGGCTGTGTGAGAATCTATGGTGATGAGACATTCCAGTGTGGTTTTGAGCGACTGTTTGAAAGCTTGCAGAGCGTGTTCACTGTGACTGGGCCACAGTGGTCTCCCTACAGTGAGGAATGCCACAGGAACCCACAGCTCTGCGGTACCTGCATTCTTATACCAAAGCCTGTCTGTGCCCCTATGTTTGATCAGATGCCGTGACTGTTTTCCAGCCAGACTCAGACTCACTGCACAGTTAGGTAGCTGGCTAAAGCAGTTGTGCAAAGTCATAAAACAACTGTCCGCCTGCATAGACGCGAGGATAAATAGACGTCCATCTGGTGTGGTCTGGCTATAGTTCCTGCCCCGAGGCCTTAGCTGTCTGAGATAACAACGCATGATAAGAGTATAATTATCCTCTGAGGCTGCTTAAAGACATCACTCCTATCAAAAGAATGGAAATGGCTCAGAGGGAAAATATGAAGGACGTTTTGGATCACTCCCTGGATCCATCAAATTCAATCAGCTCAGTCTCTGGGTCAGTCTTTGGTTGGGTAAATACAGCAGAGGAAGAGGGCAGACAGGCAAACTCTCCGTGTAATGGAGATAGTAGCGTGGAGTCACATTGATTAATCACTCTGGTTGTCCTCAGTCTAAATCCCCTCATGAAAAACGGCGTCAGTGTGGAGAAAAATCTGCTGAGCATTGAGTGGAGCTGTTTATTCAGCTTTAATACGGGGTGGGGAGGCCGCAGAACTGAGAGAAAAAAAGGGAGCCAAGGACTTTTTCTGTGCAGAAATGCGGCCTGTCATCTAACTAGTGTTCAGCAAAGTTTCCTTATTAAGACAGAGGGGATTGGATGGACGAGTGTTACATTTCACTCTAGACAGCTTATATCCCAGGAGACACTGCAGATCAGTTCCAGTCTGCAGCACAGACTGAGACAGACGGTTCTCCCGCTCCACAGCTCACTCTCAACACTGTTTCAGACGTGAGCAAAAAAAACCCCCGAGAAAAATCATTACAAATCCCGGGAAAGCCTGTCTTTGGAAGACTGGGTGTTGGAGTCAGACCATAATGATTTAATAGATATTCCGTATGTTACTTGTAGAGTTGTCCAAAATTAGCCTCCAAGGTTTAAGTCTCAGCTCTGGCCCAATATAGCCCTGCTGTCATTGCTGACTAAGAAATACTGCGCCTTCCTTACATGACGGCTAAAGGAGCTGCTGTGCCGTCCTGGGAGCAGCGGGCAGCCAATACTGCCGCACAGCAGAGGATGGACACGCCAAAGGTGACTACCACTAACCCAGATGCACTACATCAAAGCCCCACCCACCTGTCCAAAGATATCGCATGGAAATGGGTGAATTCTGTCTGCTGCAGCATTACATAAGGGCTAGAATGTAGGACACTTCCTGCAATCTGACACTCAAAATATCATTTTTATGATGTGCGGCTGGGCAGTCGAGGCTTGAACTTATGAACCAAATCTCCTTGTCATTTTTTATGGATAGCCTGGATTTCATTTCATCAGCTCCTAAAGCTCACTTACATTGCTCTCCAAATTCAGGCAAAAGCCATGTGTTAAATATCTCTCAGATATAAAATAAGAAACAATTAAATCAACCAACACGTCCTTCGGAGCAATATTATTACTATGACCTTCCCATCTTTTTTTTTAATATAAAGGTTGTGAGATATCAAGCAAACGGACATTCACCAGTTCCTGCTTATGAAACCACAGAAGTCATCTGGACAGAGACTGTTTACTATTCTCACCAGATAGGAGACTGTGCAGCAGAGGAGTTATGGAGCCAGAGCGTTGGGAGAGCCCCCACTGATGGCCTAAAATAGTCATGTGTTCCAGACCTGAGTAAAAGGCTCTCTTAGATCCATCAGCTGCTGTCTCCCACGTTTATGTTAGGGAGCAATGCGTCTCAGACAGGCATCTTGTAACACAATGACCTCACTCGCTTAGGTAAGACCATAAGTCACTATATTCCACAGGTTTTTTTTTTTTAAGTGTTTTGAGTAAGTAGAAATGTGTTTGCGTATCCCTCTTAGACACGCGTGCAGTACATGTACACGTTTCACCAGCAGCATCCTGGGAGCAGGTAGAGCTTCAGTGTCTCGCTCATGGACATTTGGACAAAGATACATTAGCTGCTACAGAGATCAAACCTATGACCTTCAGTTACAGGACGGTCTCTCTAACAAAGAGGCTACCATGACATGAACGATGGAGCTGAATTGTGAATGTAGGCTACATTAAATGAGAAGTTACATAAAACAGAGGCAGACCATGAGGAAAAAAGAAAACTGGCAAACCAGCTGTCAAAACACCTTAGACAAGGCCAAAAAATTCTGGGAGGTTTTCTTTTTCACAACTTGTTAGGTGCCTTATCCATAACATGACGACCTGCAACTTGACTTTCGGGGATTCAGTTCAAATAAACTGCCCTGCCATTGTTGGGTCTGCGCTATGTGAAACATCCTGACAAAATAGACTGAAGCTAAACATGAACTACAGGTATTTAACCTGGGAACAATACTGGATTCGTTCTTGTCAATTTTGGTAAGATGGAGATGAAGATGCTTGATATGGGACCTTTAACTTCACATTCTCACAGCTAAGCTCCTTCTTTAGTCTACAGTATATACACCACAATCCCAATACAGTCTGTTAAAAATGCACAACCCAAAACCAAAAATCCTTTCCTGACATATGTTTTTTTTTCCAAACCCTGCTTCCCCTTTCTTCACTTTCTGCTGGAGGAGGAGAAACAGATCCATCTGGCTCGGGGCAGTGACTGCTTCCCTCTGCCCATACTGCGAATGAGAAAAGAGCGTGATGCCCTCTGAACCTTTTCCAATCTTAGCCTGACTTGGACTGGTTTCCTATACAACAATAACAACAATGACCAAAAAACAAAAACACTCTGCAAACTAGACAGAGCCGATTCACACAGTTTTTCTTCTATTTGTGCTGTTTTAATATATAAACAATTCACTGCTGTTTAGTCTAGTAATACAACTGTATAAGCAAATCCAAAAAGAACAACAGAGAAACTGACATGTATTGAAATTTCAAAGAACATTATTAACAATGTCATAATACCATACATAGCTTTCTGACCCATGCTGCAGGATGTGACCACTCTAATTCCACTGAGACTGTCCTCAGCACAAGCCATGACTCCATTCCTTAGTTCTGCACAGCTTCACTTATGAAATTGAACTTACTTCCTTAAGCTGGAGAATATTTAAAGTTTTAGAAGCACATTTATTAGCCAAGTGTATTTGTTGTTGCTCTGCAGTGGCTTACACATTGATGAATTGCACCTGTGTGCAAAAATAAAATGGTGAAATTGGAGAGTTGACCCAGTGTCAGTTAGTTTAGCCACGGGTTGACACAGCTTCATTTTTTGTGAACTTGAGCGTGGAACAAAGCCTGAGCTAAATGGCTGCCAGGCTGTGGGGATTAGGCACGGCACAAGCAACAGCGCCTGCAATGCAAACCCTCCACACAGCAAATGTAACACATTTGGGAGGTCAGAGTTCCTCCGGTGTGGGTGCTAAGGATCACTGTGTGTCTCATGGGCCTTTTGGAAACCCCAAAAGAATCTATCACTGCTTGGGCTGTTATTAATGACATAGGATACGCCACGGTGTAAGAGATCAGACATCAAACATAGCGCCGACAAGGTGCATCTGGTCTCCATATAGCATGAATGTGCAGGACATGGGTGACAGGAACTCTCTTTAATGCCACCCAACTGACTTCTAGGCCTCCATTCTTCCCTTAAAGAAACATGATTAAGAAACTCCATTGACTGCAGGTGAATGAGAGATAGAAAGAGAAAGAGAGCATGAGATATGGGGGGAAAAAGTGAATGGTGGTGGAGACGAGCATAAATAATAAAATAATCACTATTTGGTGCAACAATCATGCTGGGGCCATGGAGGTATTTGCGCCTCGGTGCCAAATGGAAATTTTGCAGAAGGAGGCTATAAATGCATGGTCTCTGTGGAAACTTGATTACAGCTATAATATAGCGGTTTACTAATCAGTCTGCAGTCATGGAGTTCATGACAATAAGAGGACGGACCGGACTAGACCATGGGCTCTGCTTAACATCACTCATCTACTGAGGGTTTTGATAGTTCAATACAAATGCCAGAGTCAACCAGACAAACATCCTCCTGTTCCTCTGGACTAGTGTGTGTGTGAAAGAGAGAGAGAGAGAGGGACAGAGAGAGAAAGAAAGAAAGAAAGAGAGAATGAGTTGTAGAGCGGCACTCCCTGTTAAACACATGGCTTCAGTTTCCCCTCTCCACTGTGTGGCCTGGCCTTGCATGAGACCCAAACACTCAAACAACCAAATATGGTGCTCATTAGGAAGACTCAGTGTATTGTGCTGGCCACCTCTAACCATCCTTTACACACTCTGTCCCCATAAGGTCCACATGCTGAAAGAGAATCAGCTTCAGAATGGAATAGCTATCACCTGAGAAAAAAAAAAAGGCCAAGTTCAAACCCAATTTGATTTGTCCTCACAGTAGTTGGCTGACGTGATTTCAACACGCGGGTGTTTATCAACAACACTGAAAATGGTTTTCACGTTTCATCTTTCTGTATTCATACCAGACTGTGTAACCTGGAGTACAAGATCTAGAATCTGGAGTCTCATCATTGCACCAAAACATCTAAATGGGAATCTCTGCATAGTTCAAGGTCTGGTCTATGAACCAAGGGGGGAAAAAACCACATACACCATGTCCATATTTGGTCTGGCTAACTTTGCCAAGCCTTCCACTAGAGCATATTTCTCCAAACACCCATTGACCCCTCCATCTGAACTATGAAGGATAATGCTGACATCTACTGGAAAGAATGTAGGTTGACTGGTAAAGCTTTTTTTTTTTTTTTTCTTTTCTGTGTAGACATCTCATTCAAGCTCCTCAGTATCAACTATATACATTCATATAAAAAATAACAAAATAATCTTATCTGAACTGGTTGTTTGAAACTCTTTTTATTTTTGGTGAATACAAAAAATACTTTTGTGACCAGATAAATATTATACATACAGCATGAAATCATAAAACTAATGCAGTCTGTTAAAGAAAGCACAACACCTATTCATAACAGAGCTAGTAACTTTTCCTATTTCAGTTAATACTCGAACAAATCGGTTAGACAATATATCTCAGGATAATTCTTACATTTACTGATAAAAACTTCATTTAATAGTGGTTAAACAATGAAACAAGGAAGTTATTCGGTCCAACATTTACGAGGGACTTGGTATCGTCATGAATTTCAAGGCGGAACAATTTCTCCACTTTTAAATCACAAATTGCCACATGCTCATGGAATGCAGTGTAGTGTTAGTCTTCCGATATAGTCTCTAAATCCTAAGGTATCCACAGACGCCCTTTTAATATCAGCATATAAGATGGTAGGCAGATAGGCCACCAGCCAAGGCATTGTATTGTATGGCATAGGACTAGGTGACAGTTTAAGACCCCCACAGGGATTAGACTGGCATAATGTTCTGATCCAGAGAGGACAAGGCTCAGGCTCCCACCCAGCCTGCTCTCCAGCTGCTCAAGTAAGGCACTAGTACACAATGCAGACCAGACGCTGACAAGAATGGACTGAGGAGATGTACTGGTTACAATTGCTAATATATTCTATGTAATATACTATACAAACAGAATTATCATTGAATCCGTTTCCCCAATCAGAGCTTGAAGCTATTTTCCTTCTAGTTTGTTAGGAGGGTGTCCCATATTGAAGATAATGGAAGCCATTAATTGCCTTCCTCAGTGCATAAGGGTTTTATGAGCAATCTCAGTGCATTCTGCAGCCTTCTTCATGTTCAAATATGATTGCACACACAGTCTTTCCACCAATACTGCACAGACTCTCGTTGATTTGCTAGAATATTCAATGTAATGTATTGCTATAGACAAGAGTCTAAAGTGAGAATGCCTCTATCATGACGGGACAGTGACTGGAGGAGAATAAGTGTGTACTGTGTGTGTGTGTGTGTGTGTGTGTGTGTGTACAGTGGGCGCCCGAACAAAATCTGGCCACTGTCAATAGGAGTGGAATTAAAACACGAAGACAAGAGAGAACAAACATGACAAATAATGTAAACATATCTTCCTTGTACAGCTCAGTGTGTATGGGGGAGAGGGTGTTGTGGGGGAGGGAGGGGGTGGCTGGGGGGAGAGGGGGGGGGGGCTGGGTGGCATGGTGTGGTGGTCTTCCCAAGGAGCATGATGGATTTGGTCACAGATAGACCTTATTCTCTGATCAACCCTTATTTCACCTGTCACAGCTTGTTTAGACCTCAGCTGCTGTCCAAAATTAAAAAAAAAAGATTGAAAATGATTGAGTCGAGAATCAATGTATCTTTATAGCTGATGTCTGCCGATGGCCTGTTACCCTTTTGACTTTGTCATCCACTCCGATCAGAACCACTCGCTGTTTGGTGTTAAGCTGAACAATAGTTTCATCAAAACCCTTAAGTTCTAAAGGTTTGCTAGTTCCAACAGCAAACCCCTAAGTTCACATTTATATTAGCAAAATACAAGTGCCTTTCCATTCTATACTACTCTATTGGTTAGTAGCTTCGTTGATATGTATAGACATTATGGTGCATGCAAGACAGTGGTGAAATGAGGCATCAAGTTCCTGCCATTTGATCGACTCAGTGGGTTTGTTAGAAGCTATAGATTCCTAGGTTAGTTCTGCCAGCTGCAGAGATATTATCAGTCCATTTCTATTTGCCCTAAACCTGCTTTTGTCACATTCAATTATAGAAGATATCTGCATTCATAACATTTGGATCCATGATTGTAACGCTCATGAAGCAGTAACACTCACAAAGCAGTGATGCCTATTATCATACAGCCTGCCGTAATCATTAAGATATACTGTCTCAACTTGCTTATAGTGACAACTGTAACAACCTTCTCCATATTGAAGTCTGAATGTCAATTCCATTCTCTGACAAATACATACACACGTCACACACACATACACACACACACGTACAAATACACTATAGAGCACAGGCACTTGTTTTTCTCATCAAACAGGCCTGTTTCAAGTGCTGTATATTCCTCAATTATATGAGAGCAAAGCGGCCAATCATACATCGGCAACGTCTCTCCATAACAAGACGGTCCAATCGGAGGCTCGTATCCTGCCCGCTCAGCCAATCAGCCCTCATCCTCCCTCAGCTCGCTGGGCAGGAACTTGTACTGCTGCTGTCTGATCTGAGCCAGCTTCTTCCTGGCCTCCTCCAGCTCTCGCTCCTTCCTCAGCATCTCCTCCTGCGCCGCGATGATCTGAGGAAGACAGGAACAGCTGGCAGAAACAGAAAGTGTGCCTTCTACTCATCATAATCCTATTCCTGTGGATGACTTGAACTGCAAAATCAATGGCTGCATTCAACTCAGCTCACACTATACAGCGTTTGCAATCCAAGAGTACAAGAGGACGGAGAACATAATACATAATAATACATAATATAATAAACGTAATACAGAGCAGGGCCTCCCAGTGAGAAAGTGTGGCATATACAGTATAATGAAATCAACCAATGTTCATAAGAATATTCATTATAGATATATAATAGATATGAGATCTATTGAGTATCTTTCCTTAGAACATGGGGAATGTGGGTTATACTCTATTCTATTATGTATTAAAAAGTCTCTCGCAGACTTTACACAAGGGGTTTTCTTTAATAGTAAGTGAGTAAGTATGCATTTTCTTTTCTGAAGTGCAGAGTGCTGGTTGGTTTGGGCGACGGTGGACTGTGGATTATCATGACTGTCCCACTTTAGAGACACCAGCCTGGGGAGAGATGTCCCAGGAAGGGTGGTAACTATACACACACACACACACACACATCTGTGGAAGGGGTTCACCCAAGCTTGCCAAACACATGCTGGGTAAGACTGAGAACCTCGCTGAGGGAAGGAGCTGGACTCTGCCTTTTTTTGCCAAGTGCTGCGCTTTGAGACCGCACACTCTATTTCTTTGATAGATACAACACACTTGTAAGAGTTTCTGACCCCATAAAATAGTTCCCCTTAACTGTGTTTTATGTTGAAACATTTATGAATCATTTTTAAATGTTTATCGTAAATCCACAGAGAAAATAACAGAAGGGCAGGAGGCAATATAATCAAATTCATTAATACAAATTATTTAAACTCTCAATGCCATCCATTTATTTGTCAGTTAAAAACTGTTTCTCTCGGCAGGAAAGATGAGCCATGCTTTTGCATTGTTATACTGCATTTCATGTATTTGTGTATATTTTTAACAGTGTATATTTCATGTATGTTTGATCTGTGATGTAGAATAAAGCATTTAAATATTATAAAAAGGCCATCAAAACGCAATTTCATAACAACTTTTGGACTGAATGTACTTTATTCCAGATGCCCACTAATTAGTATGGTACAATGATCAGATTTACCAAATATTTTACATGCCAAAATGTCCCCTTATAGTTTCATCTATCAGTACAATATTTTCAAATGCAGATAAGGGAAGATTTAGCGCACATTCTTCTAATTAACAACTTCTAATAGCAGAACTGTGACACTCTGCCAATCCCTCCTTAATAGCTGCTACTTTTCCTCTATATCTGATCTTTAATCGATCGTTTAAGCCTCATTAGTGTCAAACAATGGTGTTTGAAAGTGTGAATGTCTCTGGATACAGCAATAATAATGAGAACATTTGTCTCAGTAGGGTGAGCTACAATGTACCAAGCCTTATCTTCCTGTATTTGACATCTTCATGGGTATTTTACTGGTATGTCTGTTGGTAAATGGTAGATGTAATTGCCCCTCACTTTCCGTGTGATCGAAGGGATTAATAATTGTAAAGCGTTGTCATTTTTTCCGAGAAATAGGAAAATTGTTCAAGATTGAACAGACAGGCAATGTGCAAAGAGCTTACTGCCTTCACAGAATATTCTCATGCTGATTTCACATGTCAGTAACGAACGACTGCTTGAACTGCAACAACAGAAACCGTGGGGGTCAGAGGAAAAAGAAAGACATACTGTAAGGGTTGAGTGCTTAAAAAGTACATTCCAACCATTCTCCAGTCCCTTATGCCATGTGCAGCAGGGAACTGATTGTCGTCATCCGGATTAGGCAATAACCTTTCTAACAAATACTGAATTTAGCGTGGGAAAGGGAAACGAAGATTAGGCTATAGCATCAGGAGAGCATTAGGACCAATGTGCCCTCTAAGTTGATAGATTGGTGATCTACTGTATGTCTAATAAGTTATTACACTGACCAAGTAATAACATCTTGTCAGTCATCAGTAATTGCTCCACATGTCCACAGGAATTTAGTTAATATTTGGGTTGGGGAATTTTAGTGGCCAATTATGATGCAGGGACTTTGCTATAGTTGTCAATGTTTTTGAAATCAATTAGAATTTTAAATTACATTTTAAAATGTACCAATGCCACACTTTGGAAGGTTTAACTGAAGCTGAGCCTGCAATTGAGTTCCTGGGTGGCGTGGCACATTTCGTCTTTAAGGAGGAAGATAACCGGACATGACAACATCCTCGACCACAACTTTTTAGAACGTTTTTCAACATTTAAATCTAAGCTTAATTTAAATCTAAATGTAAGTCTTTGTCATATTTTCAACCTTTTTAAAACTTTTTTAAAAGAGCTATCAGTTTGTTACTCTTTTTATTTATATTTTAGAAACTGTTTTCCTATTGTCACTCCGCCTGCTGTTTTCAGAGTAAGATCGTTTTACAGTAGCAGTTCATACCAGCAGGGAACTAATGATCTTAGTTAGGATTAGTCTATAATGTTTCGAACAGGAATGAATTTTCATTGGGAAATGGAAATAGGCTACAATTGAATTTATTATAATTATTATTATTATTATTATGTACATACTGTATACAATGATCAGTAAACGGGAAGTCACAGTCAAAAAGTGGTAGAAGAGCCTCATTGGTCAGGTGCTAAAATTTGGCATGTTGCCTAGGTTACCACCTGGGGTGCACCACTGACTGAGATATGAACTCAATCACTCAAGATGAAAACTAAAGCTTCCTGTGGCACCCCAGAGTTTCTGAATAAGTAGACACCCAGCCTGCAATTACTTTCAATTTGGGCAAGGATGAAAAGGAAGTGAGTTGTTTGCTGTAAGAGAAGAAAGCTAAAACTCCTGAAGAGACCTGATGTTCATGCAGCTGTGGGTGCCTGGTAAACAGCTTTGAAATCCAGCTGATGGGCTGTCTATCTACAGTGACTCACCGCCATTTCAGAATCATTTACAGCACCAAAGAAATGACTGAGACATTTTAGCTTTTAGAGCTAACAGCAAGGGGCGCAAAAGTTCAATGGAAAGGGCAAACCATAAAATAGGAATGTGATTTGATTTCTAGACCATAGAGAAATATTTTTCAGTGTTTTGTCTCACCTGAGCAATGCCTCCAACAAATTTGGTCTTCACCACCACACTGTCATCTTCAGCCTTGTCAAACGCTGCTTTCTGAGCCGCCTTCACCAAGTTGTCTGACGCACGCTTCACGGCGTTGCCAGCAGCCTTCGGACAGAATAGTGTCAAAGTTAGCAGACACAGTAAGTTTCAATGGGTAAATGAAAATTAGCAGAAATGTCTAGCTGGTTACCTGCAGCCTCCTCATGGCTTCAGAGTCCTGGTCAGCCTTCACCTTACAGGCCACCAGCAGCTGAGCTGTGGAGGCTGCAACCTGTTTGGCTGAGGAGATGAGCTTCTCCTCACTGGCGTGGCCCTGCACCGAGGCGTTCGCTGCCTCACACAGGTTACTGGTGGCCGCCGCTACCATACGCGCCTACAGCAAGCACCACATTCACACATGATTAAGGTCTGGTTTCATTTGGGTTACATTCAGCAAGTTTTTGATCTTAAAGACCCCATGAAATAGCATCTTTACTTCCTTGGTTTGATGTGTTGAAACAGGATGTTGGGGCGGGACATAACACAGTGAGGGATCATTCAAAAGTCTAAACCAATGGAACATCAGTCAGGGAGAGAAAGACTTTGATTTGATGGGAGAGGCGGAGGGGCGGGACTTTTCAAAAATCGATGATGGTTTTATTAGTTGGAATTTATTAGTTGGTGCAGCATGAGATCACCATTAAAGATACACTGTTTCCTAGGAAGGAAAAGTAATGGGAGTTAATTTCAAGGGGGCTATAAAGTTAGCAGGTAATACGCATAGCAACTCACAGCGGATATGAGACCTTGTGACCACTGGCCGTCATCCACTGCGTTGGCTAGATTGGATCCCACCTGGGGTAGAGAGCGAGGAACAAAAGATGCAAATATAGTGTTACATTATTAGCACAGACGTATGGCTACCTTGCTGAGTGTGTGAGTGGGTGTCGACTGACCTTGCCTTGTGCCACCAGTTCTCTCTGAGCTGCTGATGCAGATTTAACGAGAGCGCTGGTTGCCGCAGCGATGGACTTTGCTGCTTCTAGGATCTGCTCCTCAAAATCCAGCGTCTCATCTGCCTGCTGAAAGTAGAACCACATATCAACTTAGACTTTAAACTACAGTGTCCTGCAGTGGAAAAGATTTCAGAAGTGTTGTTAGTACTGTATCACCAACTGCAATAGCATAATTGAGAATGGTCAGCTTTATCTTTCAAATAGAGCAACAATGTTTAGTTTTCAGTGAGGGTGACATTCTCGTGGCAGTTACCACCTCCCACTCCCACAAAACCGAACTGAAGATCAGTATGAAGATCAATGCATTAATTCGGGGACAATTTACAAACGGCCATCTCTGCCTCAGCAGTCAACAACACGTCATTGACCACAGATCTCCAAAAACACACAAGGCACACGTGGCTGGAGACAGGGCGGGACACTGTAGGAATATGTTTGATATATAGTTGGACTGAATAACAACCTAATATATCAAACATATCAGACAGAGCCCTGCAGAGAAGGCTTCCAGGTCTACAACGGCTCAGAGAATGGGGGGACAGGGAAGCATGCTGGGGCAGCAGAGCCCCCCCCTACTGGGTGGGAGGGACAAAGGAGCAGGAAGGAGAGGGAGCACAGAGGAGGAAATATGGAAGAAGAAGTAGAAGGAGAATCAAAGGTGTTTTAGTCACTCACAGATAATTCTTTGATGGAAACATCTGAACACCTGCTCTTCTTATATTAAGTAACTGATAGATTTTATGTTGGCTTGATGCTTTTAAGCATTAGTCCTGCTGCTTTATTATCTCTTCCTCAGCATGAAGTAAATTAGAACTTTCCAACACTTTTACATATTTTTAAAGGGGATTATCACAAAATCTAATAAATCATATATGCTATTCCTCCACCATAGGGCATTTCAATCAATAGACTTTAATCTGAGATGTCAACAGGACATACATTTTGCTTCATTAACACATGTGAGACTGAAACTGTTTTCTACATCAGTATACCTTCACAGATTAGGGGACAGGACAAACTATTCTGTCTCATTTATGGCTATAGGGGATAGCAATGCATGTTTACAAATACAAAATGAACTGTCTTCATGGGAGAAAACAGTAAAAGTGAAATTCAGTGGTATCCCCCTTTAAATGCCTCTTAGTAGGACTGGATGCAACATCCTATTAGATCACTAGAGGGAGACACTGACATACAAAAGAGGAAAAGCCTTTAGCTCTCTAATCCCCCTCATAAACATTAAGCTCCTCATAAGTGCAGTATATTGGTATGGAATTATAGTATGAGACAGAGAATTATAAGGTCTTTAATAAAAACTGGGGTTACCTAGATATGCTTTCCTTCATATCATACAGACAGAGGGACTGGGTGAACTGACAAGCACTATGTATACTGGAAGAGGTATAGAGAAGGGGATAAAGCACTACAGGCACAGAAGGAAGAGCATTGGGATCTAGCTATCCAGTCTCCAGAGACAGATAAACAAACAAAACAATCATGCAGTGACACACCACAAACACAACCCCACATTGCATACTGTACAACACAAAATTAACTTCACTTTCAGAAAGCACTATCATTATCATCTCCTGTCTACTACAATATTTTCATTGGGTGTTGTATGCTGACATTGTTTTGATTTTTATGCAATACCACAGCATGGGGCAGACAAATAACAGGCTGAAAAAGCCTCCCTCAGTTTAGTTTAGAAACGAGGAACGCTGTAATAAAACAAAGGAAATAGGTTCAATAAGACAGACGGCCTGTTCTTCAAAACGGGCCACACAGTTCATCATACATTTGAACTCAATCCAACATAAGCTTTAGGACCGGGCAATGTAATTGCGTCTCCTGGCAACGTAACTCAAAATGATCTCCAAAAGTGACCTTGATGAAACTTTCCAATGATCATACGTCAGCTCACCGAACCATTTGTATGAGTCAACATAGTATAAAAAAACACCTTTTTTATTTTAATGACATCGAGATAGCAGCTTAGTCACTGAAAAAGATGACTCCAGTTCAAAGTCAGTGTCACCTTTTCCTACCTTCGGCTCACAGTCTCCCTGCTGATTAAAGGCAAAAAGCTGTGCGTGGTTGTGTGGGAGGAGAGGGTTGAGAGGGGCACTAATACCTTGGGCTTGGCCCTGGGTTTCAGCTGCTCCAGTTTCTTGGCCGCAGCTTCGATGGACGCCGCAGCTCCTAGGAGCTCGGTCTCAGCAATGACAGTGGGGTCTTCAGGATCCACCCATTCTGAACCTGGAAGTGATCACACACCCAGACAGTCATTATCACATACTTTCCAAGCACAGACTCACAAAAGAAATGTCAAAACATCTCCGGTGATGACTATTTCAGTTACTTCAGAAAACAGCATATCTCTACCACAAAACAAGTCACAATTACGCCTCAAGCCAATGTTCTTCTTCGCATATTCATTCATGCAATCCAGGCATCGATAATGATGGTGAATCACAACTTCTTTGAACAACAGCAAAGTTCACTAGCTCCACTCCAAAAAAACTGTTTGCAGTATGACTGTAATGCCTCAAAGTTAAATAAGATTAACCAAGACTTAGAAGAAATGCACGTTTGATGGATCATTGTCTTTTTATAGGTTTTAAAGTGCCCATAAAATGGAGCTGTTTGGGAACAGCTTGGCGAAGCAGATGGAACGATGTTTTCGTAGATTATGTCGAGCCCTGGGGAAATCTGTTCTGCACCCCCACCCCCAGCCCCTCTACTCCTCTGCCCCCTTCTGAGTCTATGAAAGGTGATCTGGAGGAACAAAACACACCATATCCCACTTACCTCCATCTGAGGCAGCAACGAAAGGGAAAGAGAGGGAGAGAGAGAGAGCACAGGGGACATTAGAGAGGTGAAGTGGATAGCCCCGCTGGGTCTCAGGCTGTACGCTGAAATTTAATTCTCATCCAAACACAATCTATTACTCCTGTCAGAGATATGGCAACGCGGCTTCTAGAGGCAACACTCTGGTAAGCTTGTGTCACAACCACACTACTGAGCTCAATTTGGAACAATTTTCACAGCAATCACTCGACAGTACAATTTCAATATTCTAGAGTGATTTTCATAACCTATCTTTATTGGAGACACAGACAGGTTTGGTGGCTTGACTCAGTAATACTATAAATATTATCCATGCACAAGAGGATTAGCGCTCCTTTGCGTAATTTCTAACATCTCTTTTTTACATTTTAACTAAATTAGTCGATTCCTAATGGGTATCCCCTTGCTCTGAACACAGTGGAAACTCTTTTCTGCTAGTTCAGGCTTTCGCAATTTTGAGGGCAGGATCCCATGTCCTTTGATATGAAAATGGAGTCCTTGAAAAACGAATTAATACTAAAATGACTACAATAATGTCTGACAGCCATTTTAAAATTAAAATCTACTGCCAGCAATTTTTGGACAGCACAGAAGCGTCTGTAAAATTAATGCGGCTTTACTAGCCTTAGCACAGCTGTCATTAAGCAGCTACAGTAAAAGTGGCTGGATTTCTGACACCCTGAGGAAAGAAAAAGTGAATTTACACTTTTTCATACCACAAACACATACAATGTGAAAGATACATAACTTCTATGTGTCTTAAATGTTGGATTCCCAAAAACGTCTGACCTCTATATGGGGTCACCGGTGAAAAAAGGCTGTGAACCCCCTGCTCTAGATGCTGTTTGTGTGAGTGAGTGTGTGTGTGTGTAAGAGTGTGTCGCAGTGTGCAGCAGCGGTGTGTGTGGCCTCACCCTTCATGGCCTCAGCTGTCTGGATGAGCTCTGTCACACACGCCGCCACATGCTTAGAGTGTACGGCCAGCTGCTGCTTCTGCTCCGTTGTGGGCTTCTGAAGCACCTGAAAACATAACGGACCCATGCATGCACGCACACACGCACACACACACACACACACACTTATTATGAAAGCCATTTCAGCAGGGAAGTTTGAAAAAGCCTTCTTTCTCGCTTTCAAATATTCATACAGTACATACACACATGCGTACCTGCACCTGGACATCCATGCCTGCTCTCATTCAAGCACATACACATAAACACACACTGCACACAGCACAAGGATGTAAAATGCAAAGATGCACTCAGGCAATTTTGAAAGACGTGCTATAGTGCTTAATCCACAGATCACAGCTACACAGGCAAGGATACAGAACGCAGCACATTCTCCCAAACTGTCTACCTGCCAAAGATTCCTCAAACTAATAATGTCTGCCAGTAGTAGCTAACACCAAACAGTATCTTGCTATCTGTATCTGTTTTTCCATCTTATGATCGTGCCTTGACTACAGATTCTAAGAGGCACTTGAGCTGCCTATTGCCCCGCCATAAACACCATGATATATTAAACACAACCAGTGCTAATGCAAATGAGGTAATTAATTAAGTTAATTAATGTATTAGCAAATATTTCTATGTCAACATGTCTTCAAATAACACACGGTGGTATTAATATGAACACTGTATCTTAAAGCATTAAGTAGTTATCGTAGTTTCAGGAGTATCAGTTTTTCTTCATTAATATGCAAATGTATGCAGCAAGGTGCTCCAAAATCTAATCAGATCATCTACACTATAGGGGGTGCCTGTCGTGTAAGTCTGAAGATTCTATCATGTAAGTTATTGTGTTCACAAGAATGTGTCACACACACACACACTGACACACACACACACACACACACACACACAAAAAAACAATAGCTGGCACCTGTAATTGAGCTGTGAGATTTGAGCTGAAAGTACAACCCTCTTCTAAAATCAACACCCTTCTGAGCTCCTCATCATGAACAGCATTTGGGGTATTATCAGCAGACGACATAAGATATGTGCACAACTTGACAAGTATTATACATCACTAATGACAGTGGCTGCCTTGCGAATGCCCTTGGATATAAAGCAATTCTTGGATTTCAAGTCTTCAGTTCTGTCATGCCTGGCTGAAGACTGCTGTGAGCATGGTAATCATTCATGAGCCCTTCCTCCAGTGATCTGTTCATGATAATGATACAGAGAAAACAGTGACAAGCAAGCATGACTGACAGGAATCCAGGGAAGATTTGTCAAGCACTGGAAAGATTTAATCTTGTGGATAAGACCTGTAACCTTGCTAGTTAATAGTAAAGATCGTAATCCACCCATTAATAGCTGCAGACAGACAGAGAAACAGACACACACACACACACACACACACACATACGCAAGCCACTTCACCACCTCTCCATCTATGAGACACGTGACTGCCTCGTTCTAACCTGCAGCACTTGCTCCAGAAGGTTGATGTATCCGGTGGTACACTCATAGCTGTACTGCAGGGCCTTGCTCCTTAATTCCTCGCCCACCTCCGGGTAGCATGCTGCTTGCTGGAGGGGAAAGAAAACAACATCATATGATAAATATAGAGAGGAGACAGAAATACTCTCCTACAGGGATGTCAAGAACCGAGACAGGTCTAAATGGCACAGTGAAAATGTGCTATGTGAGGTCCCGGATATCCTTCATATCATGTTACGTGTCAGGTTGTTACATGAACATTATCTCAGCACCAACCACACAAAGCAAATTTGCATCTAATAAAGATTCTCCTATTCTTCACTGAAACGCCTTGATTTTCCAACAGGAAAACAACATAATATATAATGCTCTCCCGTCTTTCTCCTTGTTATGAGTGCTCTGCTGTAGCTGAAGGACATCCTGACTGATGTTCCACGGCGTGACTTTGAAAAGTGAGTGAGTCACTACCATGAGCAGTGACAGCGGGAGCAGCCATCTAAAGTAAACTCCACTCTGCTGTCCTATCTCCGCTCAGCAGGCTGGGCTCACATGTTCCCTGGCAGCCTGGTGCTGTCTGTGTGCGGCCTGCACTGGCAGTGTGGCAGCGTGGATTAGCACCTTGCAGGTGGTCAGCATATCGGAGATGGCTTTGCGGCTCAGGTTGGCAGTGGCGATCACGTCCTCCTGCTGGGCAGAGTTGCCGGCAGCCACCGCCTTGGCCGTTGCTATGGTGATGCCCTTTGTCATGCGGATGAACTCCTCGGGTGTGGTGGACCTGTCGGGGACGTCCTTGGACTGGAACACCTGGCCACAAGATGAGTCAGTCACACCACTGATGCAGCTACTTTGATACAGGTTTGACTGAGGCTCAGGTATGTTGATACAGATGGGAGAATTCTTAGAGGAGAAGTGAGGTGCACAGCAGTAGGAAGTGTAAACAAGCGAGGAGGACAGATCTCCCTGATATTGATGGCAGTATAATTGGGAGCTAGGTGGACTGTGTTTAATTTGGCTTTGGCTGCAGCCCTGGGTAAAGCTGCTCTGGGGCTGGGGGTCCTCTGATAAGGATTAGCAGTAAATCACAAAAAAACAAGCTCCTGAAATCTTCTTCCTTTCTCACCCTCCCTGTGCCTGCTACCCAATCCCTGATAAGAGCTGTGAGAAACCTGCAGGGGCTGAGGGGGAAGGAGGAGGAAAAGAGTTGAATAGATATTAGAAGAAAGGGAACAAAAAGCTCTCCTGTTTTGTTTAGCATTACAGACATAGATACACCTGACCTGCTTTGAGCCAGCTTGCATGGCAGAGAGGCTGTGTCTCATCAGGAGCTTCCCAAAAGAACAGAGAGAAGGGGTTTAGCCTGTCAGCCACTCTTACTGTCAGCTCCTGCTTGATGCACTCAATGGTGGCCTCCAGTGCCCTCGTCCCGCGAGTGGCTTCATCCTCCACTGCCTTCACTGTTTTTAGAAGGGACGTCACATTGGTCACCATGACCTGTCGAATAAAGGAGATAATGATGCTCACAGTCAGACCAGAAGGTGGAGCTCTTTCTCCTCAGCGTCACCAAATTCTGCTTTCCTGCTCCGTTCCTAATTCTATTACAATGAATAATGTTGAAGGTGGTTATCTAATGCATTGCTGTGCTCAATCTGATTAATGAGATCAAGAAACAGAGGCATGAAGGACGTATTTCCACATTCAAAGAGGCCGCTCTTGTACTGATAGTACATTCACTGAAACCCAGGTTGGAAAGAGAAACATTTCAAGTGATACTCATGGTAACACATTCATCTAAGACTGTGCAGCATTTTGCAAAGGGTACATTATGTCATGGAAGGTTAAGAATTTGAGCAACATGAGCACCAGGAGTTTGAGAGGGTCCCATTTGGAGGTCACCATATGTTGGGGGGAATAGAAACAATCTGTCAGCATGGCCAGATCCATGGGTGGCCCTAATTCCATTTAGATGAGAAAGTATAAGAATCCCTATGCAACAGTTAGGTTACATGCTTGGATAGATAGTTGGAAGAAAAAGAGGTTTAAAGAGGGGTTTTTAGAGAAGCAAACCTCTAGTTAAGAGTTATCTGATGCTTGCTGTACAGCTGTCACTAACTAAACAGTAACTAACTAGACAGAATGAGATTCAAAAGATTTGTCTGGTCTCCAGTTTTTATCCCTAAGAAGCCGGCATCTGTGACGGTGATCAAGAGGATGGAGAGTGAGTAAAATGACAAAAAAAAGACGGGTTTGGCTGAGCTTTGCTTGAAGTCGAGGAGATAAGAAAACCTTCCACTCCTACAGTCACAACGGTCACAATGCAGAAAGAACTGTTTCTACACCCAAAGACAGTTCTGAGTCAAGCACACTAACACACACTTGCACACACATGAACACACACGCACACACACACACACACGCAAACACGCACGCACACACACACACAATACCCATCTTAGTGACACTAGGACAGTGTCAGATACAGATATGACAGACAGAGAGAATGCCAAACACACCCTGATAAGGACTGTCATATCTTTCTTGTGACAAAGCCTTGCTTGGCGCTACCAGATAAGTCAAACACGACATAGCTGTAATGCAGCATTTCTAGGATGTATATCCACATATCCTGACATAGTATATCTCAATGAGAAAGCAGCAGCTGAATAATAAATTGAGGACTCCTGGTGCCGGAATCAATACTGTGTTAAACCAGATATCTTGGTCCTTTGTCTGAGCAGTGTATTCCTTTACCTTGGCAGCGCTCTTCAGCTGATACATGGACGGGTCGTCGGCCGGCTTGCCCGCAGCGCACTTGGTGGCACCGATGAGCTCGGCCAGAGCCTTGGCCACATCCCGCACCGCGTTTATCAGAACCACCTGAGGAGATAGAGCTGGAATCAATACAGCACAATGGACAGAGTATAGGTTTATCAGCAGCTCCCCGGGGAGAGGATTTAACACTGCAGCGCTTATCACTCCCACCTAGAGTCATGATACTTCAGACTTAGTGGAGGGCAGAGATAGAGGTTTACACACAGGGGAAAGAGGAGACTGAGAGTGTGTATCAGATGAGACTGCAATTACACAGAGAATCTAACCCTGGGTGTATAGAAAGATAAAGGAAATCCATTGTAGAGGGCTAACACTAGGCAATAAGAAAATAATAATAATCGATAATATTAGCAGGTTAAAACTTCCCTAGCTAACAGGCATGAGGCTGAATTATGAAATAATCAAAATATAACAACTGAGCCTTGATGTAAATCTTTCAGAAAACTAAAGCATATAACTGCATAATCTGTGGTTTTAGTATACTTAATTTACTCTAAATGCGTTTTTGATTGTTGTCAGTGCGTCACCTGTGTCTCGGGGTCCTCGGAGCCCATGCTGGTAGCTCCCATTTTGACCACCTCAGTGAGCTGGGTGATGGTCTTGGCACTGGACTGGGCGGCTTGGGCCAGCTTCTCCTGGCTGGACGCCGCTCCAGCAACCAGCAGCTTGGTGTCCTCCACCAGCGCCTTGGCTGTCTTCAAGATGCTCTCCCTGAGGGACCGGACACATTGTGTCACAATCTGCTCTACAGTCACACTCAAGGACTAGCAATATGAAAGGAAGCTGTCCATTTTCTTAGCAGAAGGTGCCTTCAATAAGGCCCATTTTCAATATACATTTGTTATGTGAAATGTATCTCAGTATTCAGCTTTAATGGCAAACTGCACTTCACCTGACTGACTAATCAAAGGAGCATGGAGCTACTAAGTACTGCAGTGAGAAAAGTGTGTAGTTTTACTATTATCTATTGCCTATTTTCAACATTGTTGTCAAATTGAAAATAAATATAGTTTTCCTAATCCCTGAATTTGACAGCAGCAGTATCTTGGTCTCATGTTTGTGGCAAGGTCACTACACCTGTGGTCAGCAAAAGACTCTTCGTTCTCAGGGTTCAGTGTTCCAGCTGAGGCGAACATGATGGTGGTGTCCAGGTCAGCAATGATGCCAGAAACAGCGCTGGCTGCTGTGATGCAGGCCTGGGTGCCTTTGTTCCCTGCCTGCAATGCTGACAGCACCAAGGACACCTGGAACATATGTAAAGCACAGCAATGGATATGTGTACAGGGCCTTCCAAATGACTGCTTCCAGACAAGGTGGTGGCAAAAATATCAATAAACTACAGTTTCTACACATGTATGTTTCATGATCAAATAGCAGTCTTTCTTCCTCTTAATAGCATGTTGGTGAAGCCTTCATGTGCCAGCTGAGCCAGGTAGCAAATCATTGTAGTGAAAAACCATGAGCAATCTGGATAAGGGAGGAGGCTGGCAGCGAGAGGAGAGAGCAGGGTTAAACATGCATTAGATCAGAGCCTGCTGCACAATCACATTAAGCCAATGAGCCTAACTCTGCAAATCACACAGCTCCCTCTAAGACTGCCGTCTGCCCATCCCTCACAAACAAATGGAAAGCCTGAGAGGTACATTTCAATGAGGCACGAGCTTCAGATATCAATACGCATGAGGCCACAAATTATTCAAGTCTGATATGAGTCCTGAATCAAATCAGGGGCTGGGTGGGGCGAGAAATTCTAATGTGATATCAGCAGGGCGAGCTTCTGCCAGGGTCACAGCAGGAACACATTATTAGTCTAACTACACTGTGTGAGGCTGGTCAGGAGAGCTTGCTCTTATGACCTGGTAGGCTGCTACAGTAAAGCCCATGCTATTACCTTCTAAAATGCTGAACATAAAACGTGTATTCTTCTGATTCACTGTACCAGTTCAGCATTAAGGCTAATTGGGATTATATGGCTGGCAAAGAAGTGGAGATGGTATTATAGCGAATAAACCTTAGAGAAAACATGGAGAAGCATCTCTGTCAGCTACAGTACAGTAAACAACTATTGACACCCAAACTCTCTTCTTAAAGCCTGCAACTGAAAACAAACTAATTAAAATATGCTCTTTATCTGTTCATTTGAATGGGAAGTCTTCATATAAAAACACTGAGTACTGCAAAAATATATATTTTCATAAAAAATGATAATGTCGGCTTTGTGCTACTGCTTAACTTCAAACGGCAGAGATGACAAATTCTATCTGACATTCTTAATATGACTGCAAGAAGAAGACTGCAGTTAGAAAATGAAGACATAAAAAAAAGCTTCATTCTGCAGGTGGTATAGATAGAACGCTATACCAGTTTGTTTCCAAGTAGCTCCACGTAGCTTACCTTCTCTGTGACTGCGCGGGCACACTCGATGAGCTCCCTCTTGGAGAAGCTGTCGGTGGGGCTGAGCTGCAGGGCTCCAGCCTTCTGGACCAGGTAGATACAGCCGTGGCCCAGCTCCTGCACCCGCGTCTTTATCTGGAAACCCACCTGAAAGCACAGCCAGGCAGCTACTACTACTGCGTCCATCTTCTCCTCTCTGTGTGTCAGTGTACTAGACAATGGCAATCATGTCCTGAACTGGCATGCCTCTTATCCACTGGGTGGATGAAAAACTGATTTCTAGCACCCTCAGAGAGGGAATGCTGGCACTACACCTTTAATTTCCTGACTGAGATTCATGGGTGGGTGGTACTTCATTATAAGCATCACTATAGGCTTTTAGACTTGTAGAGGTACAATGTCGCTATGGTAACCAGCAGGGTTTCCAGCAGCCTGTTATATACAAGATATTGATAAGAGCTGTGTGCTTATTAGGCCAATGTTTTCACACATTGCCGTCCTTTGGACTACACAGAAGCTTTAAGACAAGACTATGTGGGTGCTGAGAGCGATGGATGCTGGAGGGGTGAGAATAGATTTCTGTTTGATCTCACACTGTCGGGAGCAGCCTTTAGGAAGGGGCGTCATATCAAAGAACAGCAAACATCTGCTCTGATCTGTGTATGAGTAAATACATCCAAATTCATTTTAAGGGTAAAATGCAGGCCTGAGCTGATATTTCAGACTGACATTTCAGGGACACAATAGCAATGTGATATAGAGATATGATATATCTTTCATAAGCGTACATCATTTTTCCCACTAGGGATAGACAGCATGTCTTCTTACCTCCTCCGGTTCTGCGGTGGCTGCTGCCAGGCGGCCTTGGTGTGCTAGCTGCCCATAGTCCACTGTCACCTGGGAGGCGAGGCCACCAAGCTCTTCTGGACAAGTCACTGACTTAGTCATCTGGGGCAAGAGAGAACATACATCATCATTACAGGCGGATTAACTGCACCAGCCATGATGACAAGTAGTGTTGTCATGCAGATTGGAAGTAGGGATGGGACGATATATCGCAATTCAATATATCGCAATACAAAACAGTGACAATACGTATCGTGGGGCAGAAAAATGAATTGCGATATTAGCTCCATTTTATTCTGCTGTAGCAATCACAAATGAGTTAGCTTGCCCATCGCAGTTTCACAAGCTCTCCATCAAAATTATATTATTTGCACTTTGTAATGACATTTTTAAATTGTTGTTTACATCCTGTCAAGCCAATGCCATTGCTAGAATGATTTGTGGCTCAGAAATAAACATAATTCTCTCATACTTTGTTGTCATTGATTATTTATTACATTATATCGTGGTTGTATCAAATCGTGAACCGCATATCGCGAAACGAATCGCATCGTATCGTCGCATCCCTAACTGGAAGTGTTATGAAAAGAAAATCAGGGAGGATATGGATATTTAAGTGCAGTGGTTTGCTCACCATCTCCTGTGCGGTGATGGCGATGGCCTTGGAGAACTTCACCATGGTGGTCTGGTAGTCCACAAAGGAGCCTTCAGGTTCAGGAGGCGTTCCTTCATCCAGCTGTGGAAGTCAACCCACTAGCATTTATCGACACATTAATCCTACGCCATTTACACCAATTATACTGATTAATTTGAGACTTCTATATGTTTAATTGGGGTATAAGGTTTTATAAAGCAGTTGTCCCATTTTGATTAGCTTTATAAATGCTAATAGTATCTTCATGATGATTGATATGCTATGTTTAAGGTAAAGGTAAAATGAAATTACAAAAAAAGGAAAGATAAAATGAGGGTCAAATCTGACAGATATGTAGATATGTGACTGTGTGCAAACCATCTTCAATTATTAACAGCAATGTCACAGCAGTGACATGTCCCCCAGCAGGATGAGTGACAGCGAACATCACCAGTGGGCTGTGGATTCAACACTTGTCATCTATTTGACTAATGAGAGTCACTGAGAAGGACATGCTCTCCGGCACACCCACTGTGGAATTAATCTTACAGGGAAAGCTCACTTTGCCTTTAGACCATTAAGACAGGGAATAAGTGTCAAAACTGAAATCCCTTTAAACTACCAGAATAGCATTCTCTCCGGTCATACAGTACATTCTCCAGCGAAACACACACACACACACACACACACACACAGCCTAACTCACCCTGCCCATGGACTCAGCGATGGACTCCACCATGCCCCCAACCATGCCGCCCTCACTGGCTGCCTCGTTCAATGTCACCATGATGTCGTCCACCGCCTCCTTCATCAGCTGGGCAGCTTCAGAGATGGCATCGTGGGTGTGGGCAGCCTAGGGACACAGTCAACAGCTCAAACCACATACAGTACAGTACATATATTTTTTAATTTATTGGTCCCCATAATTCACACAAATTTCAAATGATAAGTGCTATGGGCTACAGAACAATACTAAATATTATAGTGGGAGACAGCTGCACAGTCATGGTAGGCCATCTATAATTGGGAACTGCTTAATACCTTAGGGTTTCCTCCCCCTTCCTTGGCGGCATAGAGCATCTGCAGCGCGGACTCGGACAGAGTCTTGGTCTGGTCCAGGATGGTCATCTGCTGCTGGTGGTCATGAAGCTTAGAGGCCAGGCCCACTGATGCCACGATGAGGGGCTCGAAGTAGCTGGCCAGCTGGGTCACCTGGGAGAAGGGGTTTAAGAGAATTGTCTGAGAGACGGAGGAAGGGCTGCATCACAAGATATAAGCGACAGAATGGGGTTTTTCTTAGTAAAGCCGGTGAAAGCCAGAGGGGATGAAGGGATATGCGGTCAGAGCGGCACCTTGTGCCCCAGTTGGGCAGCTTCGCCTCGGGCTGCTGTGGAGATGGGATCAATCAGGTGGCCAATCTCCTGCACAGAGGATGTCAGCTGCTCCTGGAGAGCCTGATGAGATGCAACAGCAGAGAATTGCAGTATAAGCCACAACAGAACAACTACAGACTCCATTAAGACAGAGTTCTTTCTCTGGGACATGACAGAGCTGATGAGGTATTTGAACTCACTTCCATGGAGATATCATCTCTACAGGGCAGAGTCTGTCCAACGGCAGCCAGTGAGGCTTGCTCAATATCCCGGATGCACTTATTGATGTTGTCAATGGAGTAATCACACTCCCTCTGTCCCGGTGCCTTGTCCCTATCAACAAAGATAACAAATAATGCCTTTATGCACAATACTATGTAAGACTGGGGAGTATAGAAGTAATCCAAATCCATATAAGATTTGGAGGTGACTGCTCTGCAGAGGGAAATCAAACGCAGACTATTCCATGGCTTAGCTGCTGTGAGAATGGTGTATGCATGTAATTGGAGGGTGATAATGAAGAGAGAAGACACTTCTGTTACAAACAGTGGGAGGGACACACCTTCGGTAAAATAAAGGATGATTTAAGCAGATGTGTTGCAGATCCACCGTGGCAAAACAGGAACTCGTCTTTATCACGGCTCTGTAGTGTTCACTATCTTATTACAAGGCAGGGGGAATCTCCGCAGCTATAAACTACTGTGGCAATTTATTGCACAGTTGAACAGATTTGTACAGAGTGAGCCTCCAGTTTCAGACTCTGTGTTTCCCTCCAACTGTGAGCAAACCGTCATAAACTTTCATCCCAGATAATCCTACAGAGATGGATGTGGCCGTGGGTCGGACTAATACTGACCTGATGGAGGTGATGAGGCTCTTGATGGAGTCGGACACTGTTCGGGAGTGGCCGGCTAGTATGGACCAGGTGGGAGGGTCTTTGGGGTTGAGGACCAGTGAGCGGGCTGTTTCCAGAAGGAGGGCGGAGCTATCCAGCATGGACCAGGCTGAATGCACAATAGGCTCCTGGGCTGCCGAACCCTGGGGAAAAGAAAAAGATTAGTGCAGGTGAAACAACAGCCCAGGTAACAGCTCAACAGTGAAATGCTAACCACATTGGTATGACAGAGTTGTTAATATTCCTTGACTACCTTGGAGAGATCAAAGGTGCAATCAAAGGGGGGATGAGATTAGAAAGGCAGCTTTACAGAGACGGTGGAAGAAACACCTTCAGTCTTTATGATCCGAGCCAAAGCCTCCCTCGACAATTAGATTAACAAGCTGAAGATTAGAGCAGCTGTGCTGAGAGAGAGTGCCGTTAAACACTGCCCTCCAACAGATTACAGCCATAAAGCTTTTAGAGGTGTGCGAGGACTGTTCCGCTCAGATTGTAAAATAAAAATCCATCCAGTTTCTCCTTGAGCCTTTTCTTGACATTAAAAGAAAAGGGAAAATTGCACATCAATCCAATTCCCCCCAGCTTCCCTGTACAAACCTTTCTGTGTTGGCTCAATATAAGAGACCCTGTTTCAAGGGGATTGAGTGCAGAAGTCACAAACATATTCATTATATCTCTTTGAGGAGTAGCTTTGAGATCTTCCATATGAAGAGAGGAAAGAACCGTACAAATAGGATGTTTCTGAGAACAAAGAATCTCATAAAATATTGCATTTCCATTTTTTTTTATGCACAAAAATTAAACTAGTCATTAACAACCATACAAAAAGGGAAAATACGATTCTAAATTTGGCATCAAAAACAACAACCTGCAAATGCTCACACTTGCATGCATACCTCATTGCTGATCTGAGCAGGAATACTCGCAAACTCCGGGTTGTTGGCAAATGTGGACAGGTTCTCCACAGCCTCGAGGAGCGGGGTTGTAGCAACACGGCACCTGTTTCTGTTCTCCTCAGAAAAATCCCCATCTAAGGCCTGTAACAAGAGAATGCCACTGAATATTTGATCATTTTGGCCTCATATTTTTAGTTAATAACTGAATAAGATGTCATTATACTGTAATTAGACTATCAATATTATACAGAAATCCACAACTTTTCACAGAAAGTTTCACTGAAATCTTCTACCAGTTACAAGCAATGAAAAAAATCTTTTGTTCCACAAATTCACATTCATCGTTTTGATTAGTTGGGGATTTGACCTTGATGGTTTTGACGAGGTTGGCTGTGGTGTTGGCCACCTCCTTGGCTGACTGGACAAACTGTCTCCTAGCCACGGGGTTGGAGGTTTTGGAAGAAGCCAGGCGGCAGGCATTACAGAGCGCTGAGGTATGCTTGGCTACAATCGTTGCTGCAGACAAGACCTAACAAACAAAAACACAAACAAATAGGAAAGCAAAGTTGTATGAAATGAGGCATTCCGGTGAGGTGAGCAGGGTAAACTACTTAGGACATCTGAGGTCCATTTTAAGGTTTTCGAACTTAATGGGCCAAATAATTCAAGTCACAAGTGATCTATATAGTCCCCATTGCAGTCTCCATATGCCAATGAATGGCCCTGTAATGTTTTGCAGCCCCAGGTGGATCTTCTCACCTGTGAGGGACTGCTGGCTGGGTCCACTAGGTTCTGACACGCCATCTGTATAGCCTGGTTGGCCCGTGCAAACTGGATGGGATCCACCAGCCCCTCATGGCCTGACTGGCTATTTGGATCAGACACACCTACTAGATATGAGGCCTTCAGGACAGAAAAACAAATGCATGGTTAGTTCTAGGTTTGGCAAATGCCGATATGATGGAGCTGAGGGTGTGATTTTACTCAACAGCTTTAGGGGTGGCAGTCTATAGAACCTGCAATGAAATCTGCCTCACACTGCCTTAAAGTCACACTGAAATGACTTTTTTGCTCATTCTAACTATCAACTATCATATTTGACAATTTATGCCAAAAAAAAAGGACAAAAAAATTATATTATTGTATTTTTGTATCAAAATCTCATTACTTTTACTTCCTGGAAAATGGAAAATCTTTAGTAGTGACATAATTGTGTACCAGGAGGCATACATATAAATTCCAACCAATAAAACCATCACAGAACAATTTTTTAACAATCCCGCCCCTCCGCCCCTCCCATCAAATAAAACTGCCTTTCTCTCCCTAACTCATATCCCATTGGTTTACACTTTTGAATGATCCCTCCCTGCGTTGAGTCCCGCCCCAACATCCTGTTTCAACAGGAAATACATCACATTAAGGAAGCAAGATGCTCTCAAGATGTAGTTTCATTACAACTTTAAGTCAATCCTAACCCACCTAAAATAATTTTAGAACTGGGTATGGGTTTCAATGGAATTTCAAGTGTCCCATGATGGTCTAAATGCTGTTTCACAGACTTTTCCACCTTGCCAAGAAGATTCTGGGGGACATCCTGAATCTTTAATTTTTTTTCAATTTTTTGGCATGAAAATTGACAAAATTATATGTGCAGAATGTTTGGCAGCTCTAATTACTTCAGCTTCCCTCTGCCTTAGAAGGAGTTGAGGTGATAGATACTTACAAATTTAGTATCTTTATTAGAAATAACCTCTATGATTAATTCTGAGCGCAGACGTAGAATAGGGAGCAAGTCTTGGACAGGACTGGGCAAAGAGAAGAAGAGAGGTGGACAGTAGAAAGCAGAGAAGAGCAGAGGAGAGCAGAGGAAAGGAGAGAAGCGGAAAGGAAAAGAAGTCGCAGGGAGTTAGTACCAGGCTGTGATCTCACCTGTCCTGCAGCCTCTGTCAGCCCACACAGCGCCTTGGAGGCCACGCCCACACTCTCCCCGAAGGCTGGCACATCGCCCGTCTTGCAGTGTTGAGAAATTCCTGCCATGGACTCTCCTAGGACCTGAGGCATGTGGAAATGGAGAAAATGTGAAGGAATTAGATCTTCGGCTGCCTATTATATAAAATATTTCTGACAGTAAAAGTATATGGCGCACGCAATTCTTCTGAAGGCCCGTACCTTTGAGTTCTCCATGACACTCTCGATGCAGTCAAAGTAGGAGAGCTCGCTGACAGGCTCGTTGGGATTATCCAGCAGCCCTCTGACAGCCTGGGCACACAGGGAGATGGTAAAAAGTTAAACCCCAGTGGACACACCACTGAGCATTTCTGCTATGATACCCCCAAGCTTTTTTCAGCCATTCAATTCAGATTTGAAACAGTAAACTCTTATGCAAACCTGATTGGATTATATTGTCCTAATAAGTCATGGTAATGGTTTTAAAATGCACACCATTATTGTAAATTTAAATTTTCTGACATAAATGAGAGAAGGCGACTGTATGCATAAGAGTCATTAGTGCAGAAAGTTCTGAATGTGATGTCCATCAAAACTACAGCAGGCAGTGAACGGGTGATGAATGTCAGAATGACCGGCTAATTATTTCCCATGAAGACAGATCACTGCATTGCATATAACAATATTGTCAGTACTGAACCATATGCAAAATAGATGGATAGCAGTGGTGAAAAAATCTACTCAGTTTCCCCTGAAGAAAAACACACAGGCTTGTAGGCCTGAAGACAAGAGGGACTGTGTATGGTACAGTGTGTGTCTGTGAGGACGGCTACCTCCAACTCCCTCAAGGCGTTGTCACACTCCTTTTGCCCCGCTGCTTGCTGGGTACAGAGCGTGATCAGCTGGTTAATACTCTCTGTCACCGCCCTGAAACACAAGGGCAGCCACACAGCCTTTTTACCTCTCACATCTCTCTCTGCATGCACACACAGCCTGCCTTCGCTCACACACCGCCTGTCACACACACATTCACACACTCAGCTCCTCTACGCAAGCATGGCATCGCTGGCCTCTCACTGCGATGGGCTAACTCCGTGCACAGACGTGCCGGCATTGCATTGAGTTTGTGTTCAGCCTTGCTGAGCACAGACAGGCTCTAGCCAAGGCTTCCATCTTCCTAATTAGACAGAGGGAAGTCAGTCAGGCCCAAAGCCCTGCGGGACTGGCGGCTTGGCTTCTCTCCACTAGGGGGAAGGATACTCCCTCTAGCACTGCCAAGGAGACACGGCATAGGAGTGGCATACAGATGCAGCAGAGAGATGATTTGTGACATTTAAGTCTAAAATGTGAATTTTTCAAAACTTGCTAGAGGGTCAAAACTGGACCAGGATTCATAGTCAGGAAAAAAATACTTCAATTTACTAGCACATACAGTATGATATATGTAAGAAATGTCTTCTGGTTTGTCAAAGAGAATCTTATCATATCTGGCACTATCTGCGTCTTATCGCACCTTGCTGCCACAGCTAGAAGATTCTTAGCATTGGCTGCTCCTGGATCCACGGACAGAGACTTGGCAGCCAGCAGCAGCTTACTGGACGCCATGGAGATGTTCTTCAGATTGCCAATGACTTGGATCTGGTCGTCTTTGCTCTGCACAGCCAAGAAAAAAGACAATACAGCTATTTGATGATGGATGCAGAGCTTTACCAAATATGATTGAAATATATGGACAGGATGTCTCTCTAACAGCAATTCTGCAGTATTCCTCAGCAACCTCGTCTAGCAATGGCAGGTGTATTGTATATAAGTCTGGAGTGTGTATTTGACGTGTGTACCCCCCACCTATACCCTCTTTCCTCACTCAGCAGGCCTCTTTAAGCCTGATTAAAGCCCGGGTGTCATGCTACATCAACTCCACTCCCAGAAGATCTATCCAAATTAATGAGCAAAATAACCAGAACAAGAACATCATCAAAGATCTCATTACATCTGACTGTTCGTGCTCTCGGGGACAATCATGTGCCTAAGTGAATTAGATGAAAAGGTCTAATTAACAAATGAGTTAAATAGCTTAGGTGCTAAAGTGACATAAAAATATGAAACCAACCACTCAACAGTTGACTACCTAAGAGGCGTTCTGATTTAGCTCATCAAAGCTCTGAGTGCTCTTCCCACCTTGCAGAATAATCAGGCGCACATCACAAATTATTGGAACTTGTCTGGCAGTGGGGAATCATTCAATTCAGTTGCTTCTATGTCGTGTGGAGGAGCCGTGTGACAGATCGCGAAACCTACTTGGGTGTGGCCTGCCATCTCGATGCCGGCGTCCAGGAACTCATCAAAGTCTTGGCTGAACTTCCCTGAGGCCACAGCCAGCTGGCTGCTGGTCCCTCGTGAGGAGTGGACCACCTCTCCTGCAGAGTGGTTGAGCTCAGCTGCTGTGTGGTTCAGATCGGTCTGGGCCTCCTGGAATGTCTTACTGCAAGGAGGAAGCTTCAAAGACAACACACACATCAATTAAACCATACTGTAGTACTCAGGACATCATTACCAGTTAGATGGAGGTCACCAGTTTAGATCTTGGCTGATACTGGAATGCACTTGTACAGTAAAGACTCAATTCTTCGGGTGATGTGTGAGGAGGAGACGTGTTTAATTTTGTGGTAAAAGCAATATGATCCTCTGCTAGCACCTCGTACTGAAAAATGTCAAGAAACCCAAAGTGAAAGCTCGCAGCAGGACTCACGGTGTCCACCAGCAGCTTCTTGCTGGCCTCTCCGATGCTCCTAAGGGCCATGTCCACATCCTTCTGGCCCGGCAGGCAATTCACACAATTATTCAGGGAGTGGGACACTGCTTTGGCCACCTGAAACACAGCACAACACTCTGTCAATGAGCTGCCATTAGTCATTCTAACAATGCGCTACACAATACACGGTCCCACAGCACAGCTATAAGGGGAAAAACATCTCAAATGCAAATTGTGCTCACAGCGGTGCACAGCAATCCGTGTCACTAATTTATGCTGCTGTCACAGACATATGCCAAACAATATGTTTATCCCCTGGAGGGCTGCCGGAGAATGAGCAGTTTTACTCAGGCACTCCTGAGAGAGGATTGCTAGGCAAGAGACAGAGGAGAGAAAATAGCAACGCTAAGAGGGGATAATTGTTATGGAAAGGAGAAATGTTTACAAATCAGTAGAGGGGAGAGAAGGGCCTGAGTGGAACAATGTGATATCAACATGAATACCGCTGCCTCTGGGGTATACATTAGTGGGAGCCATGCTCACCTGTGCCAGTCTCTGCTGACTCTCAGCATCTCCTGGGTGAACCAGGGCCTGGTGGGCCTCGTGGATCAGCATGGCGGAGCCCTCCATGACACACTGGGCTGAGTCCAGCATTGCAGCTGCAGCCTGAGGCTCCTTGGTGCTGGCTGCCACGCCTCTGGCTGCCTGGGCCAATGTCCTCAAAGCCTGTGCCGTTTCTCTTGCAGCCACACCTAGGAACAATCAGGCACAGTTAAATAATAATGAGTAATTTCAATATAGCTGGATAGAGTGAGATATATATAAATGTGTGTCTGATTTTAAATGGCGGTGCACACCCGAAGAAAAAGCTCCAAGGTGCACAAGCAATGATCAGGCTGCATCTTCAGTTTCTCATAATTATTGATATATGAAAAAAGATCACACCACACCAGTCCTGACATTTCAGTGAATGCCTTTATCAGGCTGGCTTTGTCATCTACCACCAGCCACCTTGATGAAGGCAATTGCTGAAACGTCAAGACTGGTGTGGTGTGATCTTTTTTTCATATACCAATAAATATGAGACACTGATACAGCCTGATGGTTGTGTGTGCACTTCATACAACATCTAGTAACTATGGCTGGAAACTCTCCAGATCAGGATGAATTAAGAACATGGTGTTCACATTCTCCTGTGTTTTACATTGTTATGTATTGAGACCAAGTAACCATGTTTCTATAGATACTGAAGCCGACATTTTACTAACCAAATTCATTTCAATTTCATTATCTTCTCTTTGCAGCAGTGCTGTGTTTAAGTAATGCAAACAATCAGGTATGTATGATTACTGTCTTGAATTATTGTGTTGGTAATGTGCAAATCAACCAGCAGAAGCCAACAGTACCACACTGAGAGCAATCTGAAACACCCTCATTGTTTAAATAAATTAGCTTATATAGTAAAATATGGCCCCACGTGGGAGGTGCCCTTAACTTATTACACATAAAGCTGAGAAGAAAAGCAGCAAATTGCATCAAGTTGCATTATCCAGCCAAGTGGAGCCATTTGCTGATGGAATGTTAAATCTAGTGAAAATAAGATTAATGAGTAGCTAGCAGCACCCTGGGCCGCAGCATGAAGTGCTGCCTGGGAGCTTTCATTGTTACAATACGCTATTCACTATCTGTCTTCATCTCTCCTCCCCTGAGAGCATCAATTGAGCTAGAATTGAGGGCAAAACAGCCGGGCCATGCTGGATCCACGGGGCTCAGTTTTAGGCAATAGTGATAACACCACTAAATAAAGGAGTCTTAATTTCCTCTGCCTGCTTTATCCTCTGAATCCCAGTTGGCACAGCTAACAGGAGCTACTTTTTTCAATAAAAACCTACACTCAGCAATCTATGTATATATGCATAAATTATATCTAATCTGCTACAGCAATGTATTTAGACAGAAGTACATTATTGAAGTAAATGGCTCTTTAAGCTTCTCAGACCTGCTCTCTGTGTAGAATAGGCTTCTTTTACCTGTATAATGTTCATTGCCCTGCGCAGCACAGGTCAGCAGTTGGGCCATGGAGGAGCCCACAGCCTTAGATGTGCTTCCCAGGTCCTGAGCGCACTTCTCCAGCTGTGTATACAACAGAAAATACAAATAAACCATTGGATTTGTATCCCTCTTCTCCTCATCTCAACAGGCTGATGTTTATAACGTTTCAAATGAACTTTACTGGAGGCAATATTATGTACTGACCGATTCCCCAGGAAGAGGTTTGAGTTGAGCGTCGATAACAGACATCTTGGCATCTTGAAGCTCACTCCTGAGTGTTTGCACTGTTTTGAGGGCTGAGTCAATCTCCAGAGGACCACAGGCTTCATGGGCCTTCAACCAGTGCAGACACAAATGTTACTCACACTCTACTATCCACAATAAATGGGATGCAATCCTGTATTTTGTGCTTGTTATCTCTATCTTTATGGGATCAGAGATTGGGGTGTTGCTAAGAGCAGCCTTACAACAAAAAACATTTTACAAGAGATAGCAACAAATTCCTGCATCAGCGACATGTATCCTGCTGTCTCTAGCAGTGTTGTGTACAGATACCTTCTGGGTAGCAGTCCTGAGCTCTGCCAGGCAGGTAGCCAGGTTCTTGGCACACTGGCCCAGTTGCATAGCAGCAGCCTGGTCAGCCACTGTGGGAACTGCCGATTTTGCAGACGTCACCATCTTACTTCCAGGCTGGGGGATGGCGACGGAAAAACAACATCAACACATACTGTACACACGCTCACTGAGAAGCATGTAAAAAAGTTATAAAATTGCACAAACACTAATAGAACAGATTTGTTTTTCTTTTGTCTAATGATGGAGTCTTTGATAGGTGATAACTGTGAAGTGGTGAAATGTCCAACCTGTAGGAAGCTCTGGCTGGCTATGATAAGGGCAAGCTGGGCACTCAGCTCCTCAGGCTGGGCCTGGCTGCTCCTCATGCCCTGGACCAACTGGGGAATGCTATCTGCTACTGCCTGCATGTGCACACAGACACACATATGTGTTGTTTCCACACAGTCCAGAACATTGTGATTAAGTCTGCATCAGAAAGGCTACCAATATACACCATGCATTCTACTGGTTTCAGGACTGTGTTTTTCAATACATGATTTGACAATGACTTTTATGCAGCAATAACAATTATGATTCCTTCCCATGCATTAGTCTCAAGAGTGTATGTCCATACCTTGCAGCTGTGCACTAGCTGTTGGTGCGAGGCGGTATTTTTGTTGGAGGCAGCAGCGTTTTGAGCAGCTGCGATGGTCTGAGTAGCAGCAGCCGCTGCCTGCTTTGCAGCTATCTGTTCAGAAGATACCAATGGAAATCATTTAGGATAAAGTAGGATAGTAGCAAATGGCTAAGGGTAACTTTGGCTTTTGTTCAGTATTATACTGCTGTGTTCTATATTCAGACAGAGCTGTTCTAATCAAACTAAGAGGGGTAACAAACCAAAAGGTTTTGTGAGAAGAGGAAATTGATGGGATTAGTCCAAGTCCATGGACCTTTCATTCTTTATTTCATGAGATGTTCAGCATTGCTTTCACCTTGCAATGTTTACAACACCAAAGCATTAAAAAATATACCGCTTAGTTGACACTAATCCGCAGGCACAAGGCTAGCTTTGAAGTGACGGCAAGATTGAAAATAGAGGGAGAAGACATTCCTTGCTTTGTGGATGGAGGAAGTGAGGATGAAAAAAGAAACATGAAATACAATGATATCTTTGTCCTGCGGAAAACAAACAAGACTGCGCTGCACTTGGAAGTGAGATGAGTGGCAGAAGGAGCATTCCTATCTCTGGTGGAACTACGGAGTGACTTATTCTATGTGCTCCTAAACAAAAGCATCTGCACAGCTGCACAGGAACTGTATAAATGACAGTGGGGAAGGAAATCTAGGTGACACCAGAGCAGATACAGAGACAACAGGGGAGATTAAGGGGGTCTTAAAGGACGCACACCCGTGTCTGTGATAGCTGTTACACACACACTTCACTGTGCAACTTGCAGATTCATGACACTCTAAATGGTCTTCAGTGTCTCCTCGATGGAGGCGACCATTAGCACCATTACTGGGACCGTCTGATGCAACAGAGGCAGACTGAGATATATGTCTGATAGCAGGCTGATCCCAGCCTTGGGTAATGCACAGTTTATGTGCTTGGGAAATTGAACATTGGGAGCTCTGGAGCGGAGAGGGGCGAGTCATTAGGGGCAAACTGATACCGGGGGCTAAACACAGATCTTTACACTTAGATTAGCTCATTCACAGCACTAATGGGATTTACAGCCCTCTGCTGCAGGAAAGAGAAATAACACAGACAAATATGCTAAATGTGCCTCATTTGTACAAATGAAGGCTGAATTATTTCAGCATTTTGACGTGCATTTCCTTTAGCCTGAAGACTAAACTATAAATCTATACCTGCATGGATCTGATCTAATATGCATTGTAATTCACAGTCACAGTGTTGGGAAGATATGGGAACATTTTTGCATGACACTTTTGCAGATAGGGAGAAGCTAGGAGGAGGGTTGTGTTCGATAAAGGTCGAGCAATACAAAGATAAGAATACGTTGCCGTCATGACTCACCTCCAGCCTGTTGACCAGTTTCTTCTTTATGGCATTCTGAGCTGCAGCATTAGTGGCCACACGCAGCCCCTCCGCTGCCTCTCTTAGCCTCTGCTGCTGGTCCTCATTCTCTGGGTAGGCAGCCGCCCCCTGAGGGAACATACACACACACGCACATAAACACACACACACACACATATATATATAAACATACATACATAATAACGACACTATACTTAATAATCAGAGCTCAGCGGTGAAAGGAGACATCAAATCCCCTCTTACAGTTTAACTACTCTGGCTATAGACATTGTACAATAGATGCAAAGAGGCATTTAGCTCAGTCTGCTTTCTGACAGTTGCCAAGGAAACCGTCAGTGCCAGATTCCGATTTCCTCTTGATAATGGCAGTGATGTGGTGATTAATGTGTCACAGATCAAAAACATCTAACGAGCCATAAGCAGCGTTTCACTTGCCTGCGTATTTCACATTGATAATATCCTGCTCATTTATACTTGTCGACAGTGCCAGGGGCTTATTAAGAACCACTGATGCTGTGCCCTTTCATTTCGGATGTGAAATGATGCTGGCAACTGCATACAGTAATACTAAAAATCTGTTTTCCATCAAGCGACTGCAATTCAATTTCATTTTTTAACATTGCATTTGACATTTATTATCACATTTGACATGCTGCATACAAGAACACTATGGCAGTGACATTGCTAATGTCAATATTAGAAAATAAGAAAAATAAAATACAATACTCAAGTTGGGGAGCAACAGATTACACAACAACAGATAGGTATTAAGACTTTGTTTAGAAGCTAACATCATTTTTACACACCTTGAAATAACAGTTAATAGTAGTTGTACATTGTTGTAACAACCATATTCAAATTAAAGCCTTTAAATTGGAATAAATCAACATAGTTAATCATCGTAACTGAAAGTAATCAGATTATGTTACTAAATTGGAGTATTACAGTGGATTACATTACCAGTTACATGTTTAATTCTTTACTGGATTACATTTGGACAGTAACCTTGTCACTATTTTACCTTAGCAGCCTCCACCATACGAGCTGTGGCATCAGCCAGCAGTTTGGCTGCAGCCAGCAGTTTCTTAGAGTTGTCGACATCCACCTCTGCCTCAGCATCTGATCTCATGGCATTGACCAAGTCAGAGGTGGCCTGGGCCAGCACCCTGGCCTGTCGCACCATCTCCCCTGTTTACACATACAGATGCACACACATGAAGTACACATGTACACAAGTACACATGTACACGCACAGAACAGAAAGAAAATGTACATTCCAGTATTGAACAGCTAACAGTGGGATATTTATTTGATTGTCCTACTCTTTAGGAGTCGCACCATGGTTTTCACCTTCATGTATCCTTACAGCTGAAGGTTTGTAGTGACTCATCCTCTCTCACATAAATTAGAGTTTTAGAAATATATGTAACATGGAACACATCTCCCCACACACACCTGCTATAAAAAACTGTATTTCCCAAACACCCACCACCAGCTGGAAATAACTCAAGCAGGAGAAGACTATGAAAGACAAGACATCTAGGTGCTTTACAACTACATCCTGGCCTTGGGAATCAAGCAATACTCTCTATCTCCAGAATGAACTCTGATCACTGAATGTTGATCTACGGCTACATATTTTCTTTCTTTTTTTGATGATTTGGGAAAGAAAGAGTTTTGCCTTCACAAAAAATGCCCAGGTCATGTGTTTCCTTTTAAGTTTCAAAGCCTCCCTGACGCTGATTGAGACCAGATTGGGAGCTCTGTAGTGGTTTTGGATGACATGTTTTCTACAACCCCTTGAGGATTGGCTGAGTTTGGAAATTCTTCAGCCTCATGGCTTGAACCATAACAAATACCCTGAGCTTTGAAAATGTTTCAGCAGGAGAATTTTTAAGATCACTTAATATGAAACATAACCTGACAATATCTTAAGTCCCTCCCAGTCAAATTACATCAGAACAAGAAAGAAAGGATTCAGAATAGATCAACAGATGACAAGCATCTTTTTTTAACTTTCCAAGTCCTTGGATAATAGATAGCAAACTGATTTGTGACAAACTAATGGAATACCAAACTGATCAGAAATCTCTGTTCTCACTCACAACCATTTCTATCTCTCCACACTCCCCCTGCTTCTCCCTTGAACTCACCGGCGTCACCCATGGAAGTGAAGATGTTTTCTGTGACGTTCATGATAGTGTCGGTGGCCTGGTCGTAACGTCCAATGGGCTCTCCACAGCTGGCGTAGTGGCGGACATGCTGCAGCAGGTCGCTGAGAGCCTGGCTCACCACACCGGCTGCCGCCCCGACTTGCTTCAGCAGCTCCCCGTCGTCGCTGGCCGAGCGGCAGGCCTTGACACAGGTCTCCACAGAGCGGTCCACCAGCTTCCCTGCCTCCACAAGCTGCTCCTGACACACTGGGGAGCTGATGGTAGGGCTCACCACCTGCACCGCAGACAGTCATGGGCACAGAACTCGAGCCAATCAGAAACTCTTGAAGACTATTTTGAAATTCGACAGACTACATCTAATTCCTGTTTCATCCAACCAAGTGTTGGTCAATTCACTTTCAGTTCAGTCATTTTAACATGTAAAATGAAACTGCTGTTCATTAGTTAATGATAAAGCATTCACTCTTAATTATTTAATTCAGGATATGATGCACAAACCTTTTAAAGTTCAGTTTTTGGATGTTAAAGAAAATCAACCTCTCACATGAATTGAATTAAAAGAGAACTGACCATAAGCCTGCAGTCGACGGAGCTAAAGCAGCTACTGTAATTAATTCCCAGCTGCCATTCTACTCTGATCATCCCCTAGCTTGTGCTGTGTCCTTTACTACACGGGCTGTTGAGTTGAATAGGCTTTGGATCAGTACCTTGGTGCAGGCCACCAGCTGTGAGGTGGACAGGGCGCACTGAGTGGCAGCTGCGATCACCCGGTTCTGCAGCATGGTGTCCTCGGCCACCTGGGCCACGTTCTTGGCCTTCAGGACTAACATAGCAGCTGCATTGGCCACTGCTTTGGCCAGATTCATCAGGATGTCCTGAAACACATTCATCAATGTCGTTTAACACAGCTGCGCACATGTGGGAAGGGACCAAGGAAGGTCTATTGATGTCTACAATCTTTATGTTTTCAACTCATTATTTTTAATCATATGGTGTGTATACTGGATATCTGCTGTACAAGGAAAGATCCTATTGTAACAGTGCAAAGGGTGAGTTCTTAATAAGAGACGGCTAGTGATAATGAAGTAGATAGTGAATAATACGATATACTATGTGAATAAATATAATATTAAGTTATGATTGCAAACTACATTAACCTGTATACAGCAGAGCAGTGTTGGCCTAAGATCATGGAGACCAAGACTGTGCATACAGTATACCATGCCTTCTTGAAAGGATAAATACTAAAGAGGAGGTAATGTAAGGATGTAAGGATGTAAGAAAACTAGAGGATGTGTATGTGCCAGTTAAATGAATATGACTGTAATATAAAGGGATAAATGAGGCAGATGGTGAAGGCTGTGGATAAGCTTATGCTATTGGGTGTCTGGCATACTGTGTTGTCATTTCAATACTCAAAGCTCTCCTCCTGAAACAATGTCATGAACTTCACATAAACTAATGGTCTAATAATAAAGCCTGAAGTCATTACATAAGCGTGTGTTGAAAATGTAAAAGGGGGTCTAGGAGTATATGTGTCTTCCTGTTTGGCAGCAGTGTCATAGGAACAGTGTGTGGGTGGTGTCCAACCTGGAACCTCTCATCGGTCTCGCCCTCCCCCATGTGACGGAGCAGGTCTCCGCTGGCCTGACCGATGCTTCCTGCTGCAGTCAGCACCGTCTGTCTGGGCTGCATGGGGATGACATCATCACATTCATTACACTGGCCTGGCCTGCTCTCACACAGGCTTCCATGTATTATCTAAAACAGACTCCTGGATCGAAAATCACACCAATAAACACTACCGTAATATATCTTCACCAGGACATTGATAAAAAGAAAAACATGCAATGTTAAGCGTGTCTTTGTATCTGCTGGGATACAGCGCAGAATGAAGGCCAGGTCAGTACAATATTCAGTGTCAGTGCGTCTCACCTCTGCGGCTGCAGGCTCAACAGATCTGAGCAGATCTGATACAGCGCCTGCCAGCGTCCTGGCAGCACCCATCAGCTTATGACCGCTGCCCACCTCATCGTCCATTAGTGCTGCTAGCAGCTTGACGCCCTTGGACATTTCCGTGAGGTTGGATGAGATGGTGGTGATGGCACAGCCCACCGCTGTGTAGTCAGTTTCTGTAGGCTCACCTGCAGAGGACGGATCACCATCATTAGATACCGTACCTCTGCTGTGCATCTTAATTTGCTGCACTGCTGCCACATTGATTTACCTAATCCACGGGGCAGCTTGCCTGTCAAATACTGTAACACACACATCAGTGTCAGTGTCATAATTAGCGCCCATTTGACATGGTTCCATGGAGATAAGTACGTAGATGGAGCAAGTGACTGTGGAGAAGAAAAACTTTCTATTGGATGGTTGGGGGGGGGGTCTAAGTGCCATCTAACAGATGGCTAGGTAAGATTAAAACCCAGCAAAAGGCTGGCAGGAACTTGGCTGGCGCTGTGCCAAGCAATAGGGGGAGCAAGGCAAGACACTGCCAGTAAGTCGAGCTTCAGAACAACATGTTCAAGATTTATTTATCAATAGAAATATTTACCAGGGAAAATGGGAAATGCTCCATTATTAAAGGAGAACTCAGGGTCCATCCGCAGTGTGCATTTGACATGTTTATTGATTTACACGCTGGGGGTTGCTAAGACTTTCAGATAAACAATATTTTTTAATAACAGGGCGATTTCCTTTAGAGCTTTGTCCAGCAAAGGCTTCATAAACAAGAATTCTGGTGAATTCTGGTGAAAGGAAATGAATGAAAACTGAAAAAGATATATTCCATATTGGCATTTTAGTATTCTTCTGGACACTCACCTGCAGTGAGATTGACCACAGATGCTGTTCCAGCGGTGATGGCATCAACTTGAGAGTGTATTTCATGTTTGGATTCATCCACTTTGTTCTGAACCCAAACCCTGGATGCCTTTCAGCAGAGGAGGAAAACGAGATCTATTGACTTTCATCACAGTGGGTGATTTTCAGCTCATATAAACTTTTTCTGCAAGGATTAAAGGACTAGGGCTTCACAACTCCCACAGCTTTGGAAATACTCATCTCAAGCTTTAAAACACATCCTCCATATTTACAGTCAGTTCTACCACCTAATTATATGGAATTTGAGAAATAAGATGGATTTTGGTGTGATATGAATGCTTGACTGTTTCTAAGGCTTCGCTTGCACATCGTGTCAGTGAGAGAGAGAAAGAAAGGCCAAGGCGGCATCTTTTACAATACTATTTAATACTAGTAGGAATGTAGGAATTGGTAACACTTCACAATAAGGGTATACTAAGTTAAGAGTTAGTTAATGCTTAATAAGGGCTAGTTAATGCTTAATAAGCATTAACTAACCCTTAATTAACAGTTAACTAATGTGTAATTTACTAATGGTGTTCATGTTAACTAAGGTATTACTTCATACATTATTTAATAGTTTATAAAGATGACTATTAAATAATGTATAAATTAATACTAATTACTTAATAATAGTTAACATGAACACCATTAGTAAATGATTAGTTAACTGTTAATTAAGGGTTAGTTAATGCTTATTAAGCATTAACTAACCCTTAATTAATGTACCCTTATTGTAAAGTGTTACCTAGGAATTCAATAAACTGATTTAAAACAAAATACAAAATAATTAAATCTTCACTGAACAGAAAAGATTCACAGAACAGGCTATTATATAGAGAAAGCAGGCATACATAAGTGGGGGAGGGGGATGGGGGCTTTAAGGAGAACTATGGGCTGAACTCACCAAGTCGTGGCCCAGTGGAGGCAGGTTATCTACATGTCCCAGGTCAGCCTGGGCCTGCTGCACTGCATGCATACTGCTGTTGATGGTCCCCATCAGGGCCTGCTGGGCCAAACTCTGATAAGACAACACGTTTCACACTCTGTATTAATGTATAACCAAGACATACCATAAGTAAATGACAACACAAAATGGGCTAAAATGCATTGCATGCATTTTGTGTAAGTGCAAAATTAAGAAAATATTAATCTTGCAAGTGATGCCCATAAACTGCAGGAGACAGACAGGTATTTTAGTGCGAGTGTGAAGAACTCTTCATTCCAGCTCTCAAACACAGTCCTATTGTCATATTGTTCATTGTGGGAGTGATCACATTTTGACCAAACTTGGGGGAATGATGCATCTCACAACTGCATTACGGCATTTTCAAAATGACACTGATCAGCCCAAGGAGGGAGCTACACTGTTGTTCGTCCATGTGTCACACATGGTATCTCAGACGCTGATAGGATTTTGACAAAACTTGGGGGAATGATGCATCTCACCACTGTGATCCACCATTTTCAAAATTACAGAGATGAGCCCAGCGGGGGCACTATAGGCCTATATTTTCAAAATTACAAGAGGGAATTATTCCAAAGGGACGACATGTTTGCTGTTGCTGCGTTTGCAATTGAAAATGGTCATACTCACCAGTGGGGGCATGTGTCCTCTGTGCATCTGCCCTGTGGTGATCTGCTGCTGGGCACAGGGCATAGAACCCATATTGAAGGTGTCAGGGCCGCCGATGGACCCCGAGCGGATGATACCTGGTAGTGCTACTGAGCCGTGCTCCACACGACCCACCCGGTTGAACTGCTGCTGCAGGATTGTGGACCTAAGATAGGAGCGAAAGAGACAGAGAAAGAGATAGGAAGTGCATGAGAAAACAGGTTTTTCAAAATTAATTTTACAGCAGCTTTTACAGCTGAATTTCGGAAACTGTTTCTTTGTGTGTGTGTATGCTACAAATGCTCACTGCTGCAGGAATCAAATCTGTGACCTGCTGGTTATGGGCAGTTTCTCAAACCACTAAGTCATCCTGCTGCCCAAAGTCAAGATCTAAATGAGATTGTGTGCAGTGGAAAGATCAGAAATATATGGTCAAAATAAAAGAAACACCAGCATAATGATTTTACCCAGGGATGGTGAATTTGTAATGGTGTTTTACGGCAAGGCCTATGGTTATATCAACTGCCATCACATTTTTAGATGATTGTCTCTATGATCTGGTCATTGAGAAGGCATTATGCTCCTCAAATTATTGAGTGACCACTTGTGCCTGTGAAGAGGGACAATGTCATTTTGGATCAAAAAGGAAATTCACTATGGGATTACGGTGATCTCTCAGAGTTTATAGTTCAGTAGTTGCTTTTCCGTTACTTGTGAGTGGATCTTTAACTATTAAAATCTAACTTTTACTCATTTAGATAATAACAACTGAAAAAATATTGCTCAGAAAAATGTCTGTTTTCTTGCCCTGCTCAACAGATGCTGCCGACTCTATTGGTTAATTATAGCTTGTTTTGAGAGGCAGCAATTATGTTTTTGTGCTGAGAACCACAACATGAGTCAATTGGCCCATAAGCAGCAGGAATATCATGCCCCATTCTGTCATAGAGTGGGTTCACTAGGAGCCGTGCGGATTTCCAATATCAACACGTCTCCAAGCTCTGTGTGACAGAGTGCTGGTCCATCTGCATTACCTTCATTGCCTTAGCTACAAAGCAGAATCAGGAGAGACGGCAACCAACTGGGAGATGACAATTATTGAAGAAAACAGCTTCCAACAAGATGATATCTTAACTCGTGTATTCCAAACAATCTAGCTTTCCTTTGTGAATTAATATGATAATGTAGTAGCTTTACCCTGAGGCAGTTTTTGTATTTAGGTTTGAAACAAAAATTGCACAAGAAAGACCAATTTCTATTCTGGTATATAGAGACTGGTGTCCGTGTTATTTCAAAATTCAAAACGCTGTTTGTGTGTTTAATTCTAACATTACTCCTCTTGGGGGTACTATGCTGGGCATGCAGAAATGTAATTATATGCACAATTAAACTGTGAGGTTTAAATTCACATGAGGAATAACTAGGCTGTGCTGCCTGAATCTGACTGGTCAGCATACTCCTGTGCTTAGCAGTGCAAAGACCCTGCAGTGGTTAGTACATGAACCCTCCTCACTTCTTAGGGGAGACCGATTCCTCCAGCATGGTGGATTCCTCATCTCCCTCGAGGCCAAAACGATCTTTACTCTGCTTCTGTAGAGAAGACGAACAACAGAAATCACAGTGAACAATGTATGCTAGGGATCATATTCTGCACTGTAATTCACCAAGTTGTTACGTTTGATTCATAATTACTTGCCTTTTTGAGTATGATGTCGATGTATCCAGCAATAAGCTGGGAGATCTGTTCTCCCTCTGTAGTCTGAACCGAGTAGTAACTCTCCTGGTACTCTCCAAAATCCTTTAGAGTGTATTGAAGACAGAGCAGAGATTCAGGGCAAACCAAGTGTCCTTAAACTCTCAGTATTCCAACATTCTCCTTTTACGTCCTAACGAGCTTTACAGTCTTTTCACAGATGAAATATAAAAATGCCTTACTGAGGGTGAAGCTTTGCATAAACTGTCCTGGCAACACCTTCATCATTCATACTATTAATGAAAAGAAAAATTGACTGGCTTCCACACCACATCCAACTTCTTCAAAGAGCTGATTAAAAATGAGATGTTCTCGTTTTCAGAATCGCAAAACTACTCACTTCAAAGCATTCTATGGAGAGACGGGTGAAATATTTCAGTGCAAATCAATGTTGGCAAATATACCTCCAAGTATTTTTTCTTTAATTTGCATATTGTATCAATCTTTAAATGGAGTACTGCTTTCCAGTTGAGAGCAGTCTGGCTTAATAAGACAATGTGGGGAGAAAAAAGAGAGTGCTGTTGACAACAGCCGATATACAAAATTGAAAAAGCCTTCAGATGAATAAAACATCCAAATTCTCCATATTCTTCCCCTGGCATCTATTGTAAACTCGGATGAAATAGCCGACTAGCATGCAGAAAACATTCAATATTGTAGTTTGAGGTCTCAACAATCTTCACGATGCTGTTTGTGTGGGAAAATGAAAATCTGGGAAAGAATAGATACCTGATGTAGAGTTGTGTAAACCTGACTGTGTACAGTAGAAACACATAAGATTATGAGTCTGACTCCCTAAGTGGGGCTGGGGACTTGTTGGAGAGAATGGGACAGTACCAGGGTGAAGCTCTTGGGGGAGGCAGCCCATCTCTTGACTGTGGTCAGGGGCCATTCCTGCACCACATCCTTCGTCTTCTCATCCACTCGCATCACCGACTCTTTGGTTATCCCCAGCAGCCGGGGGACCAGCTTATTTTTGCTCTTCATCTTTTCCTGTCGGATAGGAAAACATCAGACAACATTTCTGTAGGTGTCAAACACCTACACAGATGATTCATTCAAGGCATGAACGCAAAATTGCTGTGCGCTTCCGCTGGTGCTGCTGTAACACGCACGCTGTGTCTGAGGCTCGAAGCCCCAATAGGAGGAGGAAAGGGGCAGAAGCGAAGTGACCCTGCAGAGTTCAGCCTTGTTTAACTGCTGCTCTATTGAGCAGGGTCTCCCCAGGCTTTAGTCACTGTCAGCACACCAGCATGGAGCTTCCACCATCTCTCTGCCCGCCTGGCTCCAGTGCCTTCTCCTCTCTGCCCACTGAAAATCTATTACAGCTCACTTCAGAGCTTGAGCCTACACTTGGCTTTCCTCCAGGGGTGCAGAGGACGACACAGAAATTAGCGGTTTGTGGAGACGGGGGAGTTCAAAATACCTTTCATGCCTCCGGGCTATTGTTTTCATCTCTGGGTCAAAATGTAGAGCTCTGAGAATGGAACAAAAGCCACGAAGTAGAACAACTTCAACAGTTCAATGCTCTTAAACACAAGGACAGATAACATTATCCCAGTAATCACGATAGCTATGTATAGAGATTTATTCAAAACCTCCATTGTCTTTGGTTATGCCACTTGAGCATCATAGTTATCCGGGTTGTATTCAAGCAGGAAGTTCGATTTTCTAATCTGAAGTGCGTGGCAAAGAATGAGATCGTATCACACATCGTTTAACCTCGGTTAAGGTTTGGGAACATCTGCTGGTGCAGGAATTCACAACAGAAGGGTGGATCAATGTCAGAAGTCTTTTATTGGCCTGAAACACACACAGACCTGCACGCACGGCTGCACACACACACACACACACACACACACACACACACACACACACACACACACACGCAGACTTATTTCCTTCCATATCTGTGAAGTTTACAGCAAAAGAGAGCTTGTCCTAGGAACCTGTGGTGATTAAAGACTGACAGATGACAAATGGAAGGTTACAACAAACTCTCAGACTGTGCTTCAACGAAGATGAGTCTGTGCTTTTTGCCTCTGCTAGCAGCGAGAGAAGAGTGCAGCCGGAGTGAATTATTTAACAGTTTCTTGAAATCTCCATCACTACATTTCCACCTCGCACACAGACAGCGCTTGCAAATGTGGACTCACACGTGCACTCTCTCTCTCTCTCTCTCTCTCACACACACAAACACACACACACACACACACACACACACACACACACACACACACAAAGAGAATCTTGACCTTGCAGTCTGCTTTAACTACTGGGCCAAACATTCCATTTATAGTCCATTAAGACCATAGCAGACAACAGCACTATTCCTCTTTTTCCTACAGGACCAAATGGGCTGCTGCCAAAGAGCTCTTAAAATACCTGCTGGTGCGACTTCATCATGTTCGCACGCTGCACTCCCATTCCACTGCTCCGTTCACCAAACCAGCACAGAACTGCCATCGTCACAAGCATTTCAAAGCACTGTGTGGTGCTACTGCCTGGCAAACGCTCGGTCTTCCACAGTGAATCTGCTGGTTTGTTGTTGTAATGGGAATATAAATCTTTTGGAGTTTTCGACATGTTTCCATACGTGTTTGACAGTGTATATCACAACAGCTTTCTAATGACAACAGCTGCCACTCATTAGTACTGGAGCATTTATGTGTCTGTTAGCTGTAACGAGATTACTCATTAAATTGATATTGCTCAGTAATTATTAATTGCAGAAATCGCTTTTGAAAGAAATGTATGCATATTGTCTAGTGTGCTATGTGTGTCGAGTGTGTATGACGGATTTGTTTAGATGAGAGGTCAATATGAACGCCAAGTTCATCTTCAATGCAGAGAGATGAAGGGTGGCCATTGCATCAGGGAACTAACATGGAGAATTGTCACTTGCTCACTTGATAAATCAGACTGGGAAGCATGTGCTTATTTTAGCCATGGTTTCTGTTTTTTGTTTTGAACATTTTGCATCTTTTCCACTAATTTCCCCATTTACTGGGCTACCAAATGTGTAAATTAGCGCCAGATTATTCACCTTATTCTTGATTCCTGATTGCTCTGTGTTGCTCAACCCCCCCTAATCAAGTCGTCGGGACTGGTGTCGGACCTTACCTTCACCAGGAAGAAGGACACTCCGTAGGTCTGGAGGGATCTGGCAAGTTTCACATACTTCACTTTTGCCTCGATCTCTGTCATCTCGCCACAATTCTTATGATCCTGGGCAGAGAACAACAGTGAGATCTCATTAACATTACACCCGTTAATATGCCTTAGACACTGTGATCTACATAATGTATTTTGTCAATTCATGCCCAAACACAGAAGCAATTAATATATTCTCCACGGGCAAACATAATATATACATGACATTCTAAACAGCGCTATAATAATGTACATACTTGGAATATTTTCTTCTCGGACCCTCTCTGCTTGATGTACTCTTTAGGTAGGAACTCCTTCAGGCTATGGAGATAAATAACATTTTTACACGGTTACTCTTTTGCGCTACAGGCATTTCCTTTTCTATTAACATACTTCCACATATGAGGTCATTCTTGCCCTAGTGCCTACATATCAGACAGCAGTTGTAACAGCTGACATCACCCCTGAGCATTCCAGCAGAGGAAATCCCTGAAGGAATGGCCTGTACCGAAGTGCAAGGAGATAACCGCTGTATATGGATGGCTGTGAACTGAACATGTGAAAAGCACAACACACACTGTGCGGAGTGTTTGACGAATGAGGTTCATGTTGGTGTTAATGCATCTCTCTGATAAGGGAAGCTTACTCCAGGAATCCAGGCTTGTGTTTGTGTTCCACATGGGGTCCGAACTGGATCTGAGCCTGGATCCCAGCGAACTCACAGGCTTTATCAAAGGAGACAGGGTGGGAGCCGTTCAGTATATCATCCCTGGCCTAGAGGAGAGGCAGACGGATGAAAGGAGAGGGGGGGAGTAAGTGAGACACACACACACACACACACACACACACACACACACACACGCTCTCACATGCAGATCCAGGAAAAATCATAGAAATACAAAGGAAGAGAAGAGAATTATCCAGGATTTCACCCAACAGAGCTCCATAATGAGCACTTCGTTTTGTGCTTTGAATGTAGCTTCAGAGAGGGTGTCTAGTACTAAGTGAATAAGTAAGTGTATTTCCAGAACAGGAACATCACACAAACACATAACTTAGATTCATTCACACAGGGGAGCCAAATAAGATTTGTTTGTGACAATAAAAGCCATTCTCCAGGCTTTCAAATGTAACAGCGTCAACAATTTGTCATCACAGCCCATTACGTGTTATTAAAAAGGAAAAGACATCATACAAACACATCAGTCTCTTACAATATCCCATCTGTATTACGAAATAGTCCTAAACATATCATTAAGAAATCTAAAGACTGAATGATTTTTTTGTGAAGCACAATAATACAGCAAAGTCTGTTTGGTGCAGCTGAAACTCGCTTATATTTCAATGCCTTCTCAGTCAACTCCACACTCTAGCAGGCTGTCTACATTATCTTTACCGTTTAGGAAGCTGGAGAGGGAAGAAGCCTTTGTTGACATCTTTCAAATGGTTGTCAGTATATGCTGTTTTCTCCAGGGGGCAGTCAGCTCTCTCTCTCTCTCCCCCTCTCTCTCTCTAGTTCACTGCTGCAAGATTAATGGCTCCCAAAGCTGAGAGGCTAGCTGACAGTGAGAAAGGCTCCATCAGAGCTTTTAGCATTAGCATATCAGTGCACAGGCCCAACTCATCTCATTCTTACGTCCCATTAGGCCTACATCAACGGCAAACTAAACTGCAGCTTACTGCTGTTATGAGGACAACAATCTCCTCCACTGGCAATCAAGCCATTTCCCCAGTCTAATTCACAGTGGAGTATATAAGCTCTTACTGAACACAAGAAGACACTCCAAAGTTGGCCCTGACACACTGCTCACTGCCACCCATAGTGCATTTTGGTGGAATAAGATGGTAGGAATAACAGGCAAGCTATTTATGAAAGTTGAAATTTTGAAATAAGTGCTGCTTGGTGTATGCTGAATTTGCCAGTGGACCTCATTTATTCAGAAAAGCCACCATCACCATTTTCCCCCCGTACACAGAGAGAAAGAGAAAGAGAACAGCTAGGGACCAGTCTTCATCCTGAATTTCCACATTGCTTTGTTTAGCTACATTATTCAGTCTGGCATTACTATTCCCGGAGTTGCTTTCAATGATATCTAAATAAAGGGCATTGGTGAAACTGAATTCAACCGTGACTGGATCATTTCAAATCAATAAGCAAACCTCTGAATAATGAGAAGTCCTGCAGGTACATGTGTCCATTTGGCCAACCCGTTGTTTCTGTGTGGAAGATGACTGGCTAGAGTATCATTTTACCATTCTTGCCCATAGAGAAGAAAGCGAGGCAAGACCCTGAATCTCTCATAGTGGACATGGCAAGCGATACAGGCGCTGATTTCTAGGACATTCTAATGGAGCTGCACAAGTGGAAGTGAACCACAAGACATCAGAAGCGGTGACACATACAGCCTAAGGCTACAATGCTGAGGTCGACCAGTCCACCATGCCCCAGCAGAGCTCAGAGTATAATACGGCCATAAAAATAAATGCTGACATAGGGATACACTTAAGCAACTAAATGCACGCTGTGTTCGATCAACAGGCTCGCTAATAAATCAATGAGCAAATGAATAATAAAGATCCTCATGACCTGCACAACACACAAGCTTATTCTGGAAGCAATGTGCAAATATGCCAGCATGAAAACATGGAGAGGGAACGTCCTGGTGGCTCAGTTGGCTACGGCTCATGCTATACCAGCAATGTCCTGGCTTCAAAGCCAACCATGGACCTTTTTCACATGGCATCTCCCATTTTTTCTGTTTCTCTCTAATGTAAATATTCCAATAAAGCAAAAAAAAATGCCAGAAGATTGACCTCTTACAAAACTATTGCACAAAAGGGAATAATGGTACTTGGTACTGGATCCTCTATACTGAATGATGAACTTCGGGTTATATATGTATATGTATTTTGTTCGTTTAATTTTGTTTTGGGTTTTTTTCTAGTGGATATGTAGCATTTTGGAACAAGATTCAAGGCTCATTTGTTCTTGCTTTGGACTATTCTGTCTCTTAGTACATATAATAAATACACATAATCAAGAAAAGTGAGCAAAAGTGCATGAGCATCACGCACAGGGCAATGCTCTTGCTGTGGAGGTTTATCCTGTTCTTAGCATAGATACATGACAGAAAGGGAGTGGCTGTGTAGTAAAAGAGATTAGTCTGTTGCTGGCAGAGCTTCCACTATGTGTGTGTGTGTGGGCGGGGTTGAAATCATGGAAGCTTCACATCATTAATAAACATTTGAGCTCATCGCTAGGATGCTCTCCCAAAGAAATGCCAGCAATAACATCATAATCAGTACAATCTGAACTAACCTACTAACTGAGTTTCTGAGGGGTTACAGGGTTTGGGTTGGTGAAAGAAAAGAAAAGAAAAGAAAGAAAAGAAAAGAAAAGAAAAGAGGGTGAAAGGAGAGAGTGTGTCCGTGCCGTGCCTCGCAGTGAGATAAGTCAGGGGGCGAATGTGAAGCCTGGGGTATGTTCCATCCAGCCTAAGAAAGGCATCTATCTTCTGGCTCTGACTGCCCTTTTTAACACAGTGACAAATTAGAGCCACTGCCATGTGAAGAGGCTCTGTGATCTGCCTGTGTAACAATCTGAGCATGAGAGAGAGAGAGAGAGAGAGAGAGAGAGAGACAGAGAGAGAGAGGGAGAGATGGATGGGGAAGGGCAACGGAGAAGAAAAAGGAGGCGGGGGCGGGGGTGGGGTTGTTATTGTGAAAGGAAATATGAGTCTGTGTTGTGAGGAGAGCATGATATGCACTGTACTATAATATGTGCTGGGGTAAGAGGGGTGGGGACGTGAGCGATTATGTCAGAGTGTGTATGAGATCGAGGAGGGAGTGAAGACAGGCGGGAAGGAAAATGAGGGCAAGAGAGAGAGAGGTACAAACAGGAACAGACAGATAGAGGGGAGGAGAGCAGAGTCATCTATGGGTGGATGTCTGTTATGGACATATTCAGGAACTCCCAATGCAGCTGGGCTTGAAAAGATGAAGGGAGTCAAATATGAATGACTATACATATGTGCTGCTTTTTCCTCACGACATCAGAGCTTTTTATTTTCGTGTGGGAGTGCATGCAACATGATTCGTGTGTTTTTTGGAACAATATGTCTTGCATTCATTTGTGTGTGCATGTTCTGCAGTCCATTCTTCTGCTCTCTCTCTCTCTCTCTCTCTCTTGCTCTCTCTCTCTATCTGACAGAATGTGTGTGTGTGTGTGTGTGCGGGTACTCCACACCCTGCTCTGTGAGTCCAGGTGCCAGTGGGGAGCTCTCCTCCCCACCTCAAGGCTGGAGGGGCTAATGTGAATGCAGTGAGGTGTGCAGTGAGCAAAGCCTGACTAGTGTGGTGCCGACTCAGCTGACCCCCCAGGGGAGCCCCCGGTGCCAGAAGCTCTCCCTTGGTTTACAACACTGGTAGAACCAGCGCTGCCAACCACACACACACTCACATAGAGAGAGAGGGAGATAGAGAGAGAGTTAGAGGGAGAGAGAGAAAAACTAAGCTGCACAAAACACACCAGCAAAAGCAGAGCAGCAAACACAGGCAGCCTCACCCAGACATGCCCAGCTTCAGATCATCCTTTGCTAAGTGAAAAAGCCACATTAAAATAGCCTGGACATCTAGGAGCTGGAGCCCCACCTTGGGCAATACAAGCAGCTGTAGTGGTGCTGATACCTATGTAGAAGGCTGTGAGCTTGCAAGGCCAGCTGGATGAAGGGGAGTGGAACACTGTGGTGAAGGGAATCACATAGGAACTAAACATCTAAGACTGAAGCTTTGCCTTCACATGCCAGGTTTAGCTGTGCTGCTGCCTGGCTGGCTCTTCAGAACCAAGTCAAACCTGTCTGGACCGCATCTGAGCCAACCACCTTTCACAATCTGTCTAGACCTGGACAAAAGGTGGCTGCAAGCTACAATATAGAGGACGAATGGTTATTGAGTCTAATTAGAATGTCTCCTGTCTCTTTTGTTAAATGTATTTCAATATTTCATTCATTAGCCTCACTGGAACAATTGTGTCATGGTGGGCTATGGAGTGCTCTCCCAGCATAAAGAGATTGGGTCCAGCTCTAGATTTGTGTTGCATGTCATCTTCTCTCTCCTCTGCTTTTCCTCATTCCCAACTGTGCTATCCAATAAAGCAAAAATGCAATACAAATAATATACTTGATGTCTACTTCACAAAACAAATATTTGCGAGAAGATGCAATCCACGTTGCACCATACCAGAGCTAAATCTAGCTGGGCTGAAGCCAGTATACTGTGGCTAATATAGACAAGTCATCATACAGTATTGATCTATGAGGGATAATTATCAGGAAGCTCGATTGTCTGAATGTGCAAGAGGAAATATTTAAGTCTGCATGCACACGGGCGTGCATGAGTGCATGTGTGTGTATGTGTTCATGAGTGTGTGTCCGTGCATATGCATGTGATGAATAGCCTTACCTGAACATAGAGCAGGTTCAGCTGGACAGGGTCCCGTGAGTCTACGTTCTGGTCCGAATAGAAGAACTTGCGCCTGAGCAGCAGAGTCTCGCTCTCCTCCACTCCTTGCTCTCTGAATGTCCTGCTGTGGTCCAGCCAGTTCACTATCAGATCAATATACATACTCTGTTACCATACGTACTGAAATGAATTGACACTCACTTGATAAAGATTTTACTAGAAGAGGATACTGATGGCGAAATTAATCAGGCAGTTAGAAAAGGCAGACAGGCAGACAGATAGACTTAGACAGACAATCTACCAAATTAATCACAGGCAAGTGAACGTCTTGACGGGGCATGAAGACTGTCATCCGCATTATTTTCTGCTGAGAAGAAAGCTATTTTTCAGCCAAAGTTGGAGGGTGATTTATATATTCGCATGTTTCAAAATTTAATTGGTGTCCTCTGGGCAAAAGATAACAGTGTTAATTTCATTAAACTTTGATATGTCCATGCTATAAATTAGACTTGAGTGATAAAGCACATGTTCAGATGATGGCGTTGAGTCTGATTCATTCATGTAAAAATAGGAAGGGTGTACAGCTATCAAGATGTCGACGACACTTCTGGCCGCTTTGAGAAGCCCGCTCTCAAACTCACAGTCATCATCTGTGTGGAGTTTGGCTTTCAGCTTTTCCATCTTCCTCTCATCTCGCAGCAGCAGGGTTCTTTCTTTCTTCAGCGTCCCCATCCCATCCTCCTTCTTGTCCTCCGTCGTCTCCTGAATGAGGGAGTACTCCTCATAGTTGGTGATTCCTGAAAAGGGGGAGGAGAGACGCTTAGGACCAGCGTGATAACTCGTGCCATGATGGAGACACTCTCTCTCCTGCTCTCTTGCGCTCTCTTTATCTTTTTCATTCTCCCTCTCTCTGCCTTGAAACACCTATCGAGGAAAGCTGGTGCAGAGCCAGCAAACTAAAATGGGAGCTGAGGAGGAGAAGAAGCCAAGCAGAAAGACCTACTCTAAACAAACAGTGGCCAATAAAGAGATCTGCCAGACACACGTCCCTCTTCTCCTCACCCAATTGAGCTTGATTGCGGCACAGTATAATTGAAATACACGGCTTCGGCAACACCAGGGAGACAGGCGAGGATGGCACTGTCTGGGCCTTCACAAGAACACTCCATCATTTAGCAGGAACAAGCTTGATAAATCATGCCCATCATGCTTTAAACAAAAAGTGATTAGGACTTTATCAAGCGTACATAAATGCTCCAAAGTACTTAACAAACGCCTTTCTGTTCTAACATGAACTTATGTAATAACACAGCAACATAAGGGAACCTTTTATCTCCATATGTAGTGGATACTGGATATGCCTCGGACTAAAAATAAGATAGAGGATGAATAATTCAAGCCTGGGCGATGGGTTGACAAGATTCATATCAGCTGTAGCGGGGAGTATATCACTAACCTATTCGACTGCATATGGTTACAAGCAGCTCCCCGACCGTTTTTGAGTCGTCCACCATGATGGTTTTAACTGCACCGTCCAGCATTTTGATCTTTTGCGGCCTCTGTTTCTTCTTGTACTCCAAGACATCCTGAGAAACAAGAGCGGGAGCATGGTGACACCAACAACACTACTGATCGTCCTCAACATACTGTAAGCAGGGAGGCATGAATATCTCAGATCCCCCTCAAAACCTCTGTCAATATAAGTGAGTACTTAATCTTACCCCATTTCGCAGCATGTAGTAATCCAAGGTTCGACCCGACTCTAGCCAGATTCCTTTCCTGGGATCGTCATCAGACAGGAACAGCCCATAATCTGAGGCTGAAACACAAAGAGAGACAGAGCATGCAAATGTAGCTGCCTAAATGTTCCCATCATGTAAAGTAGCTTTGCCATTCATCTGGTCATCTGGTACCTTGTCCGGTCTGGGCCTCTGGGACCCTTTCTCTGATGATTCTGCAGGCATCATACACAGGCGTGGATGGTTCAAACTGCATGGTCTTCACCACGTTGCACTGGCGGACACAAATTTTCAGTGACAGGGCCACCATCTTGGCGGGTGGTATAATGGCCTCACCAACCTTCACACCTGGAAAACATAACAGGGACAGAAACAGTTTAGAGTGTAAATAGTAAATTCACACTACTGGCCAGTAGCACAAATTGACCATCTGCACTCTGTTTGGTATCAACAGGCCATTATTAAAATTTGCTCTCATGAAAAACGGGGTGACAGATAAGACTCTGTATAATACAACACCACAGGGTACAAAATAAATCATCACAATTATCTCCTCAGGGACATTTCTACATGTGACAGTGAATGTGCGTTGCCGGGCAGCACTGCCTCAGCGGCTCTTCATTCCTCCCCACTGCTCTCATATTAAAAGGTTAGGTGTATGGGGAAGTTCTACCTGATATCAGTGTGTTTAGCATTAGCTGAACCAAGGTAAGCAATGTAACCTTTCAGCCGAAAAGGGAAAAAGAGCACGTCTCTCTAATCGGCAAGAATAACAGGAGCCAAGTCACAACACTGAAAATGACATTCCACAGCCGCATCATTATGTGCGCTTTTCCTGGCTCACGTCCCCCCTGCCAGAAGCAGACTACACTCTGAGACAAATCAGTGGCTGTTTGTCACATACTGCAATTAGGGTGAATCAATTCAGGTACTCTACTCTGAAATTCTCATATCTATGAAAAAGAAAAAGAGACCTATACTGCAGTGCTATTGCTTTCTCTGCTATTTGGTCCTTGGCGTCAACAGGGAAAGGCATGAACAGTGTAAATTGTTCAAAATAAGGCCATCTATACCAGAGGGACTGCCTGCCCTTTAATTAAAGATATTATAGACCTAAAGTCCCGTTACTATTTTTTTGACTACAGAAATTATTCTGTTACTCATTCAAAGCCGATCCATCTTGTTACAGTTTTCTGGCTCTAGTTTTACTGTTTTCTAGCTCTAGTTTCACTCACTCACGCTGAAACTAGAGTAGGTACCTGGTGAATGTTGCTGCCTGTCTTATGGTGCTGTAGATTTATGACAGTGTAGCCTGATGTTTTCTATGGTACTCATTGGTATGGTAGTATATCATTCTGTTAAACTCTGAATTGGGCCTCTATATGAATGCTCACCTTGGATTATGGCACAAGGGATACTAACATCATATCCTGTGTATTGATAAATGCTGCAAAAGATGGGTAGTTCACAGTAGATGAAAGTTTCCAAGCATAGATTTTACTGTACCCTATTGTCTATGTCAACACTATTATAAGAAATTCAGCATTTTTTTTGCCATGGTATGATGATATGAAGGAAGAAACTCAAATCTTCGAATTGACATAATTCAGAGCTTTAGGATAGCCGCAGTAGGAAACAAAAAGTTTACTTGTGGTCAGGATTCATAGCTCATCCAAAGCCCCTTTGAGCCATGGCAGAGTTTAGTTTTAGAGAGGTAAATTTTCTATAATGATGGTGTTGTGAATGAGCTCGCCTGTGGCTGTGGCTCTGTCATGGCCAGGCGCTCCTCTCCAATTGCCCCCCCTCAGAGCCCCTGCTTGCCTGAGCTTTTCTCCATGCAAAGTGGCAAAGACAGGCACAAAGAAGAAGGGGTAATGGCGCTGCATGGGCTCTCCTCCATACAGCCTGGCAGAGAAGCCCCACCGAGTTTTTGTCATCCCGCTGCTGCACAGATACTCTCTCCTAGACAAGCAGCTTGAGGCCCCAAACTGACAGCAAAGCAGGCCACATGGGTACATACAAAGGTGTACACTAACACAGGCACACACACACACACACACACACACACACTACATAGCGTGCACAGAAAGTGTTGTATTTTTGTCTCTAGAGAGTATATTTCTGACAGCTGCATCTTAGCCTTACTATAATGGTTGAGGGATGACAAAAAAGCCAAGGTTACTTGCAACACCAGATGTTCGCTGAGGAATACGTCTGACATTATGGCTACAATCACTTTAGTATCTGTTGTGACTAGCATCAGTCACTTCAGAGAGTAAGTACTGAAGAAGCCACATGATGAAACCCAGGAGGATAATCATAATCCCCGAGCTTACAGTGGTGTGAGAGCCCATTTTTCACAAGGATCCTCGTGCAAACACTCCAGTGCAGCCAACTCCTCATTAGCTCAGCTTTCAAGCACGGATGGATCCATCTCGGAGAGAGGAGAGATGAGGATCAGCTCGCTTATGTTACTTTCTGTTAAGAAGAATCTATCTTATTTATTACCCTTTTCGACATCACTGTGGACCTAAAACCGTACTTTTTAAACCCCATCTCCCATAACCATCAATTGCCCATCTGAAAAGCTTCCTGCACTGAAATTAGGTTTGTTTACTACTCCAAACATTACATGATATGAAAACGGCCAAAGAGCAGCTTGGTGGGGAGTTTAAACATGGACAATTCAATAGAGACCAGGGAAGGCAGGAGCCATCTGGAGGGGATATAGCTCTAATGATTGACTGTAATAACAGCAGCAGCACAGAGCCTGAGAGCAATAACTACTGCCATTACTGGACCAGTCTGTCACACAACAACCAGGGAGACAGTTGGACAGGAAACTTAAGTGATGTCGGTCTGTCAAGGGTTGATCAGTTTGTTTGGACGGTTCTTCCAAATGTTTCTAGTAGAACATCAAATTTCGAGTAGAATGACCCTTTGGAGCATAATCGAGGGTGTAAGTCGGAAAGAATAACACTCCTCTACTACAACAATGATTCGGGTACTTCAATTTTGTGGTTTTCATATTAACAATACCAGAATAAATGCCTGTGACTGCTTGCAACATTTTCTCATGCTGTGTGGATATGAGGAGGCAGAGCATGCAGAGTACAACACAAGCCAGGATCAGTTGTCCTCCTGGAGGAGGAATTCCTGGACTACATGGGAAGAGAGCCATGGCCGTGATTTCCAGCTGTGATGGGTAAACAAACTCTTACAGCTGCTTCAAAAGTGTTCAGTGCAATAGTCATAATCACATGTCAACCACAATATTGTACAATATTGTCCCTTGCGATTTACATCAAAAGTTAGTATATTGTGGTCTATCGAATGCATACTTTATGTTTCATCAAAGACATACAAGATTCTCTCCCTATCCTCCATACAGTGACTATTTCTCTCAGTCACAACAAACGAGAAGCTGAAGATTCAGCGATACACGGAGAACAAACACTCAACAATTTACTCTGATGAAGTAATTACTCATCCCTTAGGATGACAAAACCTTCCTGACCTATAGAAGAAAAACATCAGGAGGAAAGAAACACAATAAAATGCAAGATTTAGACTGAAATGAGATGAGGCAGTAATAATATATTTATAATGTGATTAGAATCCCCCAGTCTAACAGCGTCAAACCTCACCCATCCCCCCATCATCACTAAATGAATTTCAAGGTCAGGCTGTTTAACTGAGGTCGCAGGCAGGAGAAACAGTAGAGATTCAGTAAGAGACAGGACATTTTAGACTGCGTGTCCTCAAGTAGCATTTGTGTATAGGAGAGAAATATAGATACAATAGATACAGACATCTCTGGTCTTAATAACACAATCAGGCATCTCTCTCAACTGGCAGCAATTGCTGTGAGTACAAAAAACAGCCACTCTGGGATCAAAGCTAGATTAGTATGGCATGTCTACAGCGAGCAGAACTATTGTAAAGGAAGAAAATGAGATTTTAACAAGCTGTAATACAGTTGAAAACAACCCCAAAGCTCAAATGAAATGGCTAGTCAAATAGCAGTAAAATACAGTGGATGCAGCCTTCGCTAACCTCACAAACGCATTGAATTGGCATTTACTATAGCATAGTATCTCCAGGCTTGTAGACTACTATTATGCTGTAATTTAACCATGTAGTGTGTCAATGGCATTGAGTGGAGGGTTGAAAATAATTCCATCATCAGCAGTTCTGCAGATTGTTGAGAGCGGCAGGATGAAAGCGCGTGTGCGTGCTGAGGATATGCTAATAAGCTCAATCGCTCCTCACCTCACCTCCCTTTCTCTCATCTTTACATCCTGCACTGACACTCTGAGCGCAACATTAGCCTTTTATCCCTGTATGATTGAAAGCAGGGTCAGTTTCCTGCAGGTCCACAGTATTTCTCTGGAGACAAACACTTAGTGTTTCCCGGAACACACACAGTCAAGCACACGGTCCAAAAGTGGGTCATATAGACGTGTAAGTAATAGCAAACAAGGCTCGCAAACTATCTGTTATTGTCTTGATCATCTGTTTCGATTCAGATTTTTTTTGCAACTCTGCACTGAAATTACCGTTCGACTCCACAGTGGAGAGAAATGTCAAGGTCAGGTGTGTTAATCCCACCAGATTTTGAGGCTGCAACCCTCATGCTCTGTTTCTAAATTTAATGACTTTCAAGCTATCAGTTTGAGCATTCCACATCCTAATTGGAATTCGGTAAATCAGGGGTCTTAAGAACAGTGTGCAAGGAGCAGGCATTAATCAGCCATCGTAAATACATCCTCTGTTATGAGGCATACTTGATTTACTGCAAACATATACCAAATTATTATCCATCTATTTAATAGCCCAGGGCCATCCTCTAAGTAGCACATGGGGCCACAGACACATCATTCTGTCAGCTCGCCTTCACCACACTAACAACATCAGGAGAATATGATTATGGAACACTGGGGCAAAAAGTGAAATGTTTGTAAGCTGCCAAATGATTGATGGATGGTGCAAGTTTATTCAAAATGATTTAACCTCTCTCTCTCTCTCTCTCTCTCTCTCTCTCTCTCTCTCTCTCAGAGGTGGCAAGGGTGTAAAAATATAATTATTACAGTTTTGTATATTATCACATCATTTCAAATTGGTAGATTAAAATTAATAATGTCCTAGGTTAACACGTACCAATTCCAAATGTCCACTTTCTTATGCTGTGTGGAAACTATATTCTTTTCTTATCAAGATGTCCTTGCACCCATTTCCTTTCACAGAACACTCACTGAATCTAGAGTCTAACTGAATACAATTCCCGTAATTAACCATCAGTCAAAGGTTTTCACTTGCACGCTTATCATTTCCTCCAACCATTTGATAAATAAATGAGTCATTCCCCCCGTGGAACACAGTGATCACCGGATGGCCAGCATTATGAATTTGGCTTAGCCTTTGCTATTTTCAGTTCACCAGGAATTCTATCAAAGAGCCTGTCATATCATAAGTGGCTTGCACAGTTATATCTTCATCAATAGATTGTTGGTAGAACAGTGCTTGTTAATTCAGATCATAAAGGTAGTAAAGCCCCCATCAAAATCCCAAGGCAACCACAACACCACCGAATATGTTTTCAGCAACATTTAAAAATGGACCATGCCTCAATGACCCAGTCTCTTGGGCTATAGGCTTTGCTCTTGGGCTACAGGCTTTGCCGTAATGCAATTTGAGGGCACAGATACTGACAGAAATTATGAATCTTGCCCTTGTCGCAGGGCGGGAGAGAGCAGCTCCTCTTACGCTAAAAATATCCAGCAAAGTAGAACGTCCTGCAGCACTGCTTCAAAAGGATCCAGCACCAGGATTGGGTGCAAGAAATAGAACCTTTTCTTCCTAATCCTTAAAGACAATTCTGTCTGGCATTTACTAATACTTATAATGTGGCATTAGACCAAAAGGAATTTCATTAATTCTTAAATCTTAATTCTTGAAGATAACAGCTGAATGTCTTGTACAATAAGTTGTACTAGGCAGATCAGAAAGTCAGTTCTCTATGATGAGTCGATTATGTAAGTGGCTCAGGGATTTACTTGCCCCAATTACATTACTTTTATAAGATCTTATTGGTTTAGGTTGTCCAACTAATTGTAAAGCATTTAAATGATTAAGTTACGACACACCACAATGCTTAACAGTCCTGAATTCAATACATTAGGCTCTTACAGCACACAGTATTCTTCAGTATACACCATCCCTCATCTCATATAGAGATGTGAAGGATGAGCTTACTAATAGACAGAGGCGGAAACGGCAACTAGAGGAGAGCTCCACCCAGCAGCTGCAGTCGGTCAGTCAGTGAGCCAGCCGGTCAGTCAATCAGTCCTTCGGTCAGTCAGTCAGTCTGTCTTGATTCTCTAGCTCAATGGGAGTGGCTGGAGGAGGGGAGGCAGACAGATGTTCTCCAAATCTTTTTAGAACCTCACATACCCTGATGAATGTGGATCTGCCTACAACAACAAAGGACTCAATCCATGATGATTTTTATCATCATCATCAGCAACAACGTTTCACATCCATAAATCTCAATTTTGCTGAATCCTTCATGTGGCTTTTGGTACACTACATCTGGTTTTAGACTGATGGTTGTGTGAGACAAACTGATGTACAGAAACAGTGAACATGTTTGGAGTCAAAAGTTCAGCTTTCTGAACTGTAAAAAAATAATTTGAGCCCAAAAAGGAGTTGTCTAGCAAAATCAAGATAAAAATAAAAGCCAATAAAAATAAAGATAAAAATGAGTTTGCTTTTTCTGGACTGATTCAAGCATTTCAAAATTTAACATCTACTCTCACTATTAAACCTAAAGTTGTGCTAATACAGAATTTTCAATCTTTTTTGGTGTATAAAGCTAACGAATAATGTGTGTGCATTTATTACCATTGGGAACACACTATATCACATTTTTGCTGCCCACATTTCTACTTATCTCATGTTGGAGAGCACCTTTGGGCATGTAATTGCTGTGTTTCTGATAGCATAATAATATTGAAGAGGCGCTAGTCAATTGGCTTGAACCACTTCACCCACACAGGTTAGCCTAATATGTACTGTTCACTACATACTGTATGAAGAGTTTGATTCCCAAATGCTACACATCCATACAGGAGAACACATTTTTTTAGTCTAATTTTAACTACTGAATACAGAGTTTCATGCCAGCAAAACAGGATTTCTCATTTATTAAAATAGTGGATATTTCACTTTTGAAATAAAAGTCTTCATATGCTTACTTTAACTTGTGCCCTAACACTGCATAAACAAGCAAACAGACCAATTAATCTTTGTCAAATCCACCAAATACTGTTAGAAATATAAATATAACTCACATTACTCACATAATCTTTAACCAAAATGGATAACAACCCGCTTAATAGTATCACTATCACTACTCAAACGTTGCAATGTTTTTGTGTGGAGCTAGAAGCATTCTCTAAGTGTATTCTCTGTTATTCAGCTCAACCCACACAGTTGCATGTTGAGTTCATGTTCTCAGAAACGCTACCACCGCCTCTCAGTTATCACACCAGCTGTAAAGCAGCAACTCTATGGTGACATTAGCAGCATACAGCGCATCTGTTCCTGAGCATACGATCTTAACACCATGGAGTTGTTGTACATACCATAACTCATGATGTGGGGAACCAGAATCCCTAGTATGTGAATGCGTATGACAGCAGAATGAGTTAGTGCCCATGGTGCAGTGGGCCTCCCAAGTACAACTTCAACACAAAACTTTCAGCGGACGATGTCAAACGACAGTCAGGATTATATCCATTTGACATTTTATCCCTATTTTTTCATGGTAATTAACAGCCAAATATTAAACTATTGTGTTTTGCAGGCATCTCAGCAATCCAAGAAGGTTGAGGCTTTTGGCAGTAGCCTATTGACAATCTATGTTTTCCCAGCAGGAGTTCATACATTTCCCCAACAGTACACAAGCTCCCCAAAGCATACAGTATTTCAAGTTGGGAGCGAATGAGAGTATACTGCAAAATGAAATCAAATCAAGGACAATGCTCTTCCAGGTTCTTTCAGCCATGTCCCTGAAACCAATAGGGAGACTCAATTAAGCTGATGTTTCTCCTCTCTTTCCTGCTGTACCGAACATGATTGGTGTGTGCCAGCACTAACAGTATGACACAATTCAAATGCTATTTTATCAGATGCAGACAGAGAGGCGTAGGGAGAAAGAGGAGCAGGGTGAAAAGATTCCACAGATGTAATATGGCAGTAATTAGCGCAAGATTATGCAAGTACAAGGCTACTGAAACTAACTAATCTGAGTTTCCGACCTTTCTGAAAAATATATGAAAATGTCTGCAGACTTTGCTCATGAAATCGTTGCACTACAGTTTTCCCAAGACCACAGTTAAGACACTCCCTCCGACCCCAGTGTCTCACACAGCGGAGCCTACACCATACAACAAAATCAAATTGGTGCAGCCTTTCCCACCATGCAAGGCACATCTACCACACAATACTTCAATATAAAATGAAGACAAAGACGGACAAAGCATGAGCACAGTGAATAGCACAATCACATATTAGTTGTATAACAAAAAGACTGTAACACAGGCAAATATAGCACAATAGGTGGAGGGTGAGGCGAATGTGGGAGTTTGAGAGCAAAGCAAATGACACACACACAGACACACAGATTACAAAAGGCAAACCTCAGTCGACTTCATTCACATAAATATTCAAAATGGATCACCCTGCAGTGGGCTGTGGGCATCAGTATTAGACAGCATGCTCACAGCTCCGGCTCCCACATATATTCTGCCTGGAGTGTCATGTCCTGTAAATCAGGTGACTCCAATCTCCTGTCTACGCAGCCTCGATCCCAGCGCCGAGCCTCTCTCATACTTCAGAGGTCCCTGGCCTGAGTAGCTGCCTGCCTACTACCACTAGCATGCTGATTACAGTATCAAGAGCAGTGGAACGGAACATACACTGGCTACGCTCCAAAGTGTGATACTCCAAGGGACTCTCTCAGAGTGTTATATCCTCTGGCATGTTGTAAAGGAAGACCCCTGACACACTAAGGCAGAAATTCACTGTGCCGGTTCTTTAAGCAAAAACTACCATTTAGTAAAGAACAGCACATCCAAAAGCAGAAATTCATTAAAGCATTTCTGTTGACTTGTGAAATAGAGCTTCTGTTAGTTTCTATTAGTGCTGAAACGATGAGTCGATCGACAGAAAATGTAACGATTATACTTTTGATAATCAATTAATCGTTTAAGTGATTTATCAAGTAAAAATACCAAACATTAGCTGGTTACAGCTTCACTAATGTCAAGATTTGCTGCTTTTCTCCGTTTCATATCATTATAAAATAAATACTTTGGGTAATTAAAGGAATAGTTCACCCAAAAATAAAAATTCTGTCATCATCTACTCACCCTCATGCCAGTTGAAACACAGGTGAGGTTTGTCCATATAACACACAGGGAGGTTGCCAGCACAACTCCATATCAGCCTTCTCCAAATCAACTGAAGTCAGTGGGGACCAGTTCTTCAGAGTTCCAAAAAGACCTATATTTACACCATAATTTAGTGCAAATCTTAACTACAGCTGATTGATTTGCAACAAATCATGGTGTATATGTCTTTCTATTCACAGTGTGATTGTTTGGCTGTTTTTGTTTTGGAACTCTAAAGAACAGGTCCCCATTGACTTCAGTTGTTTTGGAGAAGGCTGCTACGAAGTTGTGCTGGCAACATCCCTGTGTGTTATATGGACTAACAAATTTCACCTGTGTTTCATTTGGCATGAGGGTGAGTAGATGATGACAGAATTTTCATTTTTGGGTGAATTGTTCCTTTAAGACATTTGAAGAATCACTTTGGGCTCTGGGAACTTTGTAATTATTTTTGACATTTTACAGACTAAATGATTAACCAAAAAAATAATCGATAGATTAATCGATAATGAAAATAATTGTTAGTAGCTGCTCTAGTTTCTATTAAGCATTGTTTTGTATTATTAGCCATATTGTCAGTAATCTCAGTGGTACATTTTAAAAGGCAACACTTAGTCAGCATAGCAATCTATTACAGTATCAACATGGTCTTTATAACAATAAAATCCCTTGTTGAAGGTGAGTGAAACCTTGTTGTTGTGTGAGAGAGGTTCAGGGAGAGGCCATGTTGTTAGCCCATTGTTTCCAGATCAGTGGCTCTGCCCACAGTTGCCATGGCTGCTGCCGTACCCACCTTTTCCTGGACATATAAGGCTGGACACCAGCAGCAGCCACATCCACTCTGCCCTCCGGTCCATGACTGCTGCCGCTTCCAGGGTCATCTCCATGAACAATACACTCAGCTGTGCTTTCAGGATTTCAGCTAAAGTCAGCTTTCAAATGTCAAGTGGACAAGGTCAGAGGGAGCTCTCACAATGTTAAGGGCTGCTTTATCTGTCTACTTTACTGTGCAGTCGTGGTTTCATCCAGAAGGCCTCTCAGCTATCCTGTCACAAGTACATAGACATAGACAAGAGATTGAGAGAGTTGACTTTGATTCACTTTGATGGAGTGTGTCTGAAAAATGAAAATATCTCTCTGTAAAACTGTCACTTTAGTTTTACTGCTTCATTGAAGGTTCTGTGGAGAAAGATAATGTAACATTATATTGTAGAGCATGGCACTGTGGGAATGGGAAACTGTCTATGATATCTCCTTTTTTTGTTAAAGACTGAAGTCATTTATCAAGCCACAACCCAAGGCTACTGGTGCATTGATCCCAGACCTTGCAATACGGAATCAATGCCGCGGCACAGTTGCCATCACAAAAAGTACTCGGCTTGAAAATACAACTTTTCTAAGCGTAGTGAAGAAGAGGTACAGCTACGAAGACAGGCAGACATGACTGTATAGAGAAAGCACTTAGGCAAGAGCCTTTTCCCCACACTCAATTAGCCAAACAGCTTTCTAGTTTATGTTCCCTCCCAAAATGATTAATGATTGGTCAACATCCAGAGTGAACAACAAAAGTTGAAGGCAAACTGTGGGAGGCCAAGGCAAATGAAAAACTCCATTATTCAGTAAACTTGGGAGTACATTCCAAACACAGTATCATTGTGAGACTTCTTGCCGCTTTGTTTTTCTCCCAGCAAGGACTAAAAGCACTGGAGAATCAAATGTTTAAATTGGCTGGAAAAGGCGTATACAACAGCTTTCCCTCAGACAAATATTATACACTTCAGAAAGTTCTTCAAGAGGATGCCATGTGCAGGAGGCCTGCAGACAAATTGGGAGCCTTTTCTAAAGATTGCTTCACAGACATAGGCTACATGTGGCAGATTTGTACCAGATAACAAGATAGTTTCTTCCAACATTTCCTACTACAGAGATGCTATAAAATAAATGCATTTCTAGTGTGACTCTGTCTACTCAGTTAGGAATATAACCCTCTTAGAAATAAAGACACATTTGAAGGTTCTTCAAAGATGAATTTTGATTCAATAAAAACATTCAGAATATACCAAGATCTTCAAGCCCTCCAGTTCCTTGCAACACAATCTGAAAAAAAGACACATTGAGGAAGATGAGGGCAAGAGAAGGAAAATAAGGGGCTCTGATGAAAAAAAAAATGTCATTACAACATTTATTGCAGTTGGAATTTAGTTATGTTGTTAGGTTATGTGCAAACATACATTACTGGGTGAGAGCAACTATATTGCCCCATCACTGGTGCATAAAAGACAGTATTCCATTAAGTCCAATTTGATAAAGGATAAAATTGTACCTCATAAACAATGCCTTCTTTCATTCATAGGACTTGGTTTAGCCCTGTATATTCTAAAGCTGAATTGGATACAGTTGCACATAAATAGCATATTTTAGAAGTATTTTGCCATCAAATTTGATTGCCCGAAGAGCAGTTTTCCTCCCTTCTCAGTGGATTTTCACCCTTAAACTATGTCCAAGTGTTTCTGATTACAAGAAACAAACATCTCTCGCTTAAATCCACCTCGTAAACATCTGGTCGACTAACAACACACCCACACTCAGCATGGATACCCTCGCATATTGTGCAACAGGGTCAACTGAGGAGAACTATGCTGATTACTTATATTCTTCTCTGACTCCAGTGGCTGCATGTTTCCAGGGCAGTGCCATAGGGGCACAGTGACACCGCTCTGCAGCTGCACCTACAACAGAATGGAGGAGCCATATGATGAGGAGTGGAGCATGTAAGGGATGCTGCCACGCTTAGTTAAGGACTCGCAGGCTCACTATTTCATGCTCCACATCTGCTGGTTGCCATAGCAACCCTGGTTTTGGGCAATTCCCAGGTCAGGTGGCTTCTGTCAGCTCCGAAAGAAAAAAAATGGGCCTTTTGCTGTGTAGCGCTGTTTTCAGCAGAAAACCATTGGCTTGAATGACAAAAGGCTCCGAATTTCATTACCGGTTCTTGAGAGTCAATGGTCATTGAAGTTTCTTCAGCCTAATCGCTACACACAGCCTCAATATTTAAAAAGAAAGACTGTTACTACAGTCTCAAAGATCAACTGAGCTGCTTGTGCCTTGTTTTTTTTATTGAACAATTGATTTTTGTTCTATAATTTCTCATGGGACTAGAGAAAAAAGACCAAGGCGTGATATTATTGCTGAGCCATAAAATGGTCAAGGAGATATTTTACAACTGAAAATACAAAAGAAAACCCAGGCAAAAAAAACAGGAAGGCAATATGCAAGTCCAACACTATTATTACTGCTGAATCACAGCTTTTGTGACTCGGCAAAATCTGCAACAAAAACAAAAAAGACCCCCTCAACACATGCAGCCATGCTACTGTAGTAAAATGCAGTCACTACTTCACAGTTTCAATGCGCTCTATCTGCAGGAAACACTGACATAAAGAATTAAATGCTTAATAGTTTAAAAAGTTATTCTGTTACACATGAAACAGATATTCATCCCTCATCCCTAGCTCATATTATAGCACAAAACATAATAAAACTTTTTTTTTAGCCTTTGCTTCTGCTTCATCTGTGCAATAACAGAAAGAGTAATCACTAGCTGCAGAGAGCAGAATTTGCTATTTAGTAAATATGTCAGTATGATCCACAGTAAGTGGGGACTGTTAGAAAACAATCAGAAACTTAGAAAAGAATAGCTGCATATCGGAGAGGCTTTACAATTACAAGCCAGTCATTATGACAGCATGGGTGCAGTTGAATAGCCCAGTGTGGATTCTGTACAAACAGAAGCAGTGAGAGCCGATCATTAGGAGCAGGCTGCTGCAGGGCAGGGTCCCAGTAGCTCAGCCAGAGCCTGTGTGAGAGGTTCTCAGTCTCACTGGGGAAGGCCAGAGGAAACAAGCCGCAGGCCAAGCGCTCCCCAGTACCCCTCTCTTTAACCTGATTACTGTAATGAGCTTAGAGACTGTTGAATGCAGAGCATCTAACACAGATGCAGACAAACAGGCTGCCTCGCTCACTCACTCACTGACTCTCACTGGCGGATGAATGCAAAGCGCATCATCAGGCCCAAACCCAGCATAACTAGATGGCTCATTGGGCATGGAAATCGTTAGGGTAATGGATAGGAAGATGGTAGGAGATTGTGAGTTACTGTACATGGTGAAACAGGTTGAAGGGAGAGTTCATAGTTATAGTTCAAGTTGTCAAAATGCCAAGGAAATGATATAGGCCAAAAAAAAATTAAGCCTAATGAAAGTCATAATACAAAATTTGTCCTTAAAGCATCCCACAATCATTTATCACCACTCTTCCTGTAAGCACTTTGGGTCTGATTCAGATTTTGACTTAAGTGCCTCAGAGTGGTGCTTATGTTGGTTTTTAAGTGCATGTCCCACTCCACCGATTCCAACCCTGGATACCTGTGCTACTGCAAGATGCACATTTGAGGTGAGGAATATGTAAATCAACTCATGTTCACCTTGAATCACTATGATATGCGGATTCTGGCTTCTACATACCAATAAATGCCAAAGACATCAAATGGGATATTTTTACTTTTGAGTCACAAGTGCAAATGATTGTGCAACATTGTTGGTCTATGAATAATTGGATGGCATTTAAAGCAATTTGTCTACCCTCCACAACAAAGCTGTCAAGATGTACCCTACCATTTATGTGCTCAAGCTTTTAAGGACATTGTTTAAATGAGGGTAACAGACACCCTGTGCATCCAGTGTTTCCATATGGATAGGGTCCTTAATCATGTGTATTTGTCTCTCCATTATACATATTCATTGCCATTAAGAGTTGCACCAGGCAGCGGGAGACAGAGGGTTGAAATATTCCCACAGCATCCTTGTCGGCTGATGCAGCACCTGTAGCTAGTATGAAGAGGGTGCATGTTACCTGGAGTAACATGGGAGTGACACAGCCAGACAGGGTGTCTGAGGTTGTTTCTGGAATATCTCCAGCCTCTGTCTCTCGCTGCCAGGCGCAGTTCTTCATGGCAATGAGCAGACACACCAAGGTACATGTATATTGGCCAGACACTAATGTGCAGAGATGAACAGTAAAGGACAGATTTCCTCATCAATTAATGTCGCAAGAGCATGTTGCCAATTCAATCTTCATGCACAGTTGTCCCAAACAAAGCTGAATTAAAGGTGTATGTATTTAAAGGCTATGCTTCAGCAGAAAGATGTGAAAATTGGCTGATTTTCCATAATACCAATGGGAAGGACAAAGATTCTTAGGTTTTGCATTTACCCGTACACAAGTGAAGGTACCGCCTAAAAGCCACAGTGCACACTGTGAATTGTCCAAGTGAATAGAACAACTCAAACACGTGGATTCTCAATCTGCATAAGACCCACGTAACCGTATGCAGTTTGAATCAAGCCCTTTGTGAAGGGTTGCATTCAGCAGAAAATTTAGCTTGATATCTCGTCGAGACCTTGATGTGCTGTGCCAGGTGCTCGTTCTCAGACTAACATGTACACAACTTTGCCAATACAGTAAATCTTAAATAGCAGAATGGGAGGTCTTGTGCAGCCTCTGTGTTCCTAGAATATTTTGCCAATTCTTGTTCAGTCCATAGCATATAAAATGTGCACATGAGAAACATACAACCTTCTGTAGGCAAGGAACTGACCCAATTCCTAAGAATGCACACTGCATTTATCAGATTAACATCAACAACCCTCTGAAAGCATGGGGAAGGCGGATAGTTTAGTGAGAACGGGGCACACTTTACAGGGGCGGTTATTTTCCTCCCTGCAATCAGAGTGTCATTAAGTTCGGTGCACTGCCTGTCAAAGGCAGAGCATCTGGTGAAGGACAAGCAGACTGTAAAAACAGTTCTCAAATCCACAGAATACTTGACAATATCTTGTCCTTGGAGAAAGCACATTCTTGGTTGCTCATGAAGGATCCACGGAACTGCAGTAATTCATAATTCTTCCATCCTCCCATGGAGACTATAAGATCAGCTGCACAGGAAGACATGTGCCATTAGTAAACGATAATTTTGAGCAGTAAAAGTGATGGCTAGGTTCTGTGTGAGACAAGAGCCCAGTCAGTCTTGACACAGACTAGATAGGGCTAGATAGAGATATATAGGAGTAACTTCCTGATGGGGCTATCAGAGGAAGCTGGGGGCTTGACTGATGCTCACAGGCAAAGAGAGAATTCGTTATTGAATGAGTCCCATTTGGAAAGAGTCATGAACCTCTCATTTCTCAGTGTCAAGGCAGTCCACATCCCTTGAATAAGCCCATTCACTATTTGAAAATTCTGTAGGTTTATCCTTTACTTGGCAATTGAGGAGCCGGATTTCTCGGGGAAGCTCACTGATAGCGGCTCAAAAACGTCATCAATTTAGGGTTCTTTCACTGCGGTGCCTATATAACAGCACAGAATTTAGTGCAGGGCCGGGATACGTGACGCTGCATCTCGAGGCGGATGAAACCCAAGCCTATTAGGATAAAAAGATTCTTGTGACATTACAAAATGCCAAGTCCCCGCAGTAATAGGTAAACAGGTATCAACTGTTTGTGTGTGAAAGTGAACCATTTTATACAGCTCCACAGAGAATATCCATGGCAAAAATGTTAAACTTTAATCTTCAATACACACATGTATTTTTTTGAGCAGTTCATTCAGAGTCAATTGCTAGTGTCCAAAAACTTCAGACAACTGAATGTGACTTTGAAGATGAAGATAACAAACATCTCTTTCATGGAATAGACTCATCATCTGCTCCTGATTCCTGGCTATGGTAATGCAATTGTTCACCCAACTGAACACGTTTCCCACCGCACTTGCAACAAAACAGGCTTCACATAATACCATTGCATATATGACAAAAAACATAAGTGTAATGGTAAATTTAATATTTTCATGTGACTGGTTCTGGTTGTCACAGTCAGTATACTACAGGTGATTCTTGGGGCTGCTATGTACGCATATAGTATAGCTTTCTGATCGCTTTCAGTTATAAGTGTCCCATGTATCTATCTGTAGCTCAACAATGTGCTGTGTAGTGTCATGCTTTCTGAAATCCACTAATTGCCTCAATGAATTTTGCCACCATAGCACACAACATCATTAATGCTGACGCAGACTTCTAATTAGTTAAGTGGGGGCATTCAGCCAGTCTTTAGAACTAATAACTAGAATACTTATTATTTCTGCTTTCTGAGTAAGTATGATAACATTTCATTATCTACACCACACACAACACATACATAAACAGCAACCATGGACAAGACCTATCTGGAATGCAAGTTATTTTCATAGACAGCTTTTTATTTGTGGAATGTAGTTTCACAGGCATTTACGCTCAATAGCATATAGACATTATGACAGACACAGATCCTGCACAGTATATAACCAAAATGATTGCTTGATTGATAACTTTATTGATCATCAAGGGGAAACTGAGGTATCTACCTTATATGCAAACACAGTGAACTAGAATACCAAAGAGCAAAAAGACAAAAACAAAACAAAAACACACACAGACTCTTCACACCTAGGACACCATAGGCATGATTATCTGCCTCAGCTGAACATCATATTCTTATCCTATGCATACTGTTTATCATCGTATCATGAAATGTCCTCATTAAAGAGATTAGCGGCTGCCTGCAGAAAAAACCTCTTGAGCCGTTCTGAGGCACATCTGGGCATTACCAGCTGATTTCCCCTTGGGGATCATTAAATTATCAATCAATCAAATGAACTAGGCTATGGTATGAGTTCAATTGGCTTCTCATTTTCCTGAATATTATTTTTCTACCATTTCTGTTCATTGGATGGCATAAAATGCCGTTGCAGGAACAAAAGAGAGAGCGAGGGAGGATAACATACATCCAATATGCTGTATTGTAGGTCATGAGCCAGACTCGTAATTTTGCAGCTGCATGTACCTTAACCCTCTAAAACATGGGGTATCACTTCAGTGCGTTAGTTTGCAACTACACAGTTCAATCCTTTTATAACAACTCACATATAGCATACATGGACAAGGTACAACTCCCTAGTTAAGCAGCACATAATTACAAGAGAGAAATACATAGCATCTCTCAGTGAGGTTATTGATATAAGCTGGCTGTCTAAAAACAGCACCTTAAATCATTTGTAAAGCTTAAAAACGGGAACGCACTGGAAGCATGAGGCATGAGTGTTTTCAAATGCCCCAGTTCTTTTCAATGGCCTAACGTGCACTTCTTGACTTCTGAGGCGTCTTGATGCATCTGCTTGGAAGTTGGTTGGTTGGGTGAAATGCAAATGCCAGTATTGTAGTGCTGATGCTTCAAATCTGCCGCCTGCAGTGTGCCATACAAATGTCAAACAAGGCGTGACAAATGATGCGTGTCAAAAATCACGTCCAGTGCATTTGGGCCGTAACACTTTGACATTACAGTACCTTGAGGGGAAATCCAATGTGAATAAGTTATTTGAACTGATGTGGCCATAAAATGGATAGTGCATGTTTATGTATGTGCGTGCGTGCGTGTGTGTGTGTGTGTGTGTGTGTGTGTGTGTGTGTTTGTGTGTGTGTGTGCATGTGCGTGTTGGAGAGGACAACACTATTGTAGACAACACACTGAAGGCATAGATGGACTGAAAGGCTTACATGTATTGATATTCATAATATGCTCTAAAATTAGTAGGGCGATAGAGCTCTATGGGTCACATGCCTGCATGTATTGAGTGAACATGAGAGGGATCTTAAAATAGCAGAGCTAAAGGATGTGGAGAGATTAAACAGGGGCAAGCAACAGAGTTTTGTTGTTTCATTGTAACACACTGCACTCATAAAACAACATTCTGTACCTATATGCAATATAATTGATCTTTATTGTCAACACATTGAAAACTATAATATGCTAGTACTGATGCACCCGAAGAACAGCATGTGATGCAGCTGGCATGGGGATATTCAAAGCACTTACAAGATAATGAACTACTGGCAAAATTTATTTTGTCAGTGGTTGAGTCTATTATGAGGGCAAAAGCATTAAATTGTATGAGATAGCCTCACTCGGTCACTGACAGTGGTGAAATGTTCTGCCTTGCCTGCTGTTATTCTCTTAGCAATATCATTGAGAAAAGAAAGACAGACAGACGGACTGTAGGCACTAGTCAGGCACACGGGCATGCAGGCAGGCAAGCATGCAGGCAGGCAATGAATTGTGCCCTTTTTTGGTTTATGATAACTGGACAACCCATCCAGTTCATCGTTGCCACTCTGCAGCTCTCTGACATAGATAGTATCATCAGATTCACTGGCAGAGATGTGGGGGAGAGGAGAAAACCTGCCATCCTCCACATTCAGCTGTAGCTAACAAGACAAGTTACGCTCCAAAGATCTGTAGGAAAGGAAGGAAAGCCCATGGTACTGTGCGCCATCTCCGCTCTCTCTTAAACTCCTGCATCTAATTGTGAGGCTGAGCACACAGCTGTGGTATACTCCAGTTGGACACAGATTCTTTAATCTCTCCTTTTATATGACATTGTCATGTAATCTCCATCTAGCTACCCAGGGAGCAGCGCAGAGAGGCAGGAAATGAAATCAATGCTGTGTCTCTTCACCGGGTGTTACTTCATTAGCATGGGCGCTACAGATGTAGCAGTAAATCTGATTTATGAAAGGGCAACAATGAAAGCACCACAGACAGGCAGGGGGATTCATAATAGCAGATGATAGGGACACTCAATGTCCTCTTTCACCACAACTTTACCAATGTTTGACAGAGGACAAAACAAGGAGAACAAATCCCTCTATCATACAGCATGTTTTCCCTGTTGTAAAAATATAGAATTTAGATGCAGAATCATACTGCATCAAATACTATTAATGACTATGTATGACAATGTTTTTGTACGCTTGTAACTGAATTTCATGACCTGAATTTCATGATGAAAAGTTAAACGACTACAAAATCAGAATGTCACAACCAGTGATGAGGTGGTAAATAAAAAGTATGACTTCCAGCAAACATTCACCATTATGCAAAAATCTATTATATTTTCATAAATGTTATGGGGGGGTTTTTTCTCTTAAAAGACGCATAGACACAGTTTGATACTACTATGATTTGCAATCTGAATTTTGGTGACACTTTTATGCCTGCCTAAAAAAAAAAGGGTAAACTGTGTTGCACAAATAAAAAGGTGAGTAAACTGGGTTTAAGTGGGTTTAACCTCCACCACATCCCTGGTCACAATGTTAAGCCATGAGCTCAGGATTTATGGCAGCTTTGACATTTAATAATGACAGGCACTGGGCACTCCAAATTAGTGCACACCTCTCCTTCACACCATGGGGGGCAGAGTAGGGTCCATTATCCTAATTGTTTGCCAGTAATATTTTGGTCTACAATATACTTAAAATTTAAAATGAAGTGTATTCAAATCATCCAAATCACAGAAGGCAATGAATCAGAACCATTAATCATAATTACACCGACATTATTACACATAGGTCTGGTAAAACACGTGCTGGGTGATGTCATGTGCCTTGCTTATAAGTCATCAAATTCAAATATTGTGCTTTGGTGAAAGGTCACCAGCCAACTTTCTGGAGTGAACTCGTCTTTCATCAGTGAGCCATGCAGCCTGGTGGGGTACATCTGGGCACCAGCTGTGGCTGTACAGCAGCCTTTAGAGGTCAGTAGGTCAGGAACCTTATGGAGTGACGACATCTAATCCTACTGTAGCTATGGAGATGCTGTGGAAAATTAAACGACACAGCCCACGCAGCCGGTTGGTTGCTCATAGGAGAACCATTGATATACCCGCCCCCCTTCTCATTCCTGGAAAACAGAGATTCCAAATGATTAGTTGTGCCCTCCCATGGGACAGAGAAGGCTAGGGAGGGGGATGCGTAATTCAATTAGCCCCACAGTTCTGCACCACCAAAGCTGGCCTTTGAGGGGAGGCAGACAGATCCATCTCATGGAGGGATCTTAGATGTGCAGGCCTGATGTGTACACAGAAGATATTGGCAGCACATCATTAGTGCTGTTGGTTTGCATTAAATATAGTCTCACTCACTATAGGACCTCTGGGGGTAAATAAAACCAGTGAATCTCTATACTAGCAACACCAAGTGGTTTGTGTCAATTCTCCCCTCAAATAGCCTCAGCAAGCTTTAAAAATCATATCTACTCAGAAAGTTTCTGAATGAGGAGGGAGTGCATGCTGAGGCCAACAGAGAGCAGAGCAAGCTGCCACACATGACAAGCCAGCCACATTCGAAGCAATGCCTCTGAGCCTCTGCCATGTGTTGAGGATGCTGTCTCCACAGAAGTTGCATACAGCTCGCCCTTTCAGAGCAGAGCCCTCCTCTGCTGTCTCTTTGTCCCTCCTCCCAGTGGGGAATTTATACAGCTTTACAGTGCCTCACTCCATGAGGTTCCTGTAATTTATGACAGCCTTTTCCTAGGCACAGAGAAATCAAATCAAACTGTAAATATAGTGCATGTTTCCCAGTATGAGCTCTTTACATAGGCCAGTAGATCACAAATAAATGCCAGAGATCCTGACAGTCATTAAATAACAGCATCAATAATCCCACATGTGGCAGCACTACATTAGATTTTGGATTATGAAAAGGGCAGTGAGCATAGATAATAAATGAGGCACACCAGATACAAATCAGAGGAAATGAAAAATTACCAGAGGAACCAAGCTGCACATCAGCCGGTTAATACTGTCTTTAAAGGGAGAGGCACCAGCCGTGGTGATTAGTGCTGGTATGACCCTCGACCCCAGGCTGGCACACACACCTGGCTGTGTTATGCGACACCATCGCAGCCAGACTGGCGGGAGAGGAGTCATCTCTCGGGTATAGCCTAGCGGGGGTAGCATGTCCACTGCGGGTGGGCAACCACCCACCATCGGCTGAGGGTCTATCAATCTCCTGTCTGCGGAAACTGAAGACTCGACGAAGAGAGAGACTAACAGCTGTCATGTAGTGGGCTGAACAGATGGTCAAGGTGGCAAGAAATTAACACCGTATCATTTTAAACTTACACACAGCATTTCCATTTGGGGGCGACGCATTGAGAAGACTGAAAAAAAAACACTTCTGCAACTTCAACACTTCTGTATTAATAGACCCCCCCAAAAACTAACTTCTCAGGCTGTGCCTTGTATTGTCCATTGTTGATTGTTGCGCATTATATATTCTCTTAGAAATGTTTGGAACAGAACACTGCACGCACCCCTGGCAATTTATTCACATCTATGAGTATGAGATAATATTTTGATGTTTTGTTGACGAAAGCGTAAACTGCTTCTTGTACAGGGGCTTTCCAGTAATGACGAGGCTAGCACGGTGCCATGCAATAGCTCTTACATATTATCTATATTCAGTGATGCAGTTTTTTCTTTCAGACTACTGCTGCACACAAGCATGCTGAAAGGGCAGGCAACATGAAAGCGTTAGCTGAAGAACGCTGCAGCATTTCGTGTCCTAAAACATATATAAAACATTGTTCATCCTTTAATGTATTCCTCATATTGTATTCATAGGAATAAAGAGAAAAGAGGGTCAAGTTTGCGTTTGTGTGTATGTGTGTGTGATAGAGAGAGAGAGAGAGGGAGAGAGGGAGAAAGATGAAATGCTCTGATCCATGTCTCATAGGCCGGCAAGTCATCCTCAAATGCCATGGAATTAGGTACTATTTGACTGCACAGTGTCTTTAATATTTAGTCCTATTTGTAAGGAAAGGGGGCCATTCATCATTTTGAAATAACTGTCCATCAGTGAATCTCATACCATACCATTTGATTTGTTATTGAAAAATTGTTTGAACACATTCTTTCTTGACATTTGCTTTGACATTTCATTTGGTAATGTTTTCAATTCTTCTGAAGTGCCAGTAGCATATCAGCCACTAGTCCACCAGATAATACTATAGCCTAGGGTGCCTAGTACTATAGTCAGCTGTATACATGCATAATTCTAAACTATATGATTAAGGAGCAAACCTTTAATATGCATATGCATCCATTTTCTGCTGGAGCCAGCATATTGCCTATAGGTTTAAGGTCATCTCTGCTGGCTGCACACAGAGCTATTCTGTCCCTAGAGAACTGTCATCAGTCCATACAGCAAAGCATGTTTAGGTTGTGCTATCAAAGCTATTAAGCCATTACTTCGTCCAATTAGCCATTGCTTTATCCAATTAGTATTGCATACATTTAATAGCTGTCCGGCATGGCTGCTTTCACAGAAGCTCAAAAGAAGCAATTTTACAAAGCATGAACATAACTGCTGTGGAAACTGTGAGTACATGCAACTGGGGCACATGCATAGTGTAGGGATACAATGGATGTACTATTTAGGGCAAGAAAATGTCTAATCTCACATAGAGCACAGTCCCTCCACACTGTACTGAACAGGGCATAAATGAAACCCCCAAATGTTATCACAAAGCATCTTACAATAATCCTTTGTTTTGATGACCCATTGACTTTGATGACCCTGAATCAGTGCTATGGGTTAAATGGGTACAATGTTTCTATAAATAACCTGATTATTCTAATGAGTAACTCTTCTACTGTACGTGTTCACAGGCAGGCTGAGCCAATGTCACAGCACAATACCCTCTGGGAAGAAATTAAGAGAGCATAATGGAAGGGAAACAATCAAATGGATAATGTACACTGTACACATAATATGATAGGCCACCCTTGTTGCTTCTATCAGCCGCTATAGCCTCTAGTCTCTTTCTTTCCTCCCCAGCAGAGGTCAGATGATGCGATGACTCTCATGCTATGCTTTACAGTAGATGAATGGAAGCTATAGCTTCTGCTTTTTACAGTTGCTGTTATCCTGTATCTCCTCTCAGAGTAATGATACACACAATCCCACATGATCCAAGTGGCATTCCCAGAGATAAAAACTCAACCCAGGTTCTCAGCTGCATGTCAAGCTAACCCAGCACTAGACGACGTGGCGTCACTAACAGTCCTGGTTGTATGGATGAAGTGATAAGTAAAAAAAAAGGTAGACAGAGAGAGACAAGATCAGGTTAGAATCTGCTGTAGGAGGACCTCAACTCTCTCAGCTTAGTGGGTGCTGATACAGTTAGAGGAAATAGAATACTGGTAAATACAAACTGTAAATCAGCTCATCGATGCCGTTAGGCCAGGCAATGCATGGTCTAAAGAAAGTCAACATTTACATTCAGCTCACGTTCAGCTGTGAAAAACAACAGCGCATCAACAAAAAGGTAACGGAACATCGTGATATAGGTATAATTAATGCCTGATTTGATTTGAACTCTCCTTCTCCAACATATTTATAATGATGCTATGTTGTCAGGTAAGTTGACCTTATTCTCACAGCGACCATGGTGAATTTACGTCACACTTGGGGTGGGAAACTCTACCTGGAAGATTGGCATAAGAATGTTTCAACACACAAGTGAGGTTCAGATAGACCTAACTGTTATCAAATTAGCTAGCAATCTTGAGAAAAACGACTAGGCCTACAACAACTGTAGGGAAGATAGCTAGCTTACTAGCTAATTAGCTACTAGCTAGCTAGATTCCGGTAGCTAGCTTTAGTGGGTCAAATATATTACCTATCCCTTCAGATTCTTGAGATGCATTTGTTTCTAATATGTTTGTAAGTGTTTTGTAAGTGAGGAATCTGTGAAATGCTAAATGTTTGTCTGATTCCCGACATTTGTATGACGTCAATCTTGGCACACAACAGTAGGATGGTTGGGCTGTAGGCCAACTAGCTCTTCTGGATAGAGTTTCAAAATGGCCAATAATGTCTGTAGAGTGTCACTGCAAATCATGCCATGGATTCTTGAGTCAACTTTATCAGTCTATCTCAAAAAAACAGAGCGACCTATCCAATCCTAGATATCGCCTTCCACTGAGTGTAACCAGAGAATCCCTCTGCCCTTAAGACAAGGTCACTGCTGATGAGCTGAATATACAAGGCTAAAGTAACACAATCACTCACACAGTACAGCTTCCAGCTGCTAAATGCACTTCCGCCAGTACACAATATGAAATCATTTTGGCTACAGTCTGTCAGAGCAGTCCACAGTTCTTCTTTGAGACTCAAGGTGCTGACACCATAGAGCCATGAGCCAGAAGAGAGGGAGAGAGAGAGAGAGAGAGAGAGAGAGAGAGAGAGAGAGAGAGTTAGTTCTCGCTGGGTCAGCAACCTCAGCAGCCTGCAGAGGATCAGAGAAGAGGACAGCAGTAATTTCAGTGCTGCTCTTCAGACAGGAGAGTCCTCTCCCCCGGGCAGCCACAAAAACAGCCTGACAGCTGCTGTACACAGAAAGAACCTGACGGGGCCTCAATTAACCTTGATGTGAAAGTACTAGCTTGTCAATTCTCCCTAAATAAGATCAACGGCGCAGCTCAACAACAATGTCATTTTGTTTACTTTATCTGTTGTTATTAAATCTCGCCTCTGTCCCAGTGCAGCTAGCCTTTGCTCCCTCCGTCCAAAAATGTTGTAACTAAGCCTCTCAACCCCTGGACCTCTTTCATTGTGGACAATTTACATTGACTGCGATGACTTCAAAAACTGTTCTTTGATTTTTGTGAGTCAGATAAACAATAGTGTCATGGTGTAAAAAAGAACTCTTCATCACCTCATCTAATGATTAATGTTTTACTGTACTTGGGTGCAGAACCTCTATTATTCTATCACTGTATTTGGCTGTGATGTATCATTAATGCGGATCGATGGCAAGTGGCTCGATCACTAGGATCTCTGCCCCACTGTCATTGACCTCTGGCTCCTGCAGTGTCCTGGGAGACCCCCTGCCACTGAAAAACACTCCCAGCATGCTGATGGAGGGGGCAAAACCATCAGAGCCTCTAATGTGCCCCCACTGTGACACTGACCACAACAACACTCCCAGTGTTTCAGCAGTAGAACACAACTAATGGACTCACATAAATACATAGTATACTAATGGCCTCAACACATAGTGTACTGCATGTAAGAGGAATAATTACATTTGTTCAATTATGTATCGTGCACCCACTCAGAATGCACTGCGAATGCAAATGAAAAGTAAGTCCTCAATCTTCTTTTGAGCATGTTAAATACAGTTCTTAATAAAAGAGAAAGGGTTTTTGGCAGTAGATGCTTTAACTGCGACATACAGTGGCTCAAAAAGAACCTGGGCAGGTTACAACAAGGTGGCTATTATTCACTGGGCACAAGCAGCCATCAAAAGGGAACAAAGACTACCAGGTGATTAACTCTGTTCTATGGATTCTGTAGCCATTGTGGCCCACAGTAGCAGTTTGCACTGTAAAAGAACTGTGTGTTTCAGTACATGGTAGAACAGGACGAAAATATTAACTTCTACAAAGTATTTCCCAGCAGCTCTTAGTGCGCTCGCATGCAGCCAAATCTTAATAGTGCTCATTCAAATTGGTAATACAGGAAACAGACATGTCAAAGACAAGGAGCTCTTTTACACTTTTCCCCTTTTCACATGAGGCTACATAGATATCAAATGATCTTCACCACAGATAATCAATTTCCCTCAGGCATGTTTCTTCCCATTCCCATGCTTTTCTCTAACACCAAAACAGAGATGTTTATCTGCATTTCCACAAGGACTGCATCTATTTGCACCAATAACACCTTTCCAGACCGCATTAACTAGTGTTAATTGCACCTCTATTGCTATTACCTGCTAATAAAGGGATGAAATCTGTTCCTGTATTTCCACAAGAACATACTTTTTTAAAATTTCAACATGAGCACCGAAGCTTTCATCAGACGCTCATTAAGTATACACGATACAAGCAGCAGCCACAAGAAAATCTGGCATAGAGCATCACACTGCCTTCTCTTTTATACTAGTAACCCAGACTGGCACCATGTACTGTGGGTAATAGAGATGTCACTCCCATTGGCTGCTAGCTGAGACTGGCATCTCGTTTGACCCACTGATGAGCAGCCTGCCAGCCTGTGCCACTGCCTCTGACCTGAGCCACACCATGCTGGCGTCTAGTGACCTACTTCTTGGTTCTCCCTGAGCCTCACTAGCACAGCCGTGTCAGTTTAGACCAAATATAACGACAGGGCATATACTCATTGTCAGCTTTGTTAGCATTATCTTGAACATCATCCCCTCTGCCTATTTTTTTTTTTACATGATGTACAAGCACAATCATCAATGTGTAATGGGTACAGGACTGCTGCTCAGCTTGTCTTTGTCTAACTCTACAAGAATTTCCCTTTGAAAAATGACCGCACAGTGGGATAGGAAATAAGAGAAGTGCTGGTCAAAGAGTGGGTGTATTGTTCAAGTGATTAGACCCAATAGGCAATATTGCTCAGACAAGATGAACACCTTTCTATCTCGGTGGTAGATATCACATAGAAAGCACGTAAGGAAAAAGGGACAACGCCATCAGATAATCGAAAAAAGCAGCAGCTTTTGCAGTGAATTAAAATGACAGTCGTCTCGTTCCTAGTGTTTCAGTAACGGATGACAGAGACAAAATGCCACACATTACAGGATCAACAACTGAGTGACCTGTGGATATTGATACTGAATATAGTGATACAGTGGCCCACAATTATTAAACAGGCGTACAGCCGATCTAATCAAATCCAAATCTAATCTTTAATTACTAGAGAGATCAACTTCACTTCTAATCTGAAAGCATGTTGGCAGGTGGTCAAGTTTTGGCTTCTAATGAAAAAAAATTACCCTCCATTATACGTCTCACATATCGATCGCCTGCCACATTCATCTGTTAGGAAAAATACAGCGAATTATAAATACAGATTGCTGTGCATAGTCGAGAATGGCAGTCAGCTCATACATCTGCCTCTTGGTCTATAGAAAAGATTTGGGAGGGCAGCCAGGCTCTAAGGAGGCTGTGATCGCAAAGACAGCAGTGAGAAAATACATAGGAGAGATCAATTTCACTGGTTAACACAGAACACAAAGGCCGGGTCAGAGCGACTGCACGGGGTGTGTTTTAGTTTCCACCTCCTACACACTCATGCATTAAATATGGTTCAACAATCACACTCTCCAATGGCTCTCAAAACCCTCACTTCCCAACCCTCCAACTAAACATTTCCTGGGGAATTCCGTCCAGGAATGTATTCTCGATGACGGAGCAACCAAAACAGCTGAGAGGAAAATCACTTTCTAATGAACAGCGGGGAAGCATAGGCAAGGCCCTCTCTCATACAACTGCTTGTTCTCAATATACTTAACATCTTGTGGAGCAATAATAAAAATACTTGCTTGGGAATGTATGACCTTGTTATTTTTACCCATTTAGCAGTTTTGAGATTGCTTATTTCTCTGAGGATCACAGATTTTAAATGTTCCCTTCTGCGGCTAAAAGTACTTCATAAGCATGCAGTGCATCTCAAGACTATGTTTGAGTCCAGCGATTCCCGGTAAGTTAGGTATTGAGTTGAGAATTTTATGTGAACTTAAGTTGTTGTAGCAGAGATACGCTTAATAGGTTCCCATAATGCAGAATCACTTTGATAATGGCCTCTTCAATAGCTGGCAACGACTGGGAAAAGGCATTCTCCAAACCATTTAAGAGTACTTGGTTTTAATTACCACTGCAACATGAAAATGTATTTCACAAGATTAGACAAGAGCTAGTCTGGAATGCTGGTGATATTTACTATATTGTCCTACTATTGTTAGGCAGTATAGAAGATGTTGAGGGCTTTGTTATTATAATCTTTAAGAAAAATACTATCATGTGCACTGATAGTAAACATTGTGAGCCAAGTGGGTCTGCTTCCATTTAGCCATTAGACAATAATTTAGACATCTGTACAAATGTATTTTAAAACTGTTGAGATTAATGTTGGGCACATGCTTACAAGAATGGTAAATATTTATTTTATAACCTCAGGCCTTTGCTTATGAATAGCACCTTGTGTTTCGCTTGATGGAACTGCAAGCCTTCATCAGTTGCCGCTGGCGGGTGCATGCTGCATGTGAGCTTGTGACATTGGTGGTGCTGTGATCTAATTATATCTGTGTACTGTGCTGTGAGAAACTGTACAGTATGTATTGCAGATGCTCTCTAGACCGGGAAGGTCCCTGTTTCTGTATTAAAGCATGGACAAACAATGGGCTAATACTCTCAGTCCCATGCAATGTACCATTTCTGAGATTTACATAGCTTCAGTATTTCCATAAAATAAGGTGTCTGAATGCAAAATGTTATTTGTTCTTAGTATTACCAAAAGCAGTGTGACCATATACTGTGTACACACACACACACACACACACAATCAAGTCAGTCTGTTATGGCTAGTCACATAAATACATTAACCTTACAGACAATCCAGCTCAATTCCTTTATCAGAAAAAAGGTACTTACAATTCATAAAGCCTTTCCAGCACTATGTAATCTCCAGATTATACTCTTTCGACACATTTTGTCAATCTGCCCTTCAACAACTCCTATTTCTAGACATTAATATGGATGCATATACCATACTATCCTATTGCTTACTCTCTATGAAAAGAATGCTGACATACATTACGGAGTATACACAAATAAAAATCACTGATATTTACTGGTTGTTATCTGTACAGGGATATAGGCCACTGTTAATATACCAATACAATAAACCTAAACATAATGTTGCCATAAATATTCAGGTTTTATTTTTGGATGATCAACTTTGCCTAAGCTCTCTGAGAGAGCTCTTCCATGGTAAAACACGGTAGATATACTGTTGGTAAGTTTTAGAAACAACCTTGGCTCCAAAGAGGGCTGTGATGTTAACAGGGATGGTAAGCAGCAATAAACGTAGCTTTGAAGTACTGTAGATCAGAGATTCATTTTTCTCCCAGCAGACTGTTTAAACATGGAAGCCTCCAGTTTGATGTCAATACGTGACCCACGGCGTAAAGTGTCCAACTGTCAACATCTAATCTTGCTAGTTCGGAAACACTGGATGCCCATTGCACACTGCATGCACTGTGCACATTCCGGAAAGACTGTATGTCAAACCAGGAGGCCGCCATCTTCCAGCACTTGGTCCATTATCAACATCAAGGTCAGAACCAGAAATCCTGCGTGACTTGTGTCTTACTGACGAGGGGGAAACATTTCTGTATGTGTGGATAGCTGCATGGAACAAATTCATTAGTCCTGCAACAAGGAATGTCCTGTATTCTGTGAAATGGAATGGATACTGGTTGCATGTTTTAAAACAATGCCGCCATACACATCCTACTGAGGAGCTCATATACCATTTCATACAGTGTGGTTGGTGGATGCTTTTATCCGAAGCGCCTTACAGTACCACGAGGGAATGCATTTCTTTTAAGCATGGGTAGCCCCGGTGGGAATCTATCCCCAAGCCCTGTCAGTGGTGCCATGCTGTATCGAGCTATGCGGGATCACAGCTCTCACTGCATCGTGCTGAAACAGCTTGACCTTATTAGCTATGTCACACAGGTAAGATATGTCACTCTGCATTAGTATTGGTTTGAAAGTCCCCTCACGGAATGAGTATCCTTGAACTGACCCTTGAGATCCAAGATGCCTCTTATAGTTCGAGTTTCAGCGGCCGTACAGGAGAGCGGGGTTAGATTGTTAAAACACAGGAGCCAAAAGCTTCTTCAGTAAATGAGGATGTCAAAAGAGGCCGATGTGCAACTAATGCGGTTTGGCATAGCGAGTAAGCCCAGCAGTCACACATTTGCTCCACAAACTATAATGTATCCAAAACCAATCATGTAAATATGAATGTAGTTTACAGTGTGGCCCCTGAACCTCACAGCCACTCCCAACGCGGACCTACTGGACTAACATTTGCCCCATTGACTTCCCCGTACCTGTGTGAAACAACCACATGTCACAGCTCATAAAATCCCTCTTCACAAGTGCAGCATAAAACTAGGCATGTGGGGCAGCAGGGTGGCCTACTGGTTAAAGAGCCCGCCCTTCAATCGGACGCCCCGGTTCAAGCCCTGTGTTGGAGAGTATCCTCCCTGCTGAAGTGTCCTGGAGCAAGTCACTGACCTGCACTCTGACCTCTCTGTGGAGGGAGTGGCAGGTAAAAGGAGAATTTTCCAGCTGGGATCAATGAAATAGCACATTATTATTATTTTTATTAGTGGAGCAAAGCCTTACTGGGCTTGTAAGCTATAGCAATTGTAATAAACTTAACCAAACTAACCATTATTCCATGTATATTCTGTCCAGTATCCTTCACCATTTTCTAATCTTTATCTCTACTGTATGACATCAATGGTTAGCTCCACGCGCACCAAATTATTACACCGGCAATGTCAGCTTTGATTTTAGCCGATCCAGATATCATTCAGGTCAAATCCAAGTTACTGTACAGTCCAGCAAGGCTGCTGGAACCGGGCAGCATTAGTTGCCTGTTTAGCCTACTTCAGAGCACGAAATTCGGTAAGTCTAAATATTTAACACAGCAACAACGCCAAACAAGTAGGTCAATGAAATATTCATCTTATTATTTCTTATCTGTCAATGTCATTTGCAGTCAGTCACATTAACACGAAGGGAATAATTTTGACAGGCTGATAACACACCAAAGGAAGCAAATTACAACCAAAGAATAGCAAAGAGATAGTGAATTGGTATACATCACAGCAGTAATGTGAAGAGATCGTCTCCAGCCTGTTAATATGAAATGCTTTCAGCGCTTCTACTGAGCCAACATCGAGCGGTCTGCCGTGCTGAAGATCCCGTAGGGGGGCACAACACCTTGAACAACAGCGTCAGGGTCTAAAAACATATAGGAAAGATGAAAAGAATGAATGCGAAATCCTACCTGATGTCTGTTACTCGTTAATGCATGCGAGCTGACTTGGATGTAGGCTAGGCGACACACACACACACACACGTACACACACATACACACACACACACACTACAAGCGGCTCGAGCTCGCTGCCTGCCTCCTCCACGGCATCAAGCCCCTCCTCGTTTATCGTACAGTGGAGAGATGAAAAAAAAATGATCACATTTCTATGCGCCGAAAAAAGGAAGCGCGTCACATTCACGCTTTACATGAAGATGATTTTCAGATATAACGGAGATCTATATCAAAAATAGATTTAAACACAAAAGAAATATTGACCCAGTTGAGCACTCAGCAATTTTTTTTTTCCGGGAATGCTGTCCCGGGTGTTATAAAACAGCAGGCCTAACACAATAGTATAGTTCCTCTGTGTGTGTGTGTGTGTGTGTGTGTGTGTGTGTGTGTGTGTGCGTGTGCGTGTGCGTGTCTCGAAAAAGATGTGAATGATTGAGTTCTCTCTTCTTTCCATGCCTTGGATTTGGGCAGTGAAGCAAACCTGCTACAAGCCTGCCAGCAAACCAAACCAAGCATCAGTGGAGGACAGTCCTCAATTGCTGTGCTTTATCCCACTTTGACACAAGATCAATGACACGTGGACGATGATATTGTATAACCAGGGGGCACCTGTCCACAGCAGACGATAACAAAGCAGAATGCAATCCATCTCAAATGAATGGGATCCGGAGTGGGAGCGTATGGGTCTCAGATCCAGGCTGCAGCTTTGGCTGTTTATGTTGGACTTTTGAGTTTTCATGGTCAGCATGCAGTAGTGTTGGTGTATCCAGACTCAATATCACACAAACCCATAGCTCTTTTATGAAGCATGTCATCATCACTGGATATGGTTAACATTTAAAAAGGATACATCACTGTTATGATGGTGTCTCTGCAACTGAATGATTACATGTTAAACCGTGCATACAAATTCATTATTTTCATTTTCATTTTCATTCATTACATAGAATTTGCAGTTTTGTGAAGTATATTTTCAGTCAGACTACCATCGCTTCAGCTCATCATCTCAGTGGCTTCTACACTGTTGTTTTTTTACCTAACCATATGCTGCCCTCTAATGGGTATACACACATAAGCAGCCAGGCAACAACACCCTCATACACTTGAGAAGGAGGCAGAGGCTTGGAAAGCAGACGTAAACGTAAAGTGTGATGTGGTGGCAATATTTCTTCACAATATAGACTGAGTGGTATTACGATATGTAATATATTACAAACTACTGTGTGTTATGATGATTCAAATTTAGAGAACTAGTTTTGTGCCTGCCTATCTTGTTGCCAATTTTGAGAGGATTAGTGAGCTGTCTCCCTGGTCTGTGTGAATATTCAAAATATTTTGCATGATTGACACTTCCTTCCTTAACCCCAGCAATTCCTGAGCTGTTTCCAGACAGCTATGTCACATCCATTGTTAACGACAACCAGACTACAGTAAATCATGTAATTTTAACCATTTACTTCCTTTGCTATATAGTATATATGCTAGATTATGTCAAAACTGAGTCTGCTGTTAATTATTCATGGACAAGCATTCAAATGAAGGCAAACACTACCTCATTTAATTCAGGAAGTAGATTTGCTGTCTTGTTGATTTTGATGACATAACATGCTTAAATTCCAGATGCGATTTGAACATTTAGGAAAACATTTCTAAGAACTGCTTTCCTTTTTATCCCACTTTCCTGGGACACTGTTAGCAGTGACATCAGTCTTTGTCTTAGTGCCTGGTTACACGGGGCAACTGAGTTACTCCACTTGAACCTTGGCCTGTGCAGAGCAGAACAGTGCTCTTTTCATAAAGGTAGTCGAGGAGTAAAGATGTGGAAGGGATCGTCCTTGTGTGAAGTATATCAAACATACAACAACTGGCAGAACTGATACTGGTTCAGTCTGCTAAGAAGCATCGTTTATCTGTAAGATGGTCTGTGTCAAATAATAGGAAACAACAAGGATGAATGGATTTGCACATGTTTTCTAGGATCGGATATGGTACAGCCACAGTGTTGTAGCTGCTCTGATGCAGGCCTACTACAAATGCTGTTTTCTGTCATGCATAATGTTAATCATTCATAATATAACTGGTTCTTATCCCACCACAAGAGGGTAGCACTGACATAATGTTTGAGTAAAGTTGTGTGACCTTAGGAGTATTGTTCAGTGTAATTGTAAATAAAATCAAGATTCTCTCTTACATTTTAACACTGATGCTACATTTTCAGCCACTGACTTTCTTATTATGAAGCCTTTAGTTCTCCCCATACCACCACCTTGGTTCCCACAAATTATGATGTTATTTTATCTAAAGAGGACCTTCAGTAATAGTGTAGTGGTGGCTGAGGAATGGCTGCACTCCTTAGGTTACGTGTATATATAATAGGGTGATATATTTGAAAGGAATACCACTCAGTTTAAGAACTCATGCAGATTATGGGCTAAGGCAGTCCAAACAGTAATTGTGAACATGGAAAATTCTCCTCTAAAGACTCTAAAGAACCTGTGAATTCATAAACTGAGTGATGTGAAAGTAAACATCTGTGCTCGAGAGGTTTTATCTCAATGTTCCAAAGCAAGCGAGCAATATTGTGAACGGCAGATATATTTATAGCCCATTCATTTTCACAGTGACTCACTTCACACCTTTTGCTGCAGCAATAAGGAACACTTTCTTAAAATATCAAAGAGTGGTACTGGAGGGCTCAATAAATATTACCTGCCACGTTTTTTTTAACAATGTCTAACTTGTCTGACTGAACAAGTATTGACGTCAACAGGAAGTCAAGTGAACAATCAAATGCTTTAAGAGAAAGCTTTAGAGAGATGATTGAGACATATTTTCCTTTAACTCAGTAAAGCCCCTGGAGCCCTTACAGTTTTACCACTAAAGGTCAGTGGCAGTTCAAGTGCTCTTAATGTCTCCTTAACCATAATCTTATCGGTTCACCTTGTTTATGTTCATAGACCAAGGGCACACACCGTCTCATTTACATACATGGAAAAACAAACACATGAATTAAACAGCTTTCCTTTTTTCTGAACACAGTTGTTCACTTTCAAAGTAGTAAGCTTATCTTGCTGAACCTTACATGTGGCCACTGCCAGGGCATTGTGCTCTATTGTGGTTTGGATATTTCCATGGGAACAAGTGGCCAAGGAGAGAGGGAGGATCCTGTTCAAGCAGGAGGGGGCGTGTGTTAGATTCACTGGTTTCCTCCTTTATTTAACCCGCCTGCGCCTCTCAAACGGCCACAGATGAGCTGGTCTTGACAAGAGAGAACTTCAGTCTGCTGTCAAGAAAGCCTCAGAGATTTCTCACAAGACCCTGACCTCCTGTCTGGGACAATATTGTGGATTTACCCCTCTATACTCATAAGGTAAGAATACTTTCCTACAACAGTTAATGATTTGGAATCTTTTAGTATGGTTTTCTCTTTATAGAAACATGTTTTATGATTTTTTTTTTTTTTCATTTAAGAACATGATTCAGTGTCTTACACGCATATCCTTTCATTTTCCACAGACTTTCCAAATCCCTGCCAGAGGACCCATGTGGGTGGTGGAGAAGATCCGTGTGTCAGTGGAGAGAACCAACCTGCCTCTCCCTTCAGCAGAATACAGCTTTAAAATCGGTGACATCATGTTTGGGGAAAAAGTTGAGAAGCCCAAAAGGATTTCCCTCTGTCCCAACGTCATCACCCCTGACAACATCCCAGAGTTCTGCATCCCTCCCACAATCCCGTCCCTGCCAGAGGTAAAGAGCACAGAGCACAGCCGAGCGGCCCCCATTATCAGGGTGTCTCCCTGTGAGAGGGGGAGCCCCGAAAGAGAGGTGCCATGGCATGAGTCCTTCACCCCACATATTATCCAGGTGGAGAGTGTGGATGAGAGCCCCTATGACAATGGCTGCAGTGATGAGGAGACCACCAACGCAGACCCCCAGAGCCAGGCCGCCCTGTCCCTTCCACACATGGCCAAAGCACAGACCTGCTACGGCTTTTGCACCCTGCTGGAGAGCCCCCACACCAGGCGCAAGGAGTCACTCTTCCACTCTGACCCCGGGTCCCTCGCCCTGCTGCTGCCCAGGAGTCGATCAAGCACGTGCTCCAGAGTCTCCCCCTCCACCTCGCCCTCCTCCTCCCCTTCCTCCTTCAGCCTCAACGCCCTGACCTCCAGGCTGTCCCCGAGAGGCTACACCCTGAACAGGCAGGGCACGTTGGACAGCGATACCACCTCCTCTACCGAGTCGTCTCCTTTCAGCTCACCGCTGCTGACCAGGTGTCCTGCCAAGTCTTCCCTCTTCAAAGCACTGAGCCATGAACGCCTGTTGTGTAGGAACATGAGGAAGGCAATGGTGTCCAGGAACAACTCCCTGTCCACAGATGAGGGCAGCTCCACAGACAATAGCCCCAATGTCATGAGAAGGGCATCAGAGGGGTTGATGGAGGGCTTCCCCAGCAGCTACAGCCTGGCTCCCCCCACCTTCTTCCCCATGGACTTGACTCTGCACAGGGAGAGGGTGATGAAGGAGAGCATGGTGCCCATAGGGAAAGATGGCAGCCTGCGACTTTCAGCAGAATACTGCCCCGATAACCAAAGACTACGGGTTCGGTTGATCAGTGCCGAGGGGCTCTACGCTCTCTCTGTAGACCCCAAGATTATCAACTGCAGCGTCAGCCTCTCTCTGGTTCCTGGAAAAGTCCAGAAGCAACGCAGCACAGTCATCAGGAAGAGCCGTAATCCTATCTTCAATGAGGATTTCTTCTTTGATGCTATCTCGGAGGAAGACCTCAGTAAGCGCTCCCTTCGCTTTAAAGTGGTGAACAAAATGTCCACCATGAAAAGAGACTATCTTCTGGGTGATTGCGATTTGCCTCTCTCCAGCATTGTAACCTTATAAACCAGAGTACTTCCCTATCTATTTATCTCTATGTTGAATTATTTATTTAAACCAGGATTTTATATCAATTAAATGATGGAAAACACTCTTGTTCGTTTGTCTTTAATACATTACATTATTAGACTGTCTTGCAGTTGGTATGCCAAAGTATTTTTATTGTAATGTGGCAAATCTTGTCTGTGCAGATTTTTAGGAACACTTCACCCAAGGCCCTGGTTATGCATTTTCAGAATTCATTTGTCAGGATAAAGTTAATTATCAGAAAGAAAACAACCACCTCCAACAACAAAAAGCTAATCCTAATCTTACAAATGCTTAAAAACTAACACAGAAATATTACAAAAAATCATTCACAGCTCTTTTACTTGATGTTAACATGGCTGCCCCATCAGCTGGTGTGAGACACTCACCTTCTCCAATTTCTCGTATAAGCCTGTTGTTTCTTCCTGACCTTTCCACTGATTAAAAATATCACTAGGAACCAGAAACCTTGGAGGGGAGTTTTCACCCTGGAGTATGCTTAATTCTAATTAGTGCAAATAAAAAGCTCTGACACAATTAACCATGATACAAAAAAGCTCACTGTCAAATCTCACGAACAGTCAATAACAACTTGAGGCTGTTGGATAGGATGTATTCTCCCTTAATTTTTGATAAAACCAATTTATTACATATCCTTCTGTAGACAGTGTTGTTCAGTAATGCCTGTGCCTAATATCTCCTTTATAATGAACTGAGTACAGTGTGCTCATGGGTAGAAATAGATAATTTAATGGAGATTCTTTCCTTTTTGATAATCATGCACTCAGGGTGGCACCAGTCCTTCAAAGTAGCTATTTTTCTTAGTACCACAGTTCTCAATCAAAATAATACTCAGTCCTAGAGTTTGGAAGGAATTTAAGCAGATAAAAAGGCAAAATACAAAACATATGATGAATTTCATATACTCATTTATTTCATGGTGGATTGTACTGTATTGTGCTGTCTCCTGCTCAACATAAAGTGCTTTTTGTATTTTAGTTTTTTGTACTTTTCTGCCAAAGACTAAGGACAACATTTCTCTATACATCAATGTTTACCAATTGAATAGTGCGGAAGCTCTTAATGTAGACCTCAGGCAAGCATATCCTGCTGTTTTCAGCAATAAAGATCAGGCTTAAAAGCATCCGCTGCCACTATAGCTCCTAGTTAAAGATTAATAGGTTTCTCAGGGCTCAGAAATACTCCAGGATTGAGGATTGATATCTGCCGGTGACAGAACGACATAATTTGATGACTCTCAAATATATATACTGTATATATATTCATATTTATTATAATAACCTGCTTCATGTTGATAGGTTATTAGGTTCAATAGCTGTAATGAGGTGCTTTAAAATGCGAATAATTCATCAAATTTTACAGTTTGGATTGTGCTGCTGAGAAAAGCCTTTGGACAAATACAACCCCGATCCACTTTCAGTTTGAACTACAGATTCAGCATGGCCACAGAGACCTGCAATCCCCCCTCTATTGTTTCGGGAAGGGAATAAGGATTTTGTGTTTCTACAATACGTGGGCTAGCACATGGGCTTTGTGTGTCTGTAATACATGGGAGCATCTCAATTCTGACAAAGGAACCAACCATATCCCACATAGACAACCTACATTTTTCAACAATACCTCTGGGGCTTGCTCTGTTTCCAGATCCTGTGAGGAGGCTGATAATGTCGGATACTTTTGTATTGAGTGTTGACTCAGCTGTGAAATACCTTGTAATAAATGGGAATTACCAGTGATTCCCCTTTGCTGGTCGTCCACTGATAGGGTTCCAAGGGATTTCCACTGATCTATCTTCATTCAAAAGAGCAGAAGCACATAGGTCCTATAGCACATCGGTTAGAGCATGGCTCTAGCAACGTTCCTTTGATTTTTTCTCCTTTGATTCCTGCTGGAGCTGCCCATACCAAAATGTTTGCTCTCACTGCACTACAAGGTGCATCGGGTAAAAGCATCATATATTGGCTTTTTTGACATTCATATTAAATTAATCTTTTCTGAATGTATTATAAAAGTACTGAGATGAATAACACATATGTAACACATATCTGTTTAACAACTATACTGTCAGACACAGTATAATATTGCTATAACATATTTTTAGTTCTGCCATTTGCATCTACTCTATATACATAAAGAAATATATTGCAACATTTAACAATGGGACAATGGGAAAAAGGATTTTGGCTGTTGATACAGAAGGTGTGTAGTGTGCTACTATCTGAATGCTAAAAGTGATTCCGTATTATCTGTGAGAAACATCTGTCTGCCTGAGAGCTGTGCATCATGAATGTAAATGTCCATCAGGGGAATTGCACAGACTTAGTCTCAAGTGTCTCCAACAGTTGCCTGGATACCTTTGTTCCTCAGGATGCCGCTACAAATAATAATCTGGAATAGATTTTTATAACAATTACATTTAGAAAGTGCTTCTCCTGTCCACCTCTCTATTCGCTGCAAACCTGTATTAGTTCTTCTCTCTGCTTTCATGAAATGGAAAGAAAATGTTTTTATACCAAGAAATGTAAACTATTCCCTTCCTCTTCCACGTCTCACTTGTCTTCCTACGTAAATAAGGCCATTCAAGCCTATTTCCTTATCACGTTTTCTGTTTTACCAGGCTCTTATAGGGTGCCAAAACATATAACATACAACTTAAAACTGGACATTGTGAACAGGGTTGCCCCAACCTCCACCTCCTTATGTTCTCAGGGTAAGAACTGCTTTAGACTTGGAGTGACGAAGGTTAGTGGATGTCTGATTTATTCTTTATTATTTATTATGATATTATTATTTATTATGTCATTCACCCGCTTCCCTGGTGCAATTCATTTATTTCCTGTTAAAAAAAACAAAAAAGGCCTTTAGGCGTCATTGCCAAGATCAGGACAACGCATCTGATGTCAAACACTGATGCAAAATGCAATTTCAATGGGAACTGATGTTTCTTAATTGATAACGGGAAGAAGCAGGTTTTTTGTGAAGGTGATGGGAAAGGGGATTGAGTTCATTGACTGGATGTACTCAGATGAGCTGCACGGGCATTATGGATGACTAACTTTGACTCTGCTGTTTCATTCGAATCACTGAGCAGGGGGAATGCATACAGTATAAACACACATTACTGTATGTGAACTTGTCCTGAGATAAATCTCTTCCAAAGCCAAATTTGATCCTTCATTACAATGCAAAACCATTTTCATTATATTGCCTTATTAAAGGAAGTTAAAACAGAGAGATGATGTCAATTATGCAGCTGTTTCGGGGGCCATGACATCACTGTATTCATGGCCCACCCAGGCGTGAAGAAGGCTGCCCGCAGTGTGCAGACAGATTTGCACCAAATCAGTGGAAGTAATGAGCAGCGTATATTTTAGCTGCGTCAACAGTTTGCGTGAGGTCATATCATGTAAGACGACACCAGATCGCCCATGCAGCTTGACCATCTGAGATGGTGCTACATCATTTAAACACATAGAAACACACACACACACACACACACCTGTTGAGAATGTTTAAGCTCACTGGAGTCTACGTAATAGAGGTTTGTGAGATTCATGTGAAGAGAAATTAGATTTTTTTTTTGTATAAATAAATACAGATAAATACAGACAACTGATGGAACTGAAAAACAAAAAGTATCACAGTAATCATTCAATTCATTCATAGAATCCTGCCTCTATCTAGTCTAATTCAAAATAAGATTATCATACAGGCTATACCATTCATCTAGCAATAGCATAAAATCCAAAGCTTATTTATCCATAAGCTCAGAAATTATATCACAGGATTTGACCCACTGCCTAGCATCTTCTTGTCTGTATAGCTGTTCACAGTTTACAATAAGGCCAAGGAGTTGGTTCGGTGCGAATCATGCTGCATCTGCACGTAGCAGACAGACACATCACTTAGCCTGTGCACCTGCCCCGTGTTACACAGCACAGCCCACTCTATCACCTCAGGCACTGTATGGAGCTGAGGCCAAGCGTGACCTGCTCTGTACATAACAACCAAACATACTGTAGATTGGACTTCCTCACATCTCATCAAACTTATATAAACAGAGCTGAGGTGTTTGAACTCGCTCAACCCCACTTTGTTTCACAGGTCTTGAGACTCTGTAGAAAGCCTTTCGAATGCAGTGGTGGGTTCCGTTACTGGGTGTCTTCACAGTAAATTCTTTGTTGATGTTTTTATCTTGTGGACATGTTTGTGTTTATATTTTCCTGGGTGAGACCAAGGACAATTTTCCTGCCTCGGCTGGACAATAAAGTTTATTCTATTCTATTCTATTCTATTCAAGTGGAGGATAAAATGCATCATGATACGTTTAGTTTATATATATTCAAGTTTTCGAGACAGAATTTAACAGTCTGTCCCAGTGTCTGATCACAACATGGGGTATGTACCTGCTGCTGGTCTTGTTAATTGCATTAGGCCTATCAGGAGTTACACAATATTGTCTAGCCATTAGGCAGATAGGCAAACAATCTGTCACAGCACAGCTCTGACGTATCTAATGCCTGTGTCATGTGATTGACTGGATGGGCTCAGGGTTGTGGATGGACAGCTGGGTTTGCTTTACTATTGCTAAAAACCTTTGTCGATGTTTGCACATCTTGCTACAATAATGGTGATTACACTTTGGCTGTGGCCATACAGTGTTGTTTGCACATGAGAAAATCTATCAATAGTAACTAGAGGGTTTTTTTCAAACAATGTTTTTTAAAAGCAATACTTGTGATTATCACTAGGCTACAATGACAAGCATTTAAACAGGGCAAAATAGAGCAACAAAAAGGACAACAACATAAACTGCGTAGGATCAGGTAGAGGGAACGACGATGCTGTCTTTCTGCCGTTCTTTCTGTGTTTTTCCTCTACCAATAGCGCCTTCCAGTCCCATGGCAACGAGGCCCAGCTCCAGGGGAAACCATGGAGATCCTGCCTTTCATGTGTGAGATCCTTTTATTCCGACACATAAGTTGATAGAGCCTGTCCCTGTCTGTTTGATTCAGATGCAGCTGAACCTCGCTCATACTGTTGCTTGCGTCCACAGCCAGCTGTCGGTGGATTCCTCATGTGCATCTAAAATGAACCGAGGGGCTAAGTATGCACTGCGTATTGTAAATACCCCATGCTGCTCTGATTTTCTGTGAGAAAACATACAGTATTATTAAAATATTCAGTCCAACTACTTGATGTAGCTCAATGGAAAAAGTATTTTAAATAAAGTTTGTATCATTTTTTGAAAAGTACAATACTTAGGTCCATGTTGGAAGAAAATAATCCATCATTCACAGCATTCAGTTAAAAGTGTTATCATTTCAGTAACAGCTGTCCTTTTAACACCATCATTTATTTTTTAAATTTGTGTCAATCATTTTTTAAGAGGTGTCACAAAGCTCCTCATGTAAATTCTATATTGAAAAGTATTGTATATGGTTATCCTTATTTGTCAATATGTTCTGTCTGCTTTTAGACCACATATAATCTGGTACTTGATCAGGTTCCCTGAGAGACAGAAGCAATGAGACACATCTAGGTCTGTCTGTGTCATTTTAACTGTCCTACTTCCTATGATCCACTTACACAACCAACATCCAAACCACAGAGGGGCTCACAGTCCCGATTTTCTCGACTTTGTTTGTCCTTGACTTTGAAATGTTGTAAAAGTTGTGGACTGCAAAGCCAATTGTATATTTGGACAAAGTCAATTTATGGACTTGTACCATATCATTTGTCTTGACTTAATTATTATTTTTCGGGGGTGAAATCCAATGTCATAGTAGCCATACACAAAAACAAAACTCATTGGAATTGTCATTTTCATTATAATGGTGAAATGGAGAAGGGCAGAACTCTAATTTATATAATGCAAAATATCTTCGGCTTGCTTTTTCAGGAATTAATGAATACAAACAAAGCTTAATTAAGATTTCAAGGGACTGTAGTGTGTTAAGAACTACACCATCAAAAAGAACACCTTCTGAAATAAGGATCTGCTCAGCCTCTACCTGGGCTATTACATAACCCTAAACTCTATTATTGTTATGGTAATTTATTGGTAGGCTACTTAGTAAGATGTGATGAGTGGTCTTTAATTGTTTTTTTTGCTTTTTGTTTTTTCAAGGTTAGTTTGAACTTTAAAAAATGTAAAAATCAAAGAGATATGGAGGCACAATTTGTCATTATGAAATCTTATGTTTAATTAATTTCATCGTTGTACCTCAGTAATTTTCTAGCTAAGGGCTGTGAAGTGTTTCAACTGTGCTTCAACTGTAAAGCCTTTACAGTATGTAAAGGCTTTACAGGCCTTTACAGTATGTATGGAAGAGATCAAAGTGGGCAGTATGACTTCCTTAGCAGGTTCAAAAGTTTATAGACAATGCTACATCAGCAGATCTCACATATTAAATTATACTGTTTGTGTACTTGTTCAGAAAAGTGCTAAATCTTAGGGGATACTTTGCAACCTGTGAGTCAAGGATCCTTTTTGACACGTACTTTGTTTATACAATGAATTGTATAAGATCATTTTGAGAGGTAAGGGGAGTACTACGGTATGTCTGTTACTATTAGTTAGTTATACTGTTATATTTAGTGTAGCTTCAACGACAAGGCTTTAAGATGCCTATATTACATTTTTAATATATGTGTCTCTATGATAATAATCTGATGATAACTGGTACTTCCTATTTTCACGTCTATTGTGTAATTTCTTACTTGCAGACTTGGAAAATCAATTCATACTCGTCCATGTACATAACGTCATATGCTTCATAAAGGGGCCACAGATATCACAATGCACCAGGGATGGGAGATAACAAATGACCCGCAGCCTCGAAGTCACGTTATTTAACAGTGGGTAAACATGGACGCTAGGTGATGGATCTTTGTTTGCCATTTTGGTTTACAGGGCAACCCGGTGATACAGACCAGAGTAAATTGCAGTGTCATATTGTACAAATGTTCCACAGCCCATGGCACAGAGTGAAGTCTTTGCCTTAGGCAAGATATTATGGCCGAGTTTATCCATGAAGCACTCACACTTCAGGCTCTGAATCTGCACTTTATACGGTAAAAACATTTGTTAACACATGTTACCATGAGACTCATTTTCCATGGTGGTCAAAGTCAGAGAATATGCAGATGTGGATATGCTTAAAAGAGAGGAGTGCTATATAAAGAGTTTTGGTCCAAAATTAGGTATCCACCATTTGAAAAAAGTGACACCTACTCTTACAAAATTATTGACACCACAAAATGAAAATCCTTTTGAAAGAACAGTAACTTAAGTTCTTGATTATTAAAATTAAAAACACCTTTACAGACTGAATCCTCTATATTTTAGAGATATTGAATTATGAAACTAAAGTAATGTTTTCTTTTTCAAAATAGATGTACCATTTTGGAACAGAAGTCTTGATATTCACACATATATATATACATATGCCTTTATGTAGTAGTGTAGAGCTTCAAATATGTTATCTAACATGTATCTTCCATATCTTCCAAAGATCTGAGCTGCTAGCTCAGATCTTTTTGTATAACATTCCATGAATGTGACTTTATGACTTCCCGTACAGACGATGAACAGAGTTTAGCTGTTCATGTCTAGAGGAGAAGAATTGTTATATCAAAAATAATAATCTTATGAACTGACAAGTGCTGTCAAAATGGTGAAAAGCCCATCATTTTGTACGAGAGCTTATTTTCAGCGCATGAGACACGGATGCCACACAATGCGATTTGTCTGATAAAGAAGGCTCTTTCTACGCCCTCACAGCGCTTTGTGGAAGACGGAGAGGGGTGGATGTGTGGGTTGGCCATGCTAATGAGAGTGAGAGGTGCAGTCAAAACATGAGCAAGTGGTGAAAGAATGACATTTTACCAGCTTTTGTTTCATTAAAAGCCAAGGAGAGAATAGAGTCCTAACGCATATTGTGTTTCTAGAGTGATATAAGATGAACTACAAAATTGCCTTTGTGAGAGAGACATGGGAAGTTTATGTTGACAATGAAATACTGTCAACAAAGAACTTGCAGTCATCAGCTCAGCTGCAATTTTTTGTATTTAAATTAGATTATTTTCAAATTTAGCGGAGGATTTAGCGGAGGAGAATACATTTAAAGTGAATGAACAGTACATGAAAGGTCTGTAGGCAAGACTGGCACTGTGATTGTACAATGTGAGTTATGTGCATGTACAATTAGTGCAAGGAAGCCAATGCCAGTGGGAAAACAAGGGTCCTGTCCTGCCATTGTATGAAACTAAACTCAAATGTTACACAAGCTGGAATTTCATTGTCTCTTTCTTATTTTTCCCAGCATGAAGCAAGTTACAAGTTTGAATGTCAAGAGGCAGGTAACTGTTTCTTGCGGTGAGATAAGATCATTTTTTCATTTCACAGAAAACCTGACTATGCTGACTTTTTGTCAGTTTCCTACAATAAAAATGTCTGTTTGCATTCAGCATTGCTTTCGTCTGGGTGATATAAAAGGTCACCTCATATCTCAGCTGAATTCATTTCATTGATCATGTTAACGCTGTCGCTTGGTTACACTCTCACCAATGGTAGCTTAATGGCATGCTGTTACTGTCAAGGCATCTATTCAGACATTTCTCAACAGTGCGTACAGACCAAGAGACATCTGAAGTAGCTGCCTAGACTGTAGACTAACACAACCAAGCTTTCATAGGGTCTCCTTCGTCAAACTACTGTATCCTTCAAGTGTTGGATAATTATTCACTTTATTCTGCCTCACAGTCACAACATGCAAGGGAACAACTGTGTTTTTGATTAGCAATGCAGAACTCGTAATTGTCTGGATGCTTTGTGAATCACTAATTGTGCCTCTCTGATCAAAACCGTAATTGATTCAATTGATGAATTATGTTGTCAACTAGCACGTTGGGCCTAGTTTCTCTCTGACAGCTACAGTGCCACATGTTTCCCACTGCTGGGCATCCTCTCCTTCACTGAGCCAGTCGAAGGTGAGACTTTCAAAGGCCACAAAGCTCAGATCTCAGCAGGGCTCATGTTTTTCCCCATGTGAGAGTGCATGTGTTTGTCCACATGTGAATGCTGCAGTGGTGTCGGGTATGTGGGTGTATGTGTGTGTGTGTGTGTGTGTATGTGTGTTTTATGTTTACGCACACGGAACTGCATGTGTCTATGCTGTGTCTGCCCTGTGGACTTAAAGGTGTGTGAAGGTGACTTGTGAACGCACTCACATGTTGGAACTAATGGTGAGATTAATTTCAACACATATAAAATGGCTGGCATGCTCACTAGGTTATTGTAGTGGCAGTGTTTCTCTAATTTCCTCTCATTAAGTCAAAACACTGAGTTAATTAGGGAAAGGCATGCTCCCCGGTAATGAAATCCCACCTACTGAGTGCTTAGTCACCTCTCAAACCTGTTCAATGGAACGTGTTTCATGGCTGAATGACAACCTCTGACCCACAACAATGGTTCTCTCTGCTTATTCATGGCATACATGAAAGCTGATGATGCAATATATGATGATTGCAGCAAATGTCTCAATTGTAAATTAGGTCATTTGATGCTGCTGGTGGGATGGCAAAACAGAATAAGACATGTTAGAGTTGACTTTCTATAAATATTAATAAAGACAGTTGTTTAAGGTTGTATTTGTATTTGAATAGATTGGCAGGCACACAGTGTATCCCTTGAGCAATGAGTGATATTTAGAAAAATGAAATGATCACGGTGATATTTTTGATGCATGAAGCATTTATGTAATCATTAATTCATACTAAGCATGTGAATCAAGATTGATTTTTACAACCTTTATATAATGTTTACAGAGTTCAGTACACTAGTTCATCTTAGACATGTTAGTTTTAAAGGGATAGAGGAACAAATCATAATGGGGATGAATTGAAGGGGAGAATGGTAGAAAGAACTTAATGGAAAATGCTAGTAAATGTGTTTGTTAATGTGTTTAAGGTTTGCAGGAGGTCTGGTAAGAACACAGTCATAATATCCAGTTTAAATCCTTTAATTTCTCAGAATTGTCCACAGTAAGGACATCGAATGCGGTGACTCCAGTGTCAGGATAAACTGTGGTGTATATGTATGTATGTGTGTGTGTGTGTGTGTGTGTGTGTGTAGGTGTGTGTGTGTGTGTGTGTGTGTGTGTGTGTTTACTTTGATGCACAGACACACCAAAGTCACTGTCCACGAGGCAGATAAAGATCGAACGTCAGTGACCTACAGCCTCTGTGAGACGGGCAGCTGAAAATTTCTACCTCAGTCATAATGACATCATGAGCATCAGTGAAGTCCCAGCTCTCCGATTGGCTGAAATAAAGATCAGGTGATATCTGATATAAGTCTATCTGCTTGGTCTAAGGGCCAGCAAGGGGGGCTAAACCTAATGCAGCTGGCCTTTTATTTTTACTGGAGATATAAAAGTTTGGACAAACATTTTTCTTTATTTTTATTTTTGTTACCAAAAAAGTGTTAAACAAATCAAAACTATCTTATATTTTACATTCTTTAAAGTAGCCACCCTTTGCCTTGGATGGAAAGGCAAAGGCTTTGGAAAGAAATTCATACATAGGCATCAACTTCACTATTTATATTTGTCTAAGAAACAAATTTCAAGCATTTAAGCATAAGCTTTTAGATTAAAATGGCTTTAAGATAATGAAAAACATAGTACATTCAATCAGATGTGTCCAAACTTTTGACTGGTAGTGTAGTATAGAGATAAAATTTGAATTTTTCCATATTAGTGTGTTGATTGCAGGTGAATGTGGTCTTTAACTAGACAAACGTTAACAAAGACACACACGTGTTGCTATTAACATAGACTTTAAAACACTGCTATTCTGAATAAACCAGGATTGGGCCTTCTCAGCTAATCCACACCCACACAGCCACGTCCTTATTCTCTCAGGCTCACACACACATTGTCACAGTTTCCATGTCCGGTTTTCATTATGAATGTGTGTGTGAAGTCAAAGCATGGCCTCAGGCATTCCAGCCATTTTGCCTTCAAGAAGGAAATGACCTCCTTCTTTGCCACATTAGTATGAGCATGCATACATTTACAGAGACTTCCTTTTGGGCCGTGGAATCAAGCAAATCTCTGTGTAAAGTGTCGGCCAAGAATAGCCAATACCCGCCTAACTTCACTCTGTATTTACTTTACTAATGGACATTGTGGATTCAACAAGTTACTTAAACTATTGTCTAGAAAGTATTGTTGAGAAACACTGTGGCTCCACTGCCGGCTTTGCATTACAATACACACTGTTTTTTTACACAGTGAATTTCAATTTATTGTCTAAGCTTTAGATATGAGGGCAGACAGTAGGCTACATGACAGCTAATCCTGATTTTATATGTATTTGGTACTGTATATCCAGTACCCAAATTGTAAAATGTCAAATACATTCCAGTCCGTATCTTCAATTTATGACCGCTTGACCTAAATAAATCTGATGTTTTCAGCTGGATGACAATGATGTTGATGTTCAGTTTTCAAAGGTACAGCCAACTGATTGCAGTAACCTATGAGAACACCACAATAGCTTGTTATTGCGAGTGACAGCATGCACTCTAACTGCAGCTTGATGTGTGCTGCCATCTGCTGGTGGTTCTGGCGATGCTACCTAAACTCAGATAAAAGTAAAACCAAAATCATTTTGGAATTCTCAGTCACATGTGGTGTGACTTTTGAGTGGGATCTCATTGGCTCACATCACATAGTACAATTCTCCCAGAACCAGAAGCAATAATCAGGCATAATAAGGCTTTTTTTTTTAAAGATTGGATTCTTATCAACTTACCGGTATTCAAGATAGATCTTTTAGATACCTGCTAATCACATCTACTCATATCACACAACCTCTATACATAGTCCCATCTCAAACATATATATATATATATGTATACAAATGCACAAAAGCACACAATCTCTCTCTTGCTCTCTTTCTATCTTTCTCTCTCTCTCTCTCTCTCTCTCTCTCTCACACACACACACACACACACACACACACACACACACACACACAGATGCACATACACACGCACACACGTATACACACAGACCAGCACACCCCCCACACACATAAATACACCCACCACCCCACCATTTCTTTACTGAGGTGACATATGCAAGCAAATAAAGAGGAATGGGGAATGTAAGAAGACTTTGTTGATTTATGCAGTGCACCTCTAATATCTCTTTATTCTGGCCCACAGCAATTATTTACAAGTGTTTACTCAACAACATGAAGTATGGTCTCAGCAAAGAGACACTTGTTTACAACCAATCACAGGGACTGGGCTCATGAATGTTAGGATACACAGTGTGAGACCTTTTCTCTCACCATGCTATTTTTAGTAGACACCAATGCCTTCCGGCAAAAATCACATGAATATGGATAGTGTGCTCGGCTGTACAGAGTGGTTTGCAACAAGAAAGCAATGATTCAGACAGACAGCTTGCACATACTATGTGTGTGTTCAATAAATACGGAACAAGTGTTGAAATATCATAAGGTTTTTAAGGAATAAAAAACATTCAGATTATCGGACCAGCCTCGTGAAACAAAGACACGTCTTCTGAAACGCTGTTTCACGAGGAAATGGAATATGCAGTGTGGCAATCAGGATTTATTTCATACTTTTACAGCATGATAATGGTGTAATAAATTGATGCTGTGTTATTTATTTTATTATTGACTAAAAAACATTTTTACTCAGTAGTTTTCTTGCATCATTACCTGGTCTAGCTTATTAAACTCATTGAATTCTCAATAACTGAAAGTCTAGCAAATGTAAAAATGTAAAAATCTCATTTTTCTATCAGTAAACACATGCCTCCTTCCATGAGCTTCCTCAGTTGGTACCATATTAAGATTTTGCAGCTTGCTGCGGTATTTTTATCCTCCACTAAAGCACATAATTCTTGTGATCATAAGGGCTTGCAAAAATAGATCACCGCCACACAGTGAGAGTAATTGATTCATGATGCTGAAATTTATTGTAAAATACAAAAAAATGAATATTAATTTGTTTTAAATATAGAACGTCTTATTTATTTTTAAACATGAAAAGCACGCATAATAAAATTGATGATGGGCTTTTACTACAAAATACTACCACAAACTCATAATTAATATTTTTTCTGTGTGTTTTTCTTTTCTTAGCTTATTTTTGTAATTCCAGTAATTTAATCATTCATTACTCTTAAAAATGGCAGAATATAATGACTTTTAACTTTGCACTAGTCCTAAATGTATCTGGTTTACTTTCCATCACTCTTGTGCCAACTAGCATGGTCTAGCTTCCTGTCCTTGACCTCAGCATACTTTGCAAGTCAATATTATTCAAAGGCCGTCTATGGATATGCCTTTAAATAGGCCAATTTAGGCTTGGAGCACATGCATCTTGGAAGACAGGTTTATTTTGGTGTAACTCAATTTTTCTCAAGTCTCCTTGGCCGTCAGGATATATCCTTGAGAAAGAGGCCACAGGCAACAGCACTTTCTAAACATCTAAAATCAAGTAGTACTCATTGTAGCCAAAACCCACAGTGTCTACCTTGAATAGATTACAGGTCCTGCAAATTCAGCAATGTCCAGCAGAGAGTGCCCTGACTCTCTGCTGAAGACTGAAGCTCAGCACCAACCATTGGCTGAAAGTTGAAAGTAGCCATTGGTTTTAAAGCAAGACACACCCCCTTATCTCTCAAGTTTGCGGAACAAATAACTCCAGTGATATTTGCAATGGTAACATTTGTAGTAATATGAAAATATATGAAATATCAATATATATGTTATATAAGGAAAAACATGAGGTGCAATTGGCTTGTTCATGTACTGCAAGTGCTTGTTGTGTATACTTTTTTTTTTTTTCACACCTAGAGTACACGAGTGCTCAGGGGAATACAATATTTGCTTAGCAAATCTAAGTGACTCATTTGGCATACAGTGTAATGCCCAAGGCTAAGGCAAATCATTTGGCCAAATAATTTTACAGAGTGCAGTATTGTGGCTCTGTTTGTTATTCCTACTTCATTTATGCTGCCAAACATTACTTATACCTGAGCTCTGCAGGACCATACAAGATAGAGAACACTAAAGTGCCCTCTACAGCCTCAACAGTCTTCTCTTCTCTTCTCTTCTCTTCTCTTCTCTTCTCTTCTCCAGTATTCTTACTTCTCATTTCCTTTATTCCTATCTGCCTTGTTCTCTTCAACTCTCCTCTCCCCATGGAGTGGTCTTGTTCTCCTCACTTGCAGATGATGTGGTTTGGAGGGCTGGAGCTGATGCAAAGTGACGTGTCTCCCCATCACAGGAGCGGAGCTGAGGCTGGGCCTCACTTCCCCCGCACTGGGCTGTTTTTGTTCGCCACAGCTCATGCGGATAATTTGCCGGGATGCAGTGGAGGGCTGTCACAAGGACTTGGCTCAAGGGGTGTGGGAAAATAGCAGAAGCGTCTTCCATGCTCAAACCCTGCCTTAATGATGAGCATTAAATATGAACGTCTTCTTTTTGTAAGCAATGCATTAGGCGCCCTACATGTCCCTCTCCTTGCTTTCCCTTTTTCTCTCTTTTGGTCCCTTCTCTCCCTCCCTGATTTTCTGCAGCCTTGTCTAGATTCTTGTTTGAGAATCAGTTGAATAATCCGACTGACAAGCAGCCTTTAGGTCATGGCCTCTCTGTTCAGAAAATATTCTCAATTCTTTGTGAAGGCACAGCACAAACACAGCTCTGCGCCACTGAGCTAATGCTCCTCTACAAATGCAACTGAAATGGCCAGAGTGACAACAGTGTCTTTGTCTTTGGCTCCCATTACCATTCTCTTTACCTCTGCGAAGGCTTTTAATGTGATTGCACAGCGTTGTGTATTGTACTGTAATATACTCTCTGATAACATCTCCAGAGTACAGGCAAACATTATAAGAGATGTACACAGCATGCCTAATACTCATCCATACCATAGAGTAGGTCTTTGGACCGAATTATACATTAACAGGCAGAAAGCTCCTTCATACCTTACAGATCAGAGGCAGCGGTCCCAGTTTTGTTGAACAAGCCTATGTAGAATTGTTACATTGACAGATACAGATAAAGTGATCTCATTGGGAAGTAAGGAAGAAAACACACCACCCTCCCTTAAAATAGACCTCCCTGGGCGCTGAAGCAAAGGACAAAGTGACATTGTGAATGCTAACATCTGTGCGGAACCTTGCAGTACCAAATGCCCCAACCCCAAGTTTGAGCAGACTCTACCGTCATCCTCCAAGGAGCAGCCATTTTGGAAGGCTCTCCCGGCACAGATGTTGCATATTAAAATGTAGGGCTGTTTTAGCAGAGGAGGTGCTGTGGAAAGAGAGGGGGCTGCTCCTCTGTGGGCCTCACCTGTGCCTTCATCCGAGAAGCCAATCCAAGAGAGGGTACTGTCTAACCAACCAAAAACAAAGTGACATTCAAGATAAAGTCACCCTGCCTCCTCTTTGACCCTGAGAGGCTGTGGATGTGGACAAATGATTTCACACTTGGAAGTACCTTGTTTACAACAGAGACACTTTACTCACTTGCTTGTTAATTTCAAGGAAATCTGATTGCCGTTACCAGAAAAAGATATAACTCAGCCACACACATCTATGCAGCCTTATCGCCTTATATTAGAGAATAGAGCATGAAGAGTAATATCAAATGGATTAGTTAACAGAATAAAGCAGTGAATCAGTGCCCTGACCCTACCTGACCAATGCTTACCCCCACACGTTGCTCCACAGCTCAGCACCTCTGACAATGAAACAAACATTGTCCACAAGATGGAGATATTCACCAGTTTAATGCTACACTTCCACCTGGCTGCACATGAAGCAGGAGAGAGACAGAGGAGAGAGAAAGAGAATGAGTGAGAGACAGAGAGAGAGAAAGAGAGACAGAGAGAGAGAGAGAGAGAGAGAGAAAGAGAGAAAGAGAAAGAGAGAGAGATGCACTACACGGCGGTGTGTGTGACAGATTGTGTTTGCATGAGGCAGTATGTGATGCCTGTATAATGTTTGAGTGTGTCTCTTTGTTTATGTGTAAAGTGCGCTGTGTACAGTGTATGTGTCTGAGTGGGTGTGTGTTTTTGTATAGTACAGCGCTCGCTGACTGAGGTGCTGAGGGGGCAGGGTGTGCTAACAGAGAGGCTGTGAGTGGTCCCTGAGCTTATTGGGGAGGGTCCCAGGGGCCCAGAGCGGAGGAAAGGTCAAAGCAGGTCGGCTGTGCTGTGTGTTGCCGGGCCCCGCGGCCCACTGTGTACTGGGGAGGGTTCAGGTGTGTGTCGACCTCTTGCTCCAGCGGGCTGTAAGTAAAGAGGCTGGGGTCTGCTGCTCTTATCCAGGAGGCGAGCTGCTGCAGGAGGCCTGACCTGGACCTGGAGAGGCCTCTATCCCCTCCACCCCCACCTTTACCTCCACCTTCAGAGCCTGTGGAGGGTTCAGCAAATCCACAGTCGCTGCCAAACTTCACCATCAACAAACAAACAACTAAATGAATGACAGTGATTATAAAAAACAGTCCTTCCAACAGTAGTACCAACTATAGTTGACATTTGGGGTGAAACTTTGCAGTTATTTGCAGTGTTGCCTCTATAGTAATTTTGATTCCGAACACCCAGTTAGTAATTTTCGAAATGCAGTGACAAATATCCAGAAGAAAACATGACAAAATGTTTATTATTCACTTGCTAAGCATAAACAAATAGACATGCTAAATTAATCCACAATGTTACTGGATTTGAATTGCTGAATGCTCATTTAAATTGGATGGAAAGAGGAAAATGATTATTCTGCAACACGACAAATTGCAGTACATTGTGAAGCTTTGTGCCATACTGCATTGGGAAAAGTGCACCCATGTACAAAAGAAGAGTAAATGTCAAAAATACCAATCAAATTCATTCTTTTCAGTGAGCACAAAGCTCCAAAACATCATTAAAGAAATTGCCTTGATCACTAAGGATATCCTTGCAAAAAAAAGGCCATTTCTTCATGCAGCATAATGATGAAAAGCCATTGTAATGATGCTACAACTGTGCCACTGTAGATTCTTTCGTGGGGGGTGCAGTCATATTTTCTTCTCTCTGTCATTGTGTCTTTACATAAGTCATTCAAGGATGCCAAGTAGACTCACAGCTGTCCTAAAAGCTTCTATGGACAGTAGAGCACACACACCTTGTCCATGGGTACATTAATTAAGATGGGTGCTTGAAACCACTAGCAATAAATGCACTGTGGCAACAAGCACAGTCCACCACAATGGTGAATGGTAGCCAAATCGTATTACTGCAATGGCACCTGGTCCTCGATAGGCATTGTTTGGCTACCTTTTGTGCCCATGTAGTGTGACATATTGCCCTCAAGCATTGACCATCTGACCAGGGAGAGGGCTTTAAACGCTAGGCTAATAATAGGAAAGCATGGCCAGGCAAGGGATTCTTGTAATTATGCCCCACTGTGGGACATGATGGGTGAAAAGAGGAGAAGACAGGGCTAAGGGAGAGCAGAGAATCGTGAGGAAAAAAAACGCTGCAAGTGAGAGCTTCAGTTGAGCCGCTATATCACACCGCAACCCAGGCTACTACCACTTATCTGATGCAAGAGGACGACAGTCAGAACTATTAGTGGTAGGTTAAAAGACTTAGAGGTTGAGGTGGCAAGGACAGTCCAAGTACCTGAACTGGATCAACACAAGTCAGCCTGATGTGGGAGAGTTGGGGCTCCTGGTCAGAGCGGTGTACATGTTCTAACCAGGCATAAAACGTGCTAGGCCATTTCCAGGATCTGAAGCCAAGGTCTTGGCAAGAGTCTGTCTCTCTGGGTTACACAGACCTGCCCTTGAACTCAGTTTCCAGGGAATAGACTCATTCTCTCTTGAAAAGTGGAGAAAGGAAGCTATTATCTGACACAGCCCGTGGAGGAGACGCTGGGAGATGATAGAGAACTCAGCCAGGAAAATGAGGCCGAAGCAGACCACCGGACCAAAGTTTGTTTGCACAGTGACTTTCGTATTGTTTGTGTTTGTGTGTGTCCATGTGTACTGTGTTGTGCATGTGAACTTGTGTGTGTGTGCTTAATTTGCAGTATCACAGTGTATGTGAGCCCCTCACTGTGAGCAAAGGAAGGATGCAATTTACATTTTTTGTGCACATGTACAGGAGCAGCAACAAATAAAACCCGTGCCTAAAAATAAAACGACTTGAGAATTAATTAAAGTCAGAGAGTGTGCAGCAACAAACAGATGTGTCCTATTTAGGGCTAATATCAACTTTAGCTAACTAGTGTAGGGAACTTGTGATTGATGGCGTCTGTCACTGATACAGCTCCAACATGCCTTAATCCTATCCAGTGGTTGCAGGGCACCCAGATACACAATGCCTGATCTTTTATTCCTTTATTCAAATCCCATCGATTGAATAGAGTGATCAGAGGCGTTGCCCTCTCTGGAAGAGCTTAATCTCTCCCTGACACATGGAAGGCTTGCTGGACTTTGATGATGCAGCCGCATATCCTTTTGGGCTTTCAAACAACTCTGCGTGCGCCGCTACCTCCGTCAGCTGTCTGGAGAACAATCATTCAGTACAAAGCACTGTCAAGGCTTCAGCAAGCAGAAGCTTCACCCCGCCAGCCTCTAATTCACCCACCCTGCTCCTCGCCCGGCTGCAATGCACTGTGGGATTGGATAACCAAATCCCAGATGCAATTAGTGGTGCTTTCAGAGGCCATGGTTTAAGCAATGTGCTGGAATACTCCATTGTGCCCCCGTGCACTGGCTCCCTGCAAGTTATAGCCTCATCACATCTACTGTGTCTAAAGACATTTAGAAAAATCTAAAACCTTGCTGGATGAATCGTTTTGTAAGACCCATGGTGTCATGCAAGTTGCATGTACAAGTGCTAAACAAGACTAGTCTTGAGGATTTATATTTTATTGATGGGTTTGTTTTATCTTGGTACTGACTGAGGATAACATTGTATAATTACCCTGTTTATTACCCACCCACACCTACGTTAAAGAGCTAGAGTTATCACAGCCTATGTAAATTGTTGTTCTAATGTGTGACATTGTTGTTGAGCAGATTTTTTATGGTATGTGGTCAGTTGCTTTTATGTTTTTTTTTATTTTTTTATGTCATCTTAAGGTATACGTCTTGAAAGAGTTAGTCAGGACACAATGACATTTGGTCGATACAGAACGAACGAACGATGATATATTTATTCCTCAAATAATCCTCAGGTCTGACTACTTCTCCATTAAAATGATAGATTTGACTTGAATAACACCCACACAGCAACGGATGTCACAGCAGAAAAATGAGCCCGTGTTGTCACAGCAGGGATAGAATGTCATCTGTGTATCAAATGTGATCATCTTCATGGGCTTGTGGTGTGTGTGGAGCAGTATGAGCCGTCTGGTAATGTCTTGTGACAGCCACACAGAACCCATCCCTCACGGTGTGCCCAGATCTACCTGGGAAATGACCATCCCCATCAGACCAGGTTTGTCATCCACTCCACATGTCAACATTAGGCGGCCTTATGTGGCCAGATAGGCTGTGTGCAAACAGGGAGACAAACACACACACATACTTGCATACATGTACACATACTGTATTGTACGTCTTGTGCACATACACATATGCGCACGTGCACATGCAAGCACGCATGCACACACACAGACACACACACTAAAAAACACACACACACACACACACACACAAAAACAATCCCAACAGAGGGCTGCACAGATTGCATGTGTGCCTTCATGTCGAAAACAATATCCATAATGATGGCCTTAATGTATCCGGTTAAAGTAAATTGAGGCTGTGCGTATGTGTCATTCCTGTGTATAAATGTGATGCAGCAATAGCAGCACTGTAAATTAGCTTTTCCACAGTTTTTACCAGTAGCTGTTGAATAAATAGATTCTAATAAATAGTAACTGCAACAGACAAATGCCTTTTATAATCACAATGTCATTGTTCCCCACTGTCTTTTAAAGACCTTGGTGATTTGGTCATGAATTTTGAAACATAGTGCAGTTGCCCAGATGACGCCTATTCAATTACCATTAGCAGTGGTTAATTGTCACTGATGTTAATATGCTAATTACTAAATTAATGTAATTTACAGCGATAGTGTTCATTTTAATTCTCTCAAGCAAACTTTTCCATCTAGTAATTTTTCCAAACTCACTATTGCTATTACTGTATTATTAAGCACTAGTTATTTTTCTATTCAAACATTTTGCTTGTTACTACTAAGTTATTCTTCTTCCTATTCTTATTTTTATTCTTATTATAAATCAAAATAGTTACTGCTTATGACTGAATAAATTCTAGTGTCTATGAAGTAGTTACTGATCAAAAAGTAAAAAAGTTAAATTGCCAGTTTCTTAGCTGCCTGCAAAGCTTAAGGCATAAATGTTAAAGTGGTTTGTAATATATGGTTACTCCATGACTACTATTGATTCAAAGTAAGTGTTTGCTGATGTTTAAATGGCAATTACCAGGCAGACAAATGGCTCATGGTAACAATTGGGCATGATTGTATCTGAGCAATAAACTACTCATAGGTCAAAGAACTATATCTGACAGTCTGATACATGCAGTAATATGAATAAAACATTGACAATCTATTAAATGTGATAAATGTGAATTCTCAACCATCTACTGCATGTCATAATAGTCATCTACAACAGAAAAAGTAGACATCACACTTTCTATAATGCACAAGGAGTTGTTAGTCTGCAGTCATAATTGGAGGTTGTTTGGCCAGCTTTTGTCTTTTTTTCTAGGAAGGTTTATTTTCTGATAGAGCCTCTTTGAAGTGTTGTTCATTTGTTCAGTGAAAAGAATGTTTTCAGCTATTAAAACGGCAACAAAGGCCACTCTCCTATTCCCCAACCCGACAAATGACATAAAATTGCCAGCGCAGAATTCATATTTATCTTGCTGTTTGCATTTTGCAATGCTGATCATATTTAAACAGGGCTTTGAACAATCTGTACTTTTTCTGTCAAATAACTTTGGAGCATTGTGTTGGATCAAGCGAAACTAAAACCCCATCCTATGATTGTGTGCTGTCTATACTTGGGTTGAGGGGCTTTACAAAATAAACTAGCTCCTCTTGGCTGCATTAGAAGACAGAGACTGTGCTGACTCGCACACTTTTGAAGAGAATTCTACATTTGTATGGCTGAATCGATACAATTAAAATTGCCTTTGCGTTAAGCAGTTCTCCTTCCATCTCAAAGTGGGGACCTCAGCAAAGTTGTTGTTTTCTCACTCTACACCATTTACCTCAATTCTATCATCACTGACAACCTGCTTGCAAACTTCAAGGCCAAGTGTGCATAAAACAAATCATTTCAGGGTGTCAGCAGATAATGTGTGGTAGTGATGCAAATCTGTTTACCACTTTTCTCCCAATACATTAAAGGTGGCTTTTGTGTTAACTGCTTTGACGGGATGTCATGGAGCAAAGAATAATATGTGTGTGTGTGTGAGTGTGTGTCTACGTGAGTGAGAGGGAGAGAGCGTGTGTGTGTGATTAAGTGAGCGTACGTGTGGGCAGCATCTGCTTCCTTTCAGTGTTTTTAGAAGTTCATGCTTATCAAATTTCCAACTGTGAACTTAATATGAGGACTAATTATGATTAGCAATCTTAATGTTTTGCATACCAAAGCATAAAAATAATATCATTCTCTTTTTGATTTTATGTGTTCACCCATAATTAATGCTCAATCGATTGAGACTTTGTCACTGTTGCAGTCTTATGTGCGGCACACATGCCCTCAAAGACTTCTGACCAGTGTTTTTGCAGAACTGCCAGGGCAAGGGATAGCAGCCTGGATCTTTTCATTTGGTCTCTGATGTAAGTTCAAACAGCACAGGAAAGTTGCAGCAAAGCCTGACTGGTGGCGCAGTGGCTCCGGCTGTCTCTGTTTATCTTTTTCGAGCCTTAGTTCACCCTCATGTTTAATAGCCTGCTCTTTAATTATGATTAGGCTTTTCACACTCCTCACCCTCCTCATCGCTCAATTACAAGACAATATTGATTTGTTCCTGGAGAAACCATCAAGGATGCACAGGCAGGAAATCACTGATACGCAGTCTAATATGATGAATGTCTTTTAATCCCACGTTACATTAAAATGCCATCTTATACTGCTATTAGTCACTAAATTAACGATTGGATTAAACTAGTTTGGCAGTTGGAAAGAAATTGGCCCTTGATCCCCTGTTGTTGGTCATTTTGCTCGGAGACTCTGCGCTCATATCTAATCAACCCAATTTCTTTAAATAGTTTTTATATAAAACAACAATTTATCACCTTTCCTTACATATAACAGAGGTTTGTTTGTGATCATTTGTTTCTTTAAATTTAAACACCAGTATAACATTCCATAGGCTCCCTCAGGTACCGAGGAACCTGTTCACATATAAATAGGCTCTCTGTAGAGTATGTTACATTTAATGACAGTCGGTGGTTATAGATAGCATGTGCAGTGGCACCTTAACTTCAGTGCATCATATAGAGAGAGCACACAGGCTTGCAGGCTAGCCCGGCCACAGAAAGAGAGCATGTGGCAGTGTCAGCAGCCTAGTGCGGCATGGCCAGGTTTCCTGGGGCTAGGGCTGTGCTGCGCTCCATACGGAGGGCCTGTGCTGGGAGCCCGGGGGCCATGCAGTCCCAGGTCAGCAGATGGGCCTGTGATTATTATTTCCAGGCCTGTCTTACCTGACCACTTCCTCACTCCGTGAACAGCTGTTTCACTCGCTTCACTGAGACGCTACATGAACGGCCATTTTTCTTCTGTTCTTTACTTTGTACATAGTATAAATCTTTACTGTGACCCTGCTCTGGGCTCCATCCACCTGTGTCTTACCTCGGGCAAAAGCTCCCTTGGAGGATTGTTTTTCTTTTTTTTCTCGGTCTTTACCTATCCAGGAAAAAGACTATTAACAGAATTGTTTTTCAGACAATGGAGCACTAGAGTAAACTTACCCTAATTTTACCAACAAAGCTCTCTATCATTCTGTGGCTTTGTCACCATCTTACAAAGAGGTATAAAGAAACATGAGAGGTTTTTTTATTGACATCCCGTCACCCAGAACAGGACCCATCACTATCTCTGTTGTTTTATTCTGGCACTGTAAACATTTACCTTGACTATCATGAGGTTGTCAGGATTTGATATAGACCAATATTATTTTGTGTTTGCTCTTGAAAATGTGAAATAGACGTATCATTTTAATCTTCCGGGATAAGGTTGATGTACAGCAAGTTGTAGGAACATGTCGTATCTCTTAGACTTTGTCAGGTTTAGCCATCACATATTGCAGACTATAGTGCTTTTGGATGAATACCCTCTTTAGTCAACCAATTCATCACACTGCAGGGAATATTGTTCTACAGCACCTGGTGTTCAGACTATTTCTGTGTTCTAAACACTGTTGGTACAAACCATTTGTTCTCCATCCTAGGATGCTTGCAAAGCCTCATTACTGCTCCATTACTCTAGGAGGATTTTGTACAGATCTTAAATATTATTATTATAGTACAAATTATTACTACTTTTCCAATATGCATTCTAGTTGGAAGTCCAAAAATAGACCAGCAACATGCTTGACTCAACTTTATAATTTCTGACTCTATGCTGAATCACTGAAATAGTAATAATCCGTGAATAAAGAGTTCGGGACAGCTAGGGAAATACAATTGTAAAGGATTGGAAGCTTGAAAATGGAAATTAAAATTTTTACTCAACTTTCTGAGCAGAGTGTTATATTGGACATCAATGATATCTCAGACTTTAGCTCAATATACCAACAGATACAAGCAGCCTTTGGTCTGAGAGAACAACATCAAAAGTAATATCTACAGTGCTCTGCAATCCAAGGGAGACTTATTTTTCCAGAGAACAAATGGCTTTTAGTAAGTAGTTTAACAGCAACAAAAACAAACTGGAGGGAAACATTTAACCAGGAACACAAAGAAAACTGCTGAAGCGTTTTTAAGCCCCTCAAATCATTCAACATAGATTCAAGCGCTGAATGAAAGAGCAGAATCGGGTTTATTTATTGATGAAAATGAAATGGCTGAGAAAGGGGATTTCTTTGAAATGCATAACATAAAATAATGGCAGATTTTCTCGACTGTATAAACTCAGAAAAAAATCTAAAGATGCCGAGCGTGTGGGTGGGGGCGCAGAAAACATTTTGGCTATACTTACATTGCCTGCATGTACTACCACACAAAAAAAAAAGAAATCCCCCTTGTTAGGAACATAGACAACACACCTATAAGGTCAGGTGGCTGGCTTTCAGCATTAGGCCCCAGCCACTGAGCTGTTGATCAGACTCCTCTTTTCATAGAGCGGGTACATTTAGATTCCCAGCCCCTCCCTCAAATCCCACAGTGTGCTCTCAAGGAAATGCGTGGAAATGAATTATGGAAATTTCTGATGGGAAACTTGGTGCATTAGTGTTTCATTTAGCTTGCTCGTATCCTGAAGCGCTGCTCCAACCTACGAGGGACAGAGCTGGAAATATAACTCTCAGCGGCAGGGAAGCCCACAGGGGTGCGTCTCCCAGTCAGGGCACGGGCCAGTCGATTTATCTGCCAGTGGCCTGGGCCTGTCTGATACAAGCTCTCTCACAGGTGGATTTATCACTGTTGCCTGGAGCTGCAGGCCTACAAACTCAATACAGGCCTCCATTTTTTATACTGGCTAAGCACAGCAACCTCTGCTAACTCTCCTCAACCTCTGGAGCCCAGGGTGTACTCTTCTAGACACATTTTATTTGTGTCAATGTTCCATTTTGAAGGTAGTTCAGCAACTTTAAAAAGGAGATATATTTGCCGATTTTGCTTATGTATGATTTCTGTTAGTTTATTGTGTATTAAGATTACGGTTACACTGATATATCGGTTTGTCAATATATTGGGCTGATTTGGGCATTTTAGGAAATATCAGATATCGGCCAATCAGTGTCACCCACTGCTGATACTGTATAACAGAGGTTTCTCCCTGACCACATCTACACAAAATCAGTCTGTAAAACCTGCAAAGAAAATACAATTTCAGCATAGAAAAACTATTTAACACATTTCATTTATTCATTTAGTTATGCTCTTTGTAAATTAATTATCAGGTAACACTGAACAAAAAATTGAATCGGCACAAAATATCGGCTATCAGTTACTTCAGACTAAAAATATCTGTATTCTTGAAAGGTCCATATTGGTCGAACCTGAAATAAAATCACACAGTAGAGCAGAAAAAAGATTATTATAACTGAAAGTTATAACTGGAAGTAACACATACACAAATAGCTCTTCACGTCAGTCAGTTAGCAATGTGACCTTACAGCTTACAGCTGAGACACTCCAGCTTGGCACTTGCTTTTTGACTGAGGAGAGCGTGCAACTTTGAAGCGAAGACAGTTCAGTACATTTCTCAACAAGCATTACCTTATACCACTGAGGGCCCTGCTGTGACCCTTATGTAACTGGGATAGTGGAGAGGAGAGAATGAATTTGTCACAGGTGTGAGTTTTCCCTGAGAGGTTTGGAAATATAAGACTATGTGCAAGGAGTGTGAGCAAGAAAGGCCTGTGTCCGCGGCACTCTGGGGCATCACCCCTACAGCTTCTCCAAATGGAATTTTCTGACAACATTGAAAAGATGTCCGCTCTTTAAAGAAATGCTTAAAAAAAAAACGGTTTCAGAAAATGTGCCTTTCAATCATGTCATCATCATGTGTGCTGTTGTAAATACTGGTCAAGTAAGGGAAAAAATGTCTAAGCTGTGATTTGACAATGTTCAGCCTATTGATAGAGAAATCCAGGCATGGATATGAGGATGCTGAATATAAATTTGTTTGCAAAAGATTGTGACCATTATTTTAGATATCTACTGCTTATCCACATTCTGATTGGTTGGAAAGTGTCAAACCGATGGATTCATGTAAATTGGATTTCAAAATGCCCAAAATGCCCCCATGAAAGCAAAAATCTTTGGAAATAGTATTTACTTAATTAGACATTTACTGCCAGTGTTACAACGTAATCACAATTCTCTCACTTTTGCATGATTGCTCACATCAGCAGGGCATCAGTTACACCTAATTCATTACGCTACACCTTATTTATTATTCAGGTTGCAGATGTCCTCAAAGTGTTTTGGCTAAATATCATTAGCTCATCAGCTGGTTGACAGGCTGAATCAGCAGGTACACGTTGCAAAGCACTGTAGAGAAAGTTGCTCCAGTTGAAAAGGCCCCAATTTGAAAAATAGTAAGCATTCAATCCAATTAACATTTTAATCAAGAAGAGGAAAGTTTTTAAAGGTTTTTCTGTTGGAAACGGTGATCGTGTAAGCAAGATAACTTACTGTGGAGTGTGTGTTGAAGGAAGAAGATGCCGGAGTCAGCTCTTCTGGGCATTTTGTCTTGAGTGCTTCTTTGCCTCAGCATTGTCCATTACTATTATTTTATGGACTCCTCATTGTTATATTATCTCTTTGTAAGAGGAAGGCCTGTCTGGCTGCAGTAAAACCTCAAAGGTCAAAATCTACCGCTGTGGTGTTAAATCAGACTGTATAACTAGTAACAGCTTTATAGCCTTGCCAGAGTTATTCATTTTCTCATATCAAGGGTCCACTATAAAAAGCAATTGAGTTATGACCTTGACCTTACTCTCGCCAATTTATGTGAATAAAGCATATTGGCTTTTCTTTAGAAATCTCTGAAACTTTAGAGTTTGTGTTCAGTGGAGCCTTCACAGCAATGCTGCAATCCCAACTGGTCGTAGAAATGCACCGTCAGCTTGATTCTGATAACAAATATCTGTTTTCAGAAACACATTGTAGCAGCCAACTGGTCCCCATGTAGGAGGCAAACCCTTCGGCCAGCGGCAAGCTGGTCCCAGCCCGCTGGCAGCAGCAACAGCGTGCCCACTTCATGCTTGAGCCACACCTCCACTCACAGTCCGTCACGCCAGCCTGCAGTGCATACCTGGCAAACGCCGCTGCGGCTTGCCAAGGAAGATTTATACCTGGTGTTTGACCTACTTGAGTTTGCATCTATATTAGTGAAGGAAAGGGCTTGGTTGTGGGGGAGAGAAAGGTCACAGAGATCCCAGGTCTTCCTCTGATGCATCAGGATGATGGAGCTGGCTAATTTAATGAGCAACAGTTGTCCCCTTGGCTGCTACAGATGGTGCACTGCAGCTCGGCTCTAAGCAGTCTGGAAACACAGGCTTCACAGCACACATACCTTCTCCTAACATAGGCATGTTCTAATACTTTACCGGTACAAAGTGAGTTTACTGCCCGGTTTCTAGTTCATTGGTTCCAAATTGAAATAAGAATGAGAATAATACAGATAATTTGTCCATTAGGTTTTTAAAATCAATGTTTACAAAGCTCATTCAAACAAGCCTCAGCATAATAAGCCTGTGACTTAAAGTGTTTTAAAAATGATTGTGTTACTGTAAGCTCCATGAGTAAGTGTGCCCCATTAAGGCCCAATCACCTTTAATCTTTACTGTAGCACTGGTCAAAAACGCCTGACCCAAGAGGTTAAAAGGGGTTAAAAGGTCTGTGATTTAGCTCGAGTTCAGAGACAGCATGTCATGACAGTGACTGTAGAGTTTTTCACCTCTAAAACCAAATTAAAGATGCAAAAAAATATTCTTTTTGCATGGTTTGAAAGCCTTACTGCAGCATTTTGCATAACCTGGAACTGTCTTGGACCTTTACACAAATTAAGAATGAACTCCTGAACTGTTAAAAAAAAACAAAAAAAAAATTACAAATAATTTTCTTTTAGCTATAATGCTTGGAAATGTGCAAGTAAGAGTTTTAGGCTTTGTTGCAAAAAACTGGGCAGCAAAACTGGGAATTCCAAAAATTCAAAATAAAATTTCTCCACTAAAGAATGAAGCTCCTCTTCACCCTCTTATAGCATCACCTGTGGCTTCCCACAAACTCAATCCTCTTCTCCATACAAATGTTCCCAGCTGCCCATGTCCATAAAATTGATTCAGAGTAATTCTGGTAATCTGTGTGCCAATCTCAAACCAATTACAAGAAATTTGGGATCAGTTCTTGATGCTGATTTCAGAAGGCAATTTCTACTGTATGCTATGAAGTGCTCTAAAACCAAAATGGAATTCCTCTGGTATGTTGTTTTGATTTTGTGCTTTCTGAGTTGTAATCCCATTCTCTTGTCTAAAACCTAGGTTGTTTAAAGATTCACATGTAGTTACTGAAGACCAAAGGACAATTTGAGAGCAATAATACATTTATCACTAATGTATAAAAAAAAACTACAATCATGTAAAGGTTGTATCTTTATATTTTAATATAAAATATGGATGAATCAAAAAAGTTAAGTTTAAAAAAAAAAAAGTATTTGTTGCAGTGAATATATTTTTAATCGCAACTGGAAAGTTTAGTGTCATACTGTACTACCTACCGTATAACATTAGAGTTATTATTTTTCTTTATTTTAAAGTGTTTATTTCCCCCCTTGTATTGTTTATTGCATTAATCCTTAAGATAAAAAGTTCATGACACAGAGTGTGTCCAAACAGTTTTAGTTATCACAACAACAACATTATTTTATTCAATAGCAACATTAAAACACTACAGGTAAGTCACCTGGCACTAAACCTAAAATAATGTGATGTCTATGGAATGAGACACATGAGAAATGTGTTGGTGCGCTGGGTAATTTGCATGATAGAATAACCTTCCTTGTGTTTGGAAGGAAAAAAGAGCTAATGTATTCAGTGTATTTGTGGTCATGCTCTTCAGTTTTTTATCACCTAGAGAATAACATTAAATCACCTCACTGGGGGAATGAGTCGCAGGAAAGGAAAAAAATGAAGGAGCTTCTGGATCTAATGAATTCCTGGGAGAATAAACACGCCTTTGAATAAAGCCCTAATCACAAATTAAGTGGTTGTTGCCATCATACCTTTGTAGAACATACCCACAGACACGGACCTGTGAATGTGTGTGTTCAAATTATTTCCTCAGCTCCGGCAACAATGAAAAAGATAAGAGGTAAGCTACCCAGTCCTCAGACAGTCCATGTTTAAAGATAGGGCAGGGCTCATTTCCAAACTAATCCCTTGTTTCAATCCCTGCTTCATTTGCTCTGTGCAGACTGCAGCTTCAAGGGTCAAACTGAAATAACAGGGAAGTCATCCGTGCCCGGCGAAGGTCACCTTTGACTTTCTCACTTTACAGCTTAGATCTTCAAAATAAGCTTTCTGATGTAGCATTATGATAAATTACCTGATATACACTATGAATACCAGTCACAAAGGGGCTCACTAAAAACCGCCTGTTCATAACCAACTTTTTTTTCTATACCAATATTGGCCCACAGACTTGTCTCATTGAACAAGGTACAGCAACCGGCAGAACAAAGACTGGGGTAAGTTTTTCTCAGTGAATAATCCCACTGAGCCTTCTTTGAAGGAGTTCTTACACCAGGAAGGTGGATAGGGCAGATTTTAATCAATACAGGAAAACAAGAAGCTCAGGGGACGTGAGGAGCCTACCAGTCAGGATGAAGATTAAACACCTCTGTCTAAAACACACTCAGCTCATGTCAGAAAGCCCGGGTAACTTCAAATCCATCTATCAAAACGGTATCAAACTGTGTTTTTCTAACAAAGCAATGTTATATGACATGTATTCTCCCCTACAGCTGTAGGTGAGCAAGTGGATCATAAATCATACCAGACAAAGCTCAGCTTGACCTCTAAACGGTTGTATATCAGGCTATTCTGATTCAGTGTGGATGTCTTTTGGCCTCAATAGGTACACTTACTTTATTTGAGCTTTGAACAATGCAGACTTAATCCCATGGGCAGATTCTGCATAACAAACCATCTCTGGTTTTGTCCCACGACTCATGCCATACTTTCAGATCGACTTGAGGATTGAGAATGTACCCCACCTTTTCATATCTACAGCAAATTCTCCAGTATATATAATTGTCCTGTTTTATAGTTTAATGAGCTCATCGCTGACTAAATCTATCAGCTGCAGTGATATTTGCTATTGGTATATGGAAAGCTTCAGGAAAACAAACTGTGGACTGTTCAAGTCCATCTAAAAGTTTGGCGTGAGCTGCTTAGACAACCACAGTGGATCAGATCATTGGACTGTGACAAACGGCATTCTTGTGAATGGAAGGATATTTCAGATGCAGCGATGGAGGTCCCTGTTTTGAGGGAATCTGCGCAGCCACAGTATTTTTCTTTTGTGTTAATTAGACACTCCCAGTCATGGAGGGTTGGCTGGGAGGCTGGCTGGTTTTGCTGTGAAATAATGTCTTTGATTAAAAGATCCGGCACTCATGAGAAGGCCTGTGTGATAAAGCCACGCTCAGTCGGGGAACCCCCCAGCTCTCTAAAAGCAACCCCTCCCCCCTCCTCTCTCACCTCTCTCCCCAGACTAGAAGAGAACAAGGGAACAACAGAGTTGCCTGCAGTGCCCATGCTGCTCATCATTTGATATGCTGCTTCACTATGCTGCCTCGCCACTTTGACTCATTTAACCAGATGAAAGACAGTTACAGTAATATTTGAACCGGTGGCCACGGCAGCTGAACAACATAAGGGTGTTTCTGAGAAAACTTCAAGTGTGTTTTATGAGATATAAGAGCATGCTGGCTGGAGCATGAAATGCAGTACAATAAGAGAGGCAAACGCTGTCACAGACCCGTCTTAGGCTGGGAAGACTCGGGCCTCTTCTCAGAACTGTAGGTCACAGTCAGAGGGTCTGGCTGAATAATTGATCAATGAATGCGCAGTGAAAACAGAAACACAGCTTAGCACTATATTTCCCCTCTCCCCCTGTAATGTGCATTGAATCCCACAGATCCATCAGCTACATGCAAAGCTCCACTGAGCTGAAAGGCCTCCAAGTTCACTTCAATTATTCAGCATCCCTCCAAGATTATGAATTATTGAGCTAAAAGTATGTTCCATATACGGCCATGTAGCTTGCTGTAGACAGCTCCCACTCCATGGATGTGTGGGAGATCTGTGTTTGTGTGAAAAGGCAGTTAGACAGGAACTATTAAAGCCATCAACAATCACAACTGTGGATGATAGGCTAAACCTGTAATGTCATATTTAACAGGTTGAATTAATGAAAGGTGAAATCAAGAGGAATGCTTGCAATGTCAGCTGCTGCAGTATTATAGGGTACTAGGCATGAGGGAGCTTCCCACCTTCAAGCTTATATAATTAGATAAGCAGTCCTATCCAGAGAAGTATATTCAAACTAGACTATTAATGGTTTCCTCTACACCTTGGCAAAGTTCTGGGCTCATGAGTGTGTGTTCTCATTGGGGCCGAGAGTAAAAGTGTTTAGTTATAGCTGCCATCTGCTGACAGGCTCACACAGCCAGCTTCAGTCCAATCACTCTGTCTGATGGTATGAATTGTGCCCAGGCCTCTGATGAAGAGTTGGGGTTCACTTTTCTTGGCTTGAGTGGAGGAGGAAACAGATGATACAATTAATTATCAATAGGTCCCTCAGTAAATCAAAGCCATTTTGGCAACCCATGACAAAAAACCCACTGAACTGCCTGAGAGTCTTCGCCATCTCTTCATTGCCCATTCTCAACAACTGCTCTCTGGCCGCCTGCCTCCAGTACAATCCACAAGGTGTTTGAATAGATTGTTCAAATATTTTCACTGTTGATTCTTTCTCTCTCTTTTTTAAATCTGAAGGCAAGTTCTCTGTGGAAGAGTCGAAAACCACTTGACTGAGCGCATTCAACTCTCCTGCCCATCACCCGGGCTCTAATGAGCATTGGCTGTGGCCAAGGCATGGAGGCAGGGAGGCTGATAGTAGCTCATTATCTCCCTGGCCATGCTGGCCTCTGTATTCCTGTTTGTGGTGAGCCTCTTCTTTTCTTATGGTAGGGTAAACATTTACCCAGTGGAGAGGGGCCTTGACCATTAGGCGCTGGGGAGCTGTGGTAATGGAAAGAGGGCCCACTGGAGTTCTGCCCACCTCCCTCCTTAACAGAATAACTCACTCACGCTCACTTTGGCATGAACCTTTTATTGGAATTTACAACTGTCTGGGGAGTATTCCTCTGCAGAGGTTGAACTATGGCTGTGGCCTCACAAAGCAAAGGCCATTAAGCAGGGTTTTTACAAGCGTTAGAAAGCAAGACAGACTTCATGGACAAGCCATGAATTTTAAAACTGCCAAGGAAAATGTGTTCTCAATGTTGTTAAACACAAAGCAACATCCACCTTTGCCATAGTAGTGTTGGTGGTCATTAGCAATGACATTATGGTGGTTTTATTATGAAACAGATCCCCGGAGTACAGATCCTGAACAGAGTCCTGGTGAAGGTTGAGACCTAACAAACCGAGAGAGCTGATTGAGAAATGGTACAACCCTACATGTAAGAAATAGCTGTGTTTATCGGTATCAGTATCTCTCCCATTGTTTAAGACAATATGAGTGTGCTGTTGATTGGTGAGTGATAAGTGGCGCTGAGTAAGTGACCATTTTGCAGAACGGGATGGTGTTTTCATCAGCTCCCCTGCTGCGTGTTGGAAAAGCAAGACATGTGATAGTGATGGAGTGTGTGCAGTCCTTCATCCTTATATTAGGGACTCTAGGGGGAGGAGAGGGGTGAGCTCTCTAGGGTAAGAGAGGCTCATTAGGCAGCCACTGCCTCCCCATAACCCAGCTGGGTCTGAGTGCCAGCAGACTGGGCAGCCATCTCTCTCTTCATCTCTCTCCTCGCTCCCTCTTTATCCGTCCACATTGCACACACTGAATTGCTCCTTCTGTCTGAATTACAATTGATTGTGAATTCACAATAGATAAATGAATGAATAGTTATCATAACTGTATAATGTATAAAAAACTAGCATACATCATCTTTGAATTATTAGTAATGATTATTGAGATACAGTATATAAAAAAGCTTGGATAGCAATGATACTTAATGTTTCTATTTATCTATCTATCTGTATTTTGCCTAGAGGTGGGGCAGTTGTAGCTATATTGTTTAATGCATACTCTTGTTTCTGAAGTCATCCCAATTGTTTATTTATGAGCGTGCATGTAATTGTTAGATCCTGCTTAAGTATGAACTTTATTTAGCCCCCCCCCCAGCTCCCCTCCCAGCCCCCATGAGCATGCTATCATTTCCAGAGCTCGTAACATCAAGTGTAGGGGATGATTACTCAACCCACTGGTCACATGCTTGTTAGTGGTCTGATTAGACACTTTGCCCCTCTACAAGTTCTGGTAATTATAAACTCAATTAGGAGCCTCTTTGAGTCTGTTGCCTTAAAGCTAATATTTTATTATTGATGCCCTCGCTATTGCAGCTTAAGTGTACAATGTTATTGGAGTTCTTTGCGCTGAGGGAATCATGTTCATTGAATTACATTGGCATGCCACATTATCTCTACATTAGACATTCTTTACCTAGAGAAGACGTGCATTGTTCCATTTAATTTGCATAAGTAAGATATCTCTCTCTTTATTTCAAGCAAATAAAATGCAATTATGCCTCTTGGACAGCAGGGTGACACAGTGATTAGGGAGACTGTCCTTCAACCAGAAGGCCTGGGTTCAAGCCTACATGACAGCAAGCATCCATCCATCCATTGAAGTGTCCTTGAGCAAGACACTGAATCCCTACCAGCCTGCGGGGCGCTCTTCTGAAGCTGACCCTTACCTTGACCGCCTTGTGGAGGGGAGCAAGCCAACAGATGAATTTCCCTCCTTTGGGAGATCAATAGTATTACAAGAAAATAAAATCTAACTGAATAGATGTGCAAACAATGAAAACTCCTTTTTTCTTTGTAGCCTTTTCATCCAAACTTAACCAGGAATTATGCTTAATGCAGCAATGGTAATGCTTGGGGGTCTGCTCAAATTACTGCCATCGACTTTCCAAGGCTGCGGACAGGCTGCCTTCAAATTAAGGCTGCTAAGCGGGAGAGTCAAATTGGAATTCAGATTCTATTAAGAAGTCATGCCCAGCAGCAAATAATGCCAAATGGGCCCAGTGCAATGGGAAAGAAGACCATTACAGAGGAAACATATTAAAGCACTGCTGATCTATTTGCTGAAGATAAACTTAGCATATGTCTCCCAGTGCTGTCTGGCCAGGGCCTGCACCAATGAAGATGTCTTTTTTGGAACTTGATTAAAAAGACACATTGAGATCAAAGTCAAACAGATCCCGAGCACTGCAAATGTGATGAAATATCTTTTACCGCGAGAAAGCATAGTACATTTCTTTGATGATGGCTGTGCCACATGAAACAATGCATACAGTCTATTTCAGCAGTTTTATAATTAACTAGACATTGCAGCGGAAATATGGCCACTTGTTGTGTTCAGGTATAATGGATACTGGATCTATCTGAGTATATTATTGGTCTTGTATAGCGTTGCATTGTATGTACAGGAGAAACAAAGACAAGTCATCACATTACCACCTGCAAGGAGATGTCCAGGCATCCCAACATGTCTATTATGTTCCCAATATGCAGCTCTTGTCTGTCGATTTCTCATTTGAAGCTGTTTGGCTCCTGACAGTTCATCAGGTTCTCATCTCCGGGCCAGGGATGAGCCATCATCAGACCACATCAGGCATGGAGAGGCAATCACAGCGGGGCCTTTTTTAGTCATGGTGTGTTCCCCCAATGACAAGCCCACTGGCTGTGTGTTGGTTCTGGGTGTGTTTATCCCCCTCCCCTCCGCCAGGTCTGCCTGCCTCCAGAGTGGAGCTTCTCTGAGGTACAGAGATAGAGACAGGGGTGGAGACAGCCAGAGAGTCAGACTCATCGGGGTTGGCCATCTGTAACAGTAGCCACGCAGTGTATCACACCAGCCCACAACGCTATCAGAGTTCTACAGAGTCATACTGAGAGATATACCTGAGTACTGTCACACTTTCCACAGCGCGGCCCGCCACCAGGACACACACATGGCTCGTTCTGCGTAAACGTAGACTGACCTATCATTGCCTTGTCAGGGAGATATGTTACTCTACAGCTCCGGTTTATTGCACCGCAAGGCTGTTCAATCATGTAGAGAGCTGCAAAGATGCAAGGGATGGCTAATCATATGGCTTGCGGATGGGTGGGATGCAGAAGAAGGGGAATGATTTATACTGTGCTGCTATTGACTTCTATTTCTGTAGGCATTTTCTCCTCCAAGCACATTGCCCTTTACAGACGACAGTTATCGTACGGAAGCCATTCCATTTATGTTCATAACCTGTATTAAGAGCAAGAATAAGTATTAGAGCTGTTTGGAGGGACTTGGAATACATGGCTTTTTTCATGGAGAAATGGATCGGGGCATAGTGTTATATGATTTTAATGTTGAATTGTCAAGTCAAATTGAGACTTGACAATACAACATTAGAGCATTAGTGTGTGTGTGTGTGTGTGTGTGTCTGACGCCTTCTGAGCAGGGGAGGTCTGGAAGGGATGACCACTGATGAAGTGTTAGTTATGGTAGGTTGAGTGTGCCTTTGAGTGTGTCTGACTGAATATGCTGATGGCGTGTCGACTGCTATGTTTACACGCACAGATAATTCCATTCTTAACATGGTTACTCAAGTAACCCGAGTCAATGCATGTAAATGTCATAACTCGGTTAGAATAACCTGGTTAAACTCATACTCCAATTATGAGAAGCCTCGTTAAGATGCCTGGCTTAGTCCGATATTAAACGAGTTACTGTAGCATGTAAACATCTTACTCCTTTCACTTTTGTGTTTTTTTATCGTCTGTGGAAACTCAGACTTGCACTGCGTTATGGGTACATTTGGCGGTGAGGAGTATTTACTATTGCTATTGCTACTGGGATCATCATTTCTTTTCCCTGTATCAGAGGTAACCTAGCTCAGTCAAAGAGGGAGGGAGTAGCTGGCGGCTGCATCTTTTCATACTTTTTGCTGGCAGACCATTCTATCTGGGGCACCACAGGTGTAAAGGAATCTTCTGTTAACTGGTTTATTCATGGAAACAGGGATACTCAATCGCAGTATTTACCGGCGTACGGCCGATAGCCGGGTTAGTCTGTGCGTGTAAACGTAGCCAATGATTTCTTCTAATTGCTTGTCTGTGTGCTGACTGCGCTGCGCAGGTGTTTTCCATGTGCCTGGCCCTTTAAGAGGACGGTGATTTACCTGGTCAGGGAGAGGGAGCTGGATAATGGGCAAGAGATGAGACAGACACAAATGCTGTTTGCTGGCTCCAAAGTAGGTTGAAAATAACATTTTTTTTGGTGTCAACAGTAATTTATTGAATAAGTACCTGTTTTTAAAAAATGATTTATATTTATTTGTGTTTTAGATTTTTATGTATTTCTTGGTTTCCAATTATGTAATTCAGTTAGTGGAATTACTCTGACTGTAGCCATGTTCAGATTAAGCGTCCTGGTAACATGTAATAAATCAAGGTGTTTTGCGCAGTTGAGAAACAGAATTACAGACCAAAGCGAAACTAGTTTACAGAATACCTGAACTTACTATGCTTGTTAGCTGTTTCTCCAAGACTAGAGTCAAAATTGTCATCACCTGAAACTCCCACCATAAACCGTGGCTGCTCAAATACAGATAAAATATAATCAGATAAACATTCTGCCTTTCCTGTGCAAAAGCCGGATGGTTTTCAACATTAATTTGCACGGAAACATCTGTAGGGCATGAGGGGTCACTGAGTTGTTAAAGGGGCATGAAAATGATGCTGAACTATATGCTATGGTTGTCTCAGTCTCTAGATATCACCCCATTTAAACACTTACAGAGTATTCTGGGAGGTGTCTGAGACAGAGTTTTCCACTACCATAAACAGAACATCAAATGATGCAATTTCTGAGGGAGAAGAAGTGGTGTTACATTGCTTCAGATAATTGTTTGATTCTATGGCAAGGTGCTCTGAAGCTCGTCTGGCAGCTTTTTATTACGACACATATTGATGCTGCCTTTATTTTGGGTGTTACCCTGACTTGAAAGAGCCTTTGAATGGGACATTCAAAAACACCATTTAGCTGATCAAATAACTTGTAATAATAATACTAATAATAATAATAATAATAATAATAATGTTCCTATTACGTCCAACCAATCTCACTCCTCTACTTGTTCATGAAAGCCAGCAAAGATATCAAATTGAATATACTTGGAGACTAAATAGCATAATTCCCAAGCAGAGAGACAGTTCCAAACAGAGTTCCACTTTCAGAAGCCACCCATTACTTGTAGAGTGACTTCTTTGTGTAGCTACCTGGGCTCCGGGTTTATTTTTACCCTCCCTACGTCCCTCCTCATTCTTTAGCAGCTTCAGGAGATGGCGTTAGTTTGGCTTCATCTCTGACAAAAGATAAATGAGCTCTGGGTCTGTGGTGATCCACTATGGCTGCCAGGGGGTTCCAAAATAGCAAACTATTTTTCATATGGAGCGAAGTGATATGGAGTGCGATGCAGCAGGCGCTAACATTTACCATATCATAGTATGCGGGAATACATTTCATTCTTTCTTTTTTGTTACTTTTACTTTCAACTTTCTGTTTATATTGGAGTGGAGAGATAAAGAACTGTGGCAATTAAAATTGATTGAGTATGTACTGGGAGCAAGCTTGTACTGGGGTGGTACAGAGATCGTGGTTAAAAAAAAATCTAACCAAAAAAACCCACTAAAGAACAAAATTAAGTGATTATCTAGGTAGAAATGATTCAGCATTGTTAAAGAGATTTTTAAATAGATATTCAAATACAAAAAAGTCTTTCCTCCGGTCTCAGCATTCATGTGATATTCTCCCTCTCCTACCCTTGTAACAATGTGTAGTAATCAGGGTGGATTTGCGGAGCAGCACAGTTGCTTTGATAGAATCTCAGAACTGGTCATTAATCACCTTCTCACCGAGAGGGAGAAAAACAACAGTGATGTGTTTTCACAGGGAAAATGTCCTGTGTCAACAGGAGATCCGCCAGCGCAAGCTACCAACTGAAAGAAACTTTCCCATTTAAATGAGGAGCTACAGAGCTTCCGAGGCTCTTTGAAGAGATGTGCTTGGCACAAACAAGAGCGGCAGCCTCTCCTGTGTTTTTAACAGCCGAAACATTGCTGACACCTGATGGGTGATCAAACACAAACCATCTCTCCCTGAATCCTCATGGGGGCTCATCTTTGTACTCCTCTCTCTACAGATAAATCTGCAGACCACGCTGCTGGAACACCCCTCCACTCAATATTTACTAAAGCCTCGATCACCTGACTGGCTGCACTGTTTTTGTAAAGGCAAATATGTTTGTTGGTTTTTCAGCATTTGCACTCTGTATTGACTACAAGCCTGTCAGTGCTTTGAATATAAAGCCACCCAGAATGTTTCAAGTCCCACTATAGATTTTTTTCCAATATTCTGGAGGGATGAGTTGCTGGCTAAATCATCTCTGGGTAGGAACAAGCCAAGGTGCCCCATGGGAATAGAGAGGGTTTCTGGAATGAACTCACAGCAGCGCTGCTAGCGAGGTCAGAATAGAGTTATTCCTGCTATTGGAATCAAGTTTTCCTTCCTCATCCCTGTCTCAGCCCTTCTCCTTAATGATCCATCCTTGGTCTGGTGCATGCATACTCATTAGAGCAGTATTAGCATGAGCGTTGCAGGAGCAGCCGATCAGAGGAACTCAGGCCGGCCACACAGGAGATGTGCTCTGTGAGGGCCTTTCCCTGTCACTGAGGTGAGATGATTTATGATTTATTTTCCAATAACTCCCAGCCTGCTCTGTGCACTGGGCCCTCCTGTCAACAAACGCTGGGCACCACTATCCCCTACACTTTCCCCCTCACACATCCACTGTAGAAGCTTCTCTGCTGCTTCCTTCCTGCGTCGAGCCAAAGTGGGTAGGGCTCCGAGCGTTATTAATACAGCTTATTTGTACACGCGCATGTCAGGTAAGTGGAACAAGGGATGGGATGGTGGCGAGATTAAAAAGCCATGAATGACAGAGCTCCAGTGGTGTTGGATGCGGTTGGAGGCTGGCAGGCTCCGCACACCTGGGCCTCCAGGCAGATGGTGAGGGCCGAGGGTTACATAACACCAGGCTAAGCCATATGTCTCCCAACCACACAGAACCTTTAGGAAGCCCATAGTTCGCCTCCGAATGCAGCCCATGTGAGACCAGAGGGCAAATGTGTTCTGCCCCCTGATCCCAGACCAGGTGTTGGGCGAGTTGTTTCTTCGTGCTTCTGTTGTGAAAACTGGCAGGAAAACAGCTAACGCTTGGGTGATGGTGTACGATGGAGGTAATGACCATGAGTAGAGTATTGCCTACAGTCTCAGCATACATGTACAAAGGACTGGTGTATTGTAAACAGTGCTACAATTAACAGTACACTTTGCAGAGGATATATCTCTGCTTTGATACTGTAATATTTTAGATGAAGCACAAATTCATGGTCATGTTGCACCAATGGTTCCAGCCTTGAGAGTGGTAGTTTCAGGCAGAATGACCCTTTAACATTACAGCTGTTTGAACATTCAATATTGTTTACAACAGGAAAAAAAAAAAAAAAAAAAAGCTTAAGTGATCTGTTGGAAAAAAAAACCTTAAGCAATCTGCTGGCTTCTTCACACCTTATTCTTGACTAATTATCCATGGTAGATTTTCCTTTTGTGATACAACTGCTTGACAATCCTAGGCTTAAAAATACAAACGCAGAGGCATGTGTATCCCATTCACACACACACACACACACACACACACACACAGAGAGAGAGACACACACAAAACATTTTCACTGCTGTACTCGAGTAAATTTAGCAGATAGAATGAGTGACATTTGAGACATTTTAGGAGAGTTATAATACAGAGATCAAGCATCCAGAGGAGATTAGTGAGCTAAATAGGAAACAATGGATGGTGCAGCGGGACAGGAGGATATGATTCTTCATTGTGTTAATCATAGCGGAACAGCACTGTCTTCTTCCCCAAACAATGCCATGGTGATGCTAATGGCACTGCCAACCATGACCAAGAGTGCACTCCAAATGATTGATAGCCAGAATTATATCAAGGTGACTTTCAGTCAGCTCCATCAGGTTGTGTAGTTTGATCGATAATAAGGAACACATCTTAACAGGAAGATGCCTGCCACAAGAGCTCATTTATCAGCTTGTAGTCATTATCTTACACTTTAATTTTAGGGTGTTTGCCTCACAAGCAGAAAGAAATATTTCATCCTTGTCTCTGTGTATGCCATAACATATCAGCGGTCGTCAGAACCACACAAGATGACGGAATTGCAATCTACTCCGACTACATTACAGTAGATCTCAAAATAAACTTTAAAAACTGTAAAGCTATTCTTAAATTTGGCATTTGAAGCTACTGTAAAAGCCCTCTTTCCTCCAACGCAGGAGTGTGTCACGAGTATCCCCAGGCCGGTGTCTAAAGAGCAACACCGGAGCCGGTCACATCCACTCCTAATGTGGATGTATGAGCAGGTCAGGCCAGCTGCAGAGATGAGAGCAATGTCTCTGTCCACTTGGCCCACTGCCCCTGCCTCCACACACAGCACAGTGTGCCCACAGGCTACAACAACAACACACAAAGAGTGCCCCATGTGCTACATCACAAATGAAAGATCAAACATCAATGTTCACCATAGGGTCTCAGAGCAAGCTGTTAATCACAGGGAACTTAATGTGTTCCAGTTGAGAGATCACCCCTAGAGTACTCCAGTCAAATGTGTGTTTTAAGTGAAGAGTTTTTTATTGCTGTTTTTTTTTTTTAAACGTCTTCACACAATAAAGCACGTATTATTGTAGTATTGCAGTAGAATCGGATGAAATTTCCTTTTATGTTGCATTAAAGTCATACATTTCGATTAATAAAAGAAGAACCTATCATGTGACTCTGTAGAAATATCATATTACGTTTTCGAGGCAAGAGCAGGTTTTAACGTGGATACCTAATGCGCCCCATCACCCTGGGTCGAACCTGAGCCTTAGCCAAGATGCCCACACTGGAGTGTTCAGATATCAAATTTGAGAAGACAGGGCAAATCCCAGAACGTGGCAACAAATAGCCCAATGGCAGCGACTCACCTCTTTGAGAGGCTTATGCAAACCCAGGGGGAAGGTGATGGATTTTTTCCCTTACCTACAGTGAGCGGAGCAGATGCTGGAGAAAGATTCTGGACGTCACTAGAAGTAAAATATGAGTGTGTGTGTGTGTGTGTGTGTGTGTGTGTGTGTGTGTGTGTGTGTGTGTGTGTGTGTGTACATGAAACACTAGTTCACAGAGTTCTGGAGTTTCAATAACTTCTAAAATACTTGGAGGGTAAAAAAGGATGAGAGAAAGAGATTACACACCATCATGGCATGTGGAGCTTCTCCCTAGAAAGGCCCAGATTTCTCAAGTTATATTTGTGGGCTTGAGGAAGTTTTATTTGTTGACATATTGGAGATAAATGGAATTTGCAACTGCATGTAGTTGAACACCATATTATATTTCAAACTGGCATCACACAGCTTTGCTCAAGTGAAATATTGTCTTGACCTCAACTTTTCACAAAGCAAAAATAACGGCCACTCAAATCACACAGAGTACAGTATCAGTGATTAAATCAAATAATTAATCTGAACCCTTATTTCATTTTGTTCATTGTTTGTCTGATTGGCAAATCATTTCAGCCTTCAGCAAACAGGCGCTCAGAATGTTTTTCTAATCAAATAATGATTTTTCTGTAACAACTAATAAATGTTTTGCACTGCAAAAATGGTCTATTTAATTAGCTCTTGTTAATGAAATTCAAACATTTTCTGGTTGAGAAAGTCACAAAAACCTGCTCAGCTTACCTGAGAACAGTGTCAATCTAGATATATTGTACTAACCTGATTCACTCATTGTGAATACTTTACAAAAAAGCATTGTCTTGGCCCACAAGTGGAAGTGAACTTGATTTACCCGCTCTGTCCTGCCCGCATTCTTTTTGTCAAACACTTAACTTTTCTATTCATATCTAACAATTTTTCAACCCTGTTAATGCATGCATTGTTTATTTTGAAAAGGTCATTAGAGTTGTGAGGAGAAGGGGGCTGTGTAGGAATGATTTGATTGAGGTAGTGGAGGTAGCGCTGGCACAGTGAGTTATGGACACCCAACAGAGAGGAGCCTCTTCATTAGTGGAGTGATTAAAATTGATGGGAACCTATGGAGCTCCAGCTCCCCTGAATTCCCTGGAGCATAGCTCTCATTCTGCGCTCATTTATTTGGGACTTTGTGTTGATCAATAAAAGGTGCCTGCTGCTCACTATGGGGTCTGGCTGGGGAAAAAAACCCACCTAGGAAAAAGAGAAGAGACTTGTTTTGTTGTTGAAGACAAACATTACCGTGAACAATTCAGGCTTTAGAAAACCTTGGGGAAAACGACAGCTTTGGCTGTTGTCTCTATGTAATTTTCTTTACTGGCTGTCTATTTTAGTCGTGGTGAATTTTAGACTGTTGTTTAGCAACCCACACTGTTTCCAAAACATAGTTTTCAAAACTCCAAGTTCGGTCATGAAACTAAAGAAATTATCTTTAAAAGATGAATGAAGACATTGTGACTCCTTCATGAAACCTGTATTGATGCATAACAAAATAATTTAGGTGCATTCTTTAATTACAGATCTGGCCATAAGCCACAGTATTGACAGACAATAGTTTGCCACTCAATTTGACACTGAACTTGTTGTTGTCTTTTATGGATATGATATTTGTTCTCTATGTTAATCTTTCATCATGGATACAAAGAGTCTTAGTGATGTTTTTAAATGAGCATGACTTGAAAATCCTTGTAAGTGATTTCTTTGTCAGATTTCAGGTGTTTTTAGTCACTCTTTGATTATATGCAGTGCAACCTGAATCCCAAACCTCTGAGTTATCAAGAATATCATGAACAAGTCAATTACAGAGAGTCGTATCTTCATCTATGATAAAATTAATTTACCTATGTAAATCAGTGTTTTATCCAGATGCTAATTGCCGCGGTATTACACAGATGATTTCATATTGATTTGAGTCATATTAATCAAAGTGTGTAATATGTAGCCTATGTGGACACAGTAATACACTTGTGAACCACAGTTACTGAAAGGAACAGGAATTAATTTCTGTGTTGGACAAGAGCCAGATAATGCTGAATAGAGTCCAGGCTCTCTTTGTCTCAGTGTGTCCAGCTCTGCTCATTAGAGTGGTGCTGTGCAGCTCACGGCCCACCGCTCCCCACTGCTATGCAGGGCCTTGCCTAAACAAACAGAGATGATATGAATCACATGTCAGATGATTGCAGGAAATAGAAAGAGTTTCTGTAATGCCCAGGGTTTGCACCATAATATATATGTGAGCTGTGACTTGGCATCAGGATAGGGGAGGTTCCTTTCAAACTGTAATCTGTTGCAAAAAACTATGTGCTGAAAATTCTTATCAGCAATGTAACCCAATGGAATGCTCAAACCTTACATTGTAATCTGATTACTTTCAGTTATTTCTGGATTACCTGGATTCCCCCAAAATATATACAATATGCAATTAAATGTTTCATTTGGTTCAATTTGCAGACAGCAATTAGTGTTGATGTCATAATCTGCACCAATTATCAATCATTAATTCAAGAGGTGCAAAATAATTGTCAATGTTATGCGATTACAATCTAAATACATTTTTTTACCATCAAACATTTGAGTAGGCCTAATCCAACAAGTTTCTCAAAAGTATCTTACATTAACAGTAATGGGTTACCAATTTTGTAATCAGCTTACACTTACTGTAATCACATAACATGCAATCTGTTACAGCCATACATTGTAAAAATGTGCAATAATGCATCAAATCATGAGAGAACTGATTAATATTATTAATCAAGATTAACAAGATTCATCTTGTTAAACTCCAAAATCCCACTGGGGAAAATTAAACTGTCTAATTTGAGAAAATATGCTGAAAAGACAGCAACATTTTAGATTGAAAAAAACTGAGCTAGAGCATAACAGACTGGGAGCTTTGGATCAGAAAGATTTCCCCATATGCACACATGACACTTGCATTGGAGCCCTAGGTGAGATCATGCAAAAACGCCCCTAGAAGACATTTTCCAAGATATTTTACAAGTGAATCTCATGTGAATTAAACATGACGACACAGTTGCTTCTGTCTTTATATATATAACTTTTTACTGCTACATGTTATATGTCATTGCTACATGTAAATAAGCTGAAATATAGCCTACCACTTTTTGACTTTTTGCCATACAGCATTAGCTGTATCCTAAGCATTAGCAAAAACTGAGAAAATCTACAAACATGAAATACCAGTAGTATGAAAGTAATATGATAGAATAATTTTACAACAAACCCTCACAGAGCTTTCTCACATCAGCTACACAAATCAGGCCTTTCAGCAAACATGCAGCCTAGTCTTAGCCTAGTAGTTAGCTACGAATATACGAACACAGTAAGTTATTATTACTTATTAAAGTGAACACTTTGGCTGCTGCTAAAATCATTGCAAGACACAGTGAAACAAGACAGTTTGACAGCTTTTGTTGCTAATGTTTCTTGACAAAATTGAATCATGAGTGCCACACAGGTGAGTAACCTAATGTAGGAGCAGTGCAGCTACTCAGGCTATGGTTATGGGCATTTTACTTTTCAAAAGTGTTAGGTTATAAAATAAAAAGCAAATAAAAACACTGGGGGAAGGAGGGTGATGGACTGATACTGTTGGTGATTTTAAATATTTATTAGTATACAATATCAGCCTTAATGGAAAAAACTGCATATTATGGGTATTTTGCCTCTTTAACTAACATAAACAGAACATAGGTACGGCAGATGCACCATAAACATTTGTTTTCAGCGGCATCATCATCTTTCTACAATCAGTTCAGAGTTCAGTGGAGGCCTGGAAAGAAGGCCTGACAATTTTGTGAATGATCACATAGTTGTTCTTGAACTCAGTGAGGAAAATAGTGCAAGTGCATCAAGGATAAATAGAGGCATTACTCTTTCAGGGCCTATTTTCTTATGAAGCAGTAAAAATAGGATGTTACTGATAAATCCACATGTATGGTACTGCTAGAATTTCTCTGCTATCCATGTGTAATGATATAAGATGGCTCATGATTCTTTCGAAGATGTCTTCATCTAACCCACATGCAATATCTTAATTTATTTTTTGACTTCATGTGACCTCCAGGATTATCACAGCCCCATTAAATTTTACAGCCCACATGTAATCTACATGGCCTGATGCTCAAATTGAGCCCATTAAAGTCCATGTACACTGTAAAAATAACTCTACTGAATCAACTCACACTTTCAGTTAAAGCACATTGTCTGTTTTGAAGGCAACACACTGCAATTACCATCCCTCCAACTTATTATGGAATGAATGTCAATGCCAATATTTCTTTGTTTTTCAGTGCAACATTCATTGTTCTATTGAGTAAATCAATTCAATATAACTATAAGAAATACATATCTGTTTGTCTGGTGAGAAATGGGCAAACTGTCAACTAATTATCATACCTAATGACTGCCAAATGATCAAAGCAGATTTTTTAAAATCTGTTGTTCTGGCTTTTTTAGTTGAGTGAATGTGTTTTGCAACTACATGCTAGTATAGTAGTAACTATGCTAGTATATGTTTTTTAATGATTTTTTTTTTTTACAGTGTGGGATTATGATAAATAGGGGGTTTTATTAACACAAATGCTGCCAAAATTGTAAAATTTATATATATGCACATATTCAAATAATCTGGTAGCAAATGATGAAATAAACATTTGCTGCTCACTGAAATGAACAAGGCTAATGATAACTAATTTGTGAACAGTAAATTGTAACAGAATTAAAATGATTTCTTTCTTTTCTCAATCACTGCGATTTCTCTGTGTGGACATTTCACCCTCCCTTGCCCAGTGGATCCAGAGAGAGGCAGGCTTTGAGGAAAGTCTTTTTGTGTTTATGCCTTTGAATATCTATTCTTTATGATCTGTATTCCCTCTGCTGAAGTTCAGAGTGTGTGTGAGCGGAGGAAGGGGAAAGGGTGGAATCATAACACTGATGATGAGATGACACCGAACATACTTTGGAGAGCATTTTTGATTCTTTACACATTTTCCTAAACTCAGACAAATATATCCAGAAGCTATCACTGTATTCCATAAGCTGGTTCGATGAATAATGGTTGTTATGACAGGAAGCGGTGTCAATCAGACATGATAGCTTGAAGAAGTAAAATAAACATGAAACAAGGCGAATAAAAAGAGAGTTATATAAAGCTCTCCTTGATGTTCAGCATCGCACCTCTTTACCCCTAGTGTGTCTGTTCTATAATGGCACAAAGTAGGGATGGGTTGGCGCTGTCTTTTTCATCTCTCTGCCTTTTGTTAGTATGTTGAGAGAAGGAAAGAGAGAGGGAGAGTGAGGAAGGAGGAAGACGAGGAGGGTGCTGGGGATTGGACCCAGTCCCTGCACACCCAATTAAAGGAATCTTCTGCTCAAAGACACAGTCTGGCAACATGTGTTCTGACATTTGTCTTCCTGAGTGTTGTGATTTACGGTACCATGGAGCTAAAGGCTAAATTAGCAGCCGCCCAACATCAGAGACCGCACAGTAATGTCTGATGGGCGAGGATTGTCAGATAGGATGAGGCAGGCAGTGTGCTGCCGTCTTGTTTTCATCATCACATGCAGTTGTGTAGGCTGGCGACCACTGTGCTTTGTTGGTTGAACAGTCACAATAATGTTTTGCTCCCTGAAAGATCTGCAAATATTAACTGTGTGTTAATAGACAAAAAATCAAGGAAAACACAAAAACATTCGAGCTGTATACAAATTAAAAATATTTTAAATCCCCATATATTAAATCTATTATGTTGTGCCTCTCTACCTTGCATTAATGTAACATATGCACTGATTAATGTAACATTCATATGACATTTTGCCTTTAATGCTCTGCCACTGTTTTATAATAATTCCAAAATCAGAGACGAGATGTTTTCCCAGTGATAGCTAAACAAATGACAAAATTCACTATGAGGTAGATTTTCTGGCCCATTACTGTAATGAGAAAGCAGAGCATGGATGCAAACAGTATGGATGGACTGATACTGTTGGTGAACTCAACAGTATGGATGCTGACATCTGCGTTCATGCATACAGTCAGGGGCCCATATCAAATATTGTATCCTGGATGACAGATTGTTTTTCCTCCTCTGAACCTATACAACATAAACTCTAATCAAGATCGTCTTTCCCCAGTCACTGCTTTGATCTCCTCCTGTGGGACCTTTTTGTGCCATGCAGGATCCTCTGATAAGCCTCAGAACTAGGCAACAATTACACTACTAATTACGCGAGTACAAAACCTTGACCTTGCACTTGATTTACCTGTCTCCACGCTTCAGCCTCTGAATTTGACATATTGCACGCCTGCACAGACACACATACGCAAACAAAAACAAAAACAGAAAAGCACACACTCCCAAACACACACAGAAACGCGCACACACTCAAAACACAAACACACATGCACTACATAACCTGCTTTATGCCGAAGGCACAGAGAGCTCCCCGGTAGTTGCTGTGGAGTTGTGGGATATGCCATCCCACCAGCCAGTGGGGAAGTGTGATCTCACAAGGTGAGCTGATACTGGAGGAGAAGGCTGCCTTGCGGTCAGCAGGGAGCCAGCGGGCCTCAGGGAAAAGCTCTTAACTTCTGTCAGGTACAAATAACCACGCCATTTTTCACCTCCTGATTTTTAACTGAGAAAATCATTCTGGTCCCTAGTCATATGAACTCTACACACATGCCATGAGTCAATTCTAGCTCTGACAGAAAGGAGTTCACCCTAACCTGCCAACCTTTATTTCTTCACCACTGTAGGACCTTTTTTTCCACAATCCATTTTGTTTGGATTATTGTGTCTGATGTGCCCTGCTTAAACCATGTAAATATGAATGAATGCAATTCTTTTTTTTAATAAAATAACTGTTGCATGTCCGGGCATGGATGAGTGCATTCTGACAACTATGGCAGTCTTTGAGTTCATAATCATCATGGTATTGTCACCAAGAAGCTATGAGGTAAGACTGTGTATCAAAATAAATATTAGCAAATATCTGTTACCTAACGAACATAGATAATCCTTCGGCTGCAAATGGTAATAAAAATATTCAAAACTATCAAGAATCAAAGTATTAATACTGAGATGATCATTTATATTATCATCTCAGTATTTGAAATGGGACAGGCTGAACAGAGGCTTCTGCCACACCATCAACACCCTTATTTTCTACATCCTCGTAAAAATATGATACTGAAATTTTAAAATATTTAAAATAGAGTTATATATTGAAATACTTTCAATCACATTCATGCACACATTGTTTAATATGCATAAAAACACTGATTTAAATAGATAAAAATAGTGTGTGTGAACACACCTCAGGCTGAATGTCAGCACAGTGATTTGCTATGGTCAGGCTGCTGCTAGGTGGTGCTATTGGTAGCACTGTCTCTGAGGGAGAGACTATATACTTGCAGCAATACTCTATGCTCATCTGTATTTCCCAGAGTAATAAAACTGGTACTCTAGTAAGTAATTACCCTGAAGTTGGCCTGTTTAATTAATATATTCCTGCACATTGTCTACATACAGTACCCTTATTATGTTTGAATGTTTATAACGTAGTAATGACTCTGCAGCTGCCTCTAAGGCTCTCATTCTTAAAGTGAAAATGTATAAGAGTGTGCCCCCATGCTCGAGTATGTTGCCATACATCACATCATTTAATGCTTTGAACTGTCAAAAACGTGTCACTCAGTCTCTCTCTTGATACCTTCATCTGTCACACTGAAATCATAAATACAATCATTTCCCCAATGTTGGCTCTTTATTCTGTCAACCGTTTCAAACTGCGACTGTGCCTCTTCATTTCCGACACATGAATAAGTGAAGGGCCATTAATATGTCTCTTTCATTACACTCTGGCACTCTGCACTACATAAGCAGGCAAAAAAACATTTGTAGTGTATTCTGTGTTTGGTGGGCTTTGGTTCTGATGTCCGATTTGTAAAGCAACAAAGATATGTCATGATGTCCACCATGAAAAAAATACATCATTCTGAGAATTCATATTGTATTCCTGTTATTTAAATACACATACAGTACAGTTTAAGGCAGAGAATAAATCTGGCGCATGGCATTATTTTTGTATTTTCTGCAGTGTTGTAGCTGCTTTAAATTTTGAGCAAAATATTTTCAGTCATCTGAATTAAGTTTGTTGTAAACACAGCTCAGCTCATCAGAAATAAGGAAAATTAATAAATAGAAACATGAGGTTGGATATTTCCGTGTCCAACTGTATGATCACTACAATGAAGCTTTGCAAAATATTGATTCATACAAAGCAACTCTCTGTGCTCTGCATGGTTATAAGATTATCATTGTTTAAGGAAAATACATAATGAACAGTGCAAACATACTATTGTTTGTGTTAAAACTGCTTGTGGCCAAACTGGTCAAACAATTTTTTTCTTTGTGTAAAGATCACCCTGTCCTTTGACAAACACATTTTTTCTTTGTTTCTATTGCCACTCCCAAGACAAGATTAGAGGGGAAACTCATCAGTCTCCTTGGCTGTTGTCTGATAAACTTTTTATTTGAAGGGTGTCCTGTCTGGTGTCTCTGGTGTCTTCCTCCAGTGCACTCCTGATTTGAAATATAGCCTTACATAATGAGGGAGAAAAATAGAGCGGTGTTGCACCCCTGAGCTGGTGTCAGCTTAATCAATCATTTTTAAACACAGGCAGGCATGCTTACTCTACCCGCTTCACATCCGCCACATCCTTCCCCTGCTCAACATTTTGACAGCAGCATAATTCATTGTAACTCAAAAATTAAACCAGCAGCATCAAACTTGTCCTTGCATCCTTTTGGTTTAAACACAGGACTGCGTGCGTGTGTGTGTGTGTGTGTGTGTGTGTGTGTGTGTGTGTGTGTGTGGGAAAGGGGTATGGTATGGTATAAATGTAAAACATAAAACATGCCAATTTTGCCCAAAGACTTAAACGTTCATCTTATCTAATCTATTGCATGCACACACATATATGTAGTGTTTGGGTGCGTATGTATACACTGTAAATTTCCTTGTATGACAGTGGGTGTGCATTCCTGTGTGTGTGTGTGTGTGTGTGTGTGTGTGTAGTATTCATACCAGTTGGGCGGGCATGTGTTTTTGTTTGTGTGTTGCGTATTTCAGAGGCGAAATTCGGAGGGGGCGCTTATGTCTCTCACAAGTTCAAGTTTCCCAGCGTAGACTCTGGACTTGCAACAGGCCTGGAATGTTAGTGTAAGGTTCACACGGTCAAATTGCAGTGGGTCAGGAGGTCAGAGAAATTTGGAGGAGCTAAAGCTGCGCAGAAGGAAAGGTACTTGGCCTCTTCTCTTGGCAGTGAGAGATTCTTTCTGGCTCTCTGTCAAAATGTCTGCCTTCATTGCAGCAGGGCTCCAAAAGTTATATCATGCTCTTGTTAGTAAGTTGCATGCCATGAGCATTGCAAATGAAACATGACAAAAATTGCTTTTGACAAAGTCCCAGTGACCGCTCCAAACTGACAATGTCTCTCGTTTGTTCTAGTTTTTCAAAGCTAAAATGCATTATGATTATTATCGCTTTTATAAATTAAAATGTCTCACTTTCTTTTCTACATGTTTGTGAGCTTTAAGCACACCTGCTCATGCTCATCGGTTATTCTAATTTAGTTGACCATACAGGTGTTCATTACCGGATGCTGACATTTTAAACCAGAGTGTGAATGTGACCTTCCATCTGCCTCCTACTTCTTTCTGCACCTCTGCTTTTGTGTTCCAAAGGCCATGTTGGAAACCAATTATCTTCTTGTAAATACATAAACACTTGTGTAATAAGGACTAAGGTGTCTCCCCTGGGCCAAGTGAAATGTTCGTTATCCAAAATAAATAAAGAAGATCAGAGGTCATCACAGATCACAAAAGGTGTACTTAGACTAATTATCCTTTTTTTTTACTTTGTCAACCACACAGTTGGCTGCCTGTCTTATATGAAATTCACAGCTGTTTAATGATCAGTATCTTATAGTTAGTATGTCTGTAGTTACAGGGAAAAACTGATCTAAGACACTAAAGCCAAATGAAGGTACAAATGAAGGACACTAGCTTTTCTTCATGTTGCATGGTAAAATCTATCAACTTTATTGAATTTCAGAATACATCAGCAACACAGCACTCTTCTTTCGGCTTTGGTACATTAGTTTCAATGCTATCAATTTCTGCTGTAGTCAGGTAGCTGTTAGGTATGGATGTAGTCAAATGCCCTGTTGTTTATCTATGGTGTGTTGGCTATGTAAAGTCCATGACAGTGCCTGAGCATGATTTCCAGCCTATTGGAGTGTGAACCGTCAATAGCAGAACTCTTAGAGCAACGTTTCCCTCTGATATAAACAATAGATTAATGCTATTCTGCATGTCAGCCTTGCTCCCTGAGAAACTTAAGTAGCAGCAAGATGGTTGAATACTTGAAATGAAAAGCCAATAGTAAAGTTTCATTCCAGTATCATATCTAAGTCCAAACAAATAGCTTTGAAAGAAGCAAAAACTGAAACAAGACAGTAATAGTGTACATTTTCAAATTTAACTGGGTGAAATTGTTCTTTCAGATATGTTTAGACATGCATACTGGTTTCAATAAAATGTAATGGACAAGAAGTTCACCCTTGTAATTGTTTTTCAGTGCAAGTCCTTATGATGATGATGATAACAATGATGATGATGAATATTATCATCAATTTTTAAAAAGAACTAGCCTATAGTAAATGTATAATACATTTTAGAAGGATACTATACAAATACTACATCAAAAAATTAAGGCTCAATAGAAATATTATAGGAATATTATAGTTATATCATAGGAGATACACAAAATCTGATAAGGTCACTATAAACTATAGGAGTTTTTTTATTAGGAATATTATAGGAACATTTTAGGCCTTGCGATTTTTCATTAGGAATGATGATGATGATGATTATTATTATTAGTAGTAGTAGTATTTTTTTTTATTATAGTTATTAGTATTGACTTACTAATAAGCTTTGTGGGTCTGAACTGAAAGAGCAGGACCATGTCAAAGTCCACGTGCAACGTTTTGAAGAGGCGGGGTTCCGCCTCGCGGTCTGTCCGCTGATCACATGCAGAAAGCATGGTGTTTGTAATTGCCGTGCAACAAGCGGTGCATGGCTGCCGGTACGTTGCCAGAGCGACGTCTGATGCCAGCCGTACGCGATACTGCAGCTTGGAGCATATTCTGTCCAAATAAAATGGTGTAATTTCTCACTTTTATGAGACAGAGAGGAGATACACACCCTATCTCTAACTGAAACTAAAACGAACAGCCCTTCACCACCAGCTCATGCAGACAACAGAGAATGAAGCAGTCCGCTCCTCCCCCAGGATGGTGATCATGATGATGATGATGATGAGGAAGGGGAGGAGGAGGAAGGGGAGGAGGAAGAGGATGATGATGATGATGGTGATGATGATGGAAACAAGAGTCCTCTCATTCTCATTGTTTGGATTCTTAGAATAATTAAAGTTCAATGGCTGTCTTTGTCACCATCATGACTTTATGGTCCACAGTAGTTCTGCAGCAGAGAGGAGAGACTTTCACAGCCTGTGTGGTGGAATCTCTCATGAATAATTCTTCCACCTCTCATGCTCGCTTCCATGGCTTTTGACTGGGAATGTCGAAACATGGGCTACAGTAGACTAGATGCTGTTATTGTTGATGATGATTATGATGATGATGATGATGACTACATGGATGATGATGATGATGATGATGATGATGGTGACCATACAGTAGATGGTGATGATTTGCAAACTGTGATTAAAGCAAAATAGTGCTATTTAGCCTAAGAGCCAGGGGTTTTAATATATGTTTATTTAATTTGATTCATTTTTAATTGAACAGCTTATCATATCAATGCTACTAAAAGGTATGATGTTTGGCTGCAACTATAGCAAATCACGTTTATAGGTATTTTGACAGTGTTGGACAGTTTTCTGTTTCCAATTCAACAGCAGCCCATGTGCCATTAATTCATATTTTGCACATTTTCTAAGGAATATAATATATTGATGTGGAAAACAGTTGGACAAGGCTAGACGGCAACAAAATACTGCTGTTCCCATGTAAAACTGCACAGGGTCGATCGGCATGGATTACTTTTAGGCCTACATCTATTCATCGGCTATTGACAACCTCTCCCTTTTCAGTTTGCATGACTGGAGCTCTCACTAGCGCTGCTAGTGGACAATCAAACCTACACACCCACCTCCAGACACACTCGCATTTCTCATTTCTTACTTCTACTCTAAATTAGATAGCAAGACGTAGTCTCGGAGCTCACAAATCGCATAGAATTAGTTTTAAGTACTAGCAATAGTTAAACAGTAAACCTGAAATTCAACATGGAGTCCCCTCCAGATCCAGCGAGCGACCCGGGCAACAGCGCCTCGGAGCCGGCTACCCCGGTCAGGGAAACCCCGGTAAACCTGGAGACGCTCCGGAAAGCGGACCATCCAGCCCCGGTGCGAAGGCAGACCTGTTCAAGCACCAACAGAGGTAAGCACACCGTATTTCTCATTTTATTATCATGAGAAATATTGATTGATCGAGGAATTTGATCAAACTTCAATGTGAATTAAATCGCTTCCCCATAAATAACTGCAGACTGTCTAATCAATCAACCACAGGGACGTATTTATTTTGTACCATCGCGGCTTTTGCCCATTCGGCAGTCATTAATGCCTCCGCCTGTGTTGCCCTGGTGTTCAGGCTCCACTGACAGCTCAAATCATAGAGGGGTGATATGGTCACAGATGTCACATTCACTCTCACTATAAGATAAATCAATTACCGAACAACTTAAATAGACGGACAGGCGCTTCATTTAATGCCAGAACAGGCCAACCTGCGGACTCGAACGCGATATCTCCAAGTGTCAAAAGTGAACTTTTGGAAACTGTGGGCTAGTTTATCGATTAGTCCCCTTCTCCTTTGTAGGGACGTGCCCTCCACTATTCTTGATCCAGCAGACAACGCCGTCTGGCCGGAATTATACATATCCAGCTAATAGATAGAGGCTATTCTTGTGTGCAAAAGACGCCCCAGCAGCTGGAATTTGTTTAGCGCCAGCTCTGAGATACTGTTACAGACATGAAGGCATTGGCATTTGCGAGTATCTCCAAGACGCACATGATTAGACGGTAAAGCTGCAGGCCCGTTTTTGTCATTTAGCCCGTCAAAGTCTGAATTGCTGGCGAAGACTAGTTCATTTTTACATTATTTGTCCACGTCCCGTCCATGTTGTACAGTACAGACAGTATTTAACCACACCCCCCTCCACACTGCCTCCAGTATTAGGCTAACCGGGCTCATCCAAGTTCAAAGAAATAGCGATTTCTCGGCTGATTCTTACAAGCAGAGTTCGTGTATACAGTGCAGTGAGGCGAAACATTGTAGATATGACAATTAATTCATTGCACGGCGGGTTTTGTGTGCGCACTCCTCCTGTGCGCAAGGGTATATTTAGAGTGTGATATGGTGAATGTGGAATGTAAGCTGGTTATGTAACAGGTTTAGCCATAAACAGAGGCGCGCAACTGAGAGCAGAAATCATTGCAGGTCTTTTTCACTTTATTCGGGAGTTCACCGGGTCCATATAATCACCACGATTGTTTAATTTAAAAATCAGTGCGCCGTGGTGGATATTTATATCACTAAGGAGACACTGTTTGACTTTGTGGGTTGGCAGAGCCCAGGCACTTATGTAATAGCGGGGGAAAGACAGGTAGTTGGGAGGCTTCATAGATTGATTTCTTTTTCACAAGTCTGACTTTGAGACACTCCTAACCTGCTGACCCATATTCACCCCACCCGTTTATGCACAGGATTAAAGTGCGTCTGGGAAAGAGAAAGACAGGAAAAAGAACGCCTTTGGTCTGTTATGTAATGCTGAATGGGTAAAAAAACATGTTGAGTGGGACAACCTCTGCTGCTTTGAAGGAGTTTCCCTACACTGAAACTTTGCTCTTTTTCACAGTCATTCCTCCCCTTTTACTAAGAGTAAGAACTGTGACAGAGTATTGATCTTGAAGAAAAGTTTTGAGAACTTTTTGATAACTTATTGTATGTGGATATTTATTGTTGTTTTTTCCTGGAATGGGGTGTTATTTTCATAAGTTCTCCCACGTTTTATTGTACGATTCAACTCTGAGAGTGTGTCATAGGTTATCATATTACTTAGTGTATTATGTCACACTCCAGACCTCAGTCTAAACAAGTCTTAAAAGACTGTGGTAAGGAACAGGCAGTTTCTTTTTTATCTTATCTTCAGAATCATTAAGTCCTAAAGTTCCTGTCTGTAACTTTGATATGTGCCTGCACAGTGTTACGCACTAACTGTAATGTGTTGTGGCCTATTGTCTCATGTTCATGGACTCTTAAAATGTTGGAATATGTTTAGAATATATAACTATATTTGTTTAAAAAGATACTTAATTGGTCTCACAATTGAGCACATTTCAAAATTCAGTGATGTTGAAAATATTCAGTAAAGCATTCCACTGTGCAGGAGAACAAGAGGAAAGTTATAAAATTCTATCTTTCTTAATGAAATGTAGACTTAATTGCTTCATATAATAAAGCGTTCATCCAAAAGTACATGTGTTCTATTAAGAAGTAATTGCCGTTGGTTTATTGCGGTGGCACAGTCCAGTATAGGATCGCTCAAAAAATAAAACAATAAAAACGGTTTATGGCTCACGCTTGAGTTCCAAACTTGTAAGGCATTTCAGGATTACAGTGCTATGTTCAGACTCTCGCTCTTTAGGACAGCCGCAGAAACCAACATCTGAAATACAGCAGACACTTGCTCAAGTGCAGTTTCCCTTCTTTACACCAGCTGCATTAGACTTTCTGAGGATGCACATTTCTTATCCTGCATGCAGAGCGTTTACTGTTTTAACCCTGAGTGCTAATACCTTTTAAGTAGAAAGGGCTTACTTCAGCAGAAGCTCTGCTGTAAGACTTGAGTGGGTCAGAGAACAGGCCTTGGAGGGTTGTGGATATCATTACTGGAAAGAAGAAAGGGTGCTATTTTCATATTGCAAGATCCCTCAGTTCGCAAATTTGGAAACAATCAATATTAATGGCTTGGTTATGTAAGTTGATGGTCTCTGCAGAGGCTTGGTTGAAACCTCACAATTGAATAGGGAAGCTCTGAAACCGCCGATCTGATAAGAGCCCCGGTGTCCCGATCCACTGTGTTAACCTGAGTTTGTCTGTGTTTGAGTTTCTGTTAGCATGTGTTTGTGTGTGTGTGCGTTTTAGTAGTACTGTAGTAGTAGTAGTCATAGTAGACTGCACTGAGTGATTAAGATGAGAATTGTCTATTTTATGGTAATGGGAATGCCCACACCACTTTGTTTTTCTGTTGCTTCTTACGCAGTGGCTTTAGAAATGCTTGTTGCACTCATTTACAGTTAACGAGTCACCTGAACATAATTTTCCCACAATAGGGAGAAAGTGGTGGAACTGATGGCTAGCCATAGGAGGCAAATAACTCATGGCAAATAACATTATGTTCCTTTCACTGTGCGGGAACACTGTGAAAGTTGTCACCTGCAACGTGGTTTCCTGCAGCAGAGAATATTACAGTACCTTTGGCTTATCAGTCTGCCTCAGTATAATATCTGGATTAAAGCTCTTCTGATCTTTTCACACTAAATACCAAACAACTTTCAACTAGGACTGGGCGATAATTCAATATTATCGTTTATCGTCTTTCAGTGGAATCATATCGTGATGATATGAAGATATTTTAATATCGTGACACACATTTCTTCTGTCTGAATTGATGATGACAAGCAAATTTTACTTAAAAACTCTGATAAAATGAAGTATGATAGGAATATTATTTGAATATTTCTGTTTTGTTTGACATCACACCTAACATTAGGTTCAATGAGATGAACATTAATTTGATTATTTAACGTGATTTTTCATACATGAACCATATCGTGATATATATTGATATCGAGAAAAATCCTTATGATTATCATGATATTGATTTCAACCATATCGCCCAGCCCTACTTTCAACTTACATGCTGTTACATTTAGTGATTTTGTAGATTTTTCCATCACAAGGTTTAGCTTTTTCCATATGTAAAAGATATAGCGACTTCAATTGCTTGTTGCATAGTGGACGACAAATCATGCCTGACGCTACAGTTTTGGTAGCTGACCAGTAGCTGATCCAAAATAAAAAGGCACAGTATAAAACTGTTTGGTCCTTTCTCTCTTCATGAACACATAACTGGACTTTCATCAAACAGTTTTATTTTCGGGGACCGGAATGAAAGCTGTCGGCTGGAGTGGCAGCATTTATTTAGTTGTTGCTGACAGAAGACAGATGGGGTGCAGGGAAGCAGAGGCCTTTAAAAAAGGTTTTACACAAGATCTCAGAAAGCCTGGAGTTGGCATGGGGCTCGCGCACCACTCAAGTGGACAGCAACATTAGTGAGGCTGTGGCATTCTCAAATTTGATGAATTAGGGCTCCCTGCCCGCTGGAGAGCATGAAGATACAGGTACAGGCTTAGCCGTGCTTTCAGCCTGGACAGATCCGGGAGAGGAACTCCATTAGGTGTCTCTTTATTTCTGGCTGGCTGCCTATGACAATAATGGCTCTCGTTCCTCCCGCATTTTCAATTCTTACATGTGGGTGAGGTGATAATGTCACGAGCTCTCTTGTTGATACCTGTCAGACAACCCTGTGTTTAGCGTTAGCTCAAGGGCTAGGAGTTGCATTGTTAACGTACTGGTTACAATTAGCCTATTTAAAGTCAAGACTCAGTAATTGACCTATTCACATATCCTTGGGTGAGTAGGCTTCTCACATACTCAGGCATTCTGTTCTCTTACGCTCAGCAGTCTACAAAATCAGTCATTTTAACTAAAGGAGATAAACAGCATTTCATTGAGTAAGCACTCGCACACATCAAGCTGTTGCACAGACAGTGACATCTGCTCTTAGTTTAGACTTTGGCACCACTAACTTTGAAAATGTTCTCCTGTTCTTATGAGCTTCAAAGGTCAAATCCCATTTGAACCAGGATTATCTAATGAGCCTGGACCTATGAATTTCAGCATAAGACCAGGCTACAATAATTAGTATTAAAATGAGCACAGATTTTGTATTTTGTCTTGTAGGTAGGGCTTTCTTTCTTTCTTTTTCTTTCTTTCTTTCTTTCTTTCCTTCTTTCTTTCTATCTATCTATCTATCTATCTATCTATCTATCTATCTATTTAGATTTTCAATGTAAAATGGGTGCGTGCATGTACAGTAGAGCCCCATTTGTCACGTAAAACCTCATTTTGTGGAAGAGAACCCAGTGCTTTGGATTTATATGCTTTAGGGGTAATCAGTTCAAAATAAAAAGCAATGAAATATGACTTTTATATGAAATATGTTTTTTGAAATTATTTTTTATTTTGAGTCTAAACTGACCCTTTGCTTTGCAACTACATTTAGAACAGCCTAGTATTTTTTTTTTTTAATTGCTCATTACTTTAGAGTGAATCATATTTTTTCAGCTATTTTATAGATGATCAACTAGCAGACATTTTAATTGTTTTTTCATTATGAAAATAATACAAGAACCTGTGGTTATGTAGTTGTGTTGCAACATGTATTTGGTACCAGGGAAGCTGCAGGAAAAGACGCCTGTGGATTTTATTGTAGGAAGCTACTCTGCAGACACACTGTTGGTCCTTCACAGTCAGTGAAAACTGTCTTACTCATCGGACACTGCTAGTTCACTATTATGTGTACCAGGCGTACCACTGCCTTCACTCAGGAATTTTCTTTAAAAAGGAGTTCAACACATGACCCATGATTATTACTAAGCCTAAACATCTGGGCCAATAGCTTCAAACTTCATATGAGTGAATTCCAAATGCATTATTATCGACAATGTATAAATGTGTTTTCATCAACTATATCCTGTAGCACCCTACAATGATGTAGAAAATTTACCAAGGTTCAAGTTGTTTGAGTCCGTGTCCTTTTAATCAGTACCACCATTGTTTTTATTCTCCAAGTACAACATGTGCACAAGGAGTTTGACTTGGTTAATTGGTGCTGGCACATTACAAGACAGTTACACAATGCAGGATTCACACTCTAGATGCAGAACAAAACGTGACAGGATCTCAGTCAGTTGAGACAAACCCTACTATATGACAGCAGACTAAACATAAATACTCCTACAAGTACACCTTCAAAGCCGAATAAGTTGCGGTGTAGCTGCATTTAGTTGGTAACTTGTAAGATCTCTTTTCAAGTTTATTGGGTGTATATAGGCAATGCAATGTAAGCCCTAATAGGCTATATTAATTAAAAGTTTAGAGACATCAAACCTAACCTAGACCAAATGTGAAAGTTTTATTCTTGCGGGACAGTTTATTTTGGAGTTTGAATCACCAGTGGCTCAACTGGGGCTGGCGAGGAAGTTTCCGCTGGTGACAGGCACCAGATTTGATGTGAAATCTCCTGTGGTGAATGATAGCTCAGATCTATGGCCCATTTACAGAAGTTTGTATCTTAGATAGAAAAGTCTGAATAGTAATGACCGAAAATACTCCAGATGCATTATTGGAGGGTGTTAAAGGAGTCTAAATTTAATGCGGTACACTGTGACCTAAGTACTGGTGCTGTGGAGTAGCTTGGCTCTGCGCTGCTCTGATATGAAACGGGCCCCTCAGAAGAGGCCTAGAGGGAGAGAGGTGGTGAGCGGGGTCTAAAGGATCACTCCCAGGAATTCTTATGTCACATCTAGGGCCAAGCCTTTCGCAGCTCCACCAGTCTGGAGAATACAAAGCTCCTGAGCAGGTAGGTAAGCCCCTCAGACTGAACATTTCCAGCACTCAACCGGGGACTTTTTGACCAGTGATATCATTGAAACTATCACTCCTGTGCCCTTGACCAAAATCATGCTGGACACACACGCAGTACGAGCTGTTTCCCACTGAAGTTAAACTAAAAGCCATTTGGGTCTGACTCTTCTTGCAGGCTGCAGGATCCTGACGTGTTGAACACTTGAGACAAAAAGCACTGAGGGTCTTCCAGCCACAGAGGCTCTCCCAGACATTATGTGCATGTGTGTGCTTTAAAACAGCAAGAGGTAACAGTGTAAAATCTCTTATTTGAACAGCACACCTCAAGACTCTCTTAACCGGTATTCGTCTTGCTTACTGTAGGCTAAATGGCTCTCATGGCAGCCCTGCTTTAAGGGCTCTGTCGAGTGCTGGATGACTGCGACATCAGTCTAAGAAGAGAATGGGAATGTCTATTACATTTTGTCCCTTGTTTGCTGTGTATGACTGTGGCTAGGGCACAGTAGAGTGTCAGAGGAGGCTATGTGTCTTCCCCTATGTCTCTACTTATCATGTCTTTGCAAGATGTGTTAAATATGGCTAAAATAGCGACTGGGTAGAGAAAGTGGTCTTAGGAAATAGTTTATTGCTGAAACTTTATTTGACTTGGTTCATACCAACCTGTTTAGAGGATTTGTGCAATTACCTCTTTTTGTGAGAGTCTCTGCAGCATTATTTAACATGTCTGGAGTTGACATTGTGTTTAATGTACAAGAATCCACTCACAAATTGTGCAAATTATGATGAAGAATACTTGCAGCAGGAGCACAACATGTTTTCTGGTATATGCTTTGAATTTCCTTTGCTTCTGTCACAAGGGCTGAACTAATAACTCTTAATGAGGCAAAGGATGCATATCATTTCCATTTCCTTGTCATTTTTGCTGCATCAATACTTTTAGAGTATTACTCAACAAAGTTTATTTTGTCACCTGAAACAAACAAAAAACTTTTGGAGACATGAAAGATAAGACAACTTGAAAATCAGTGTCATTTCTGTTGGCTTGATTATTTATATTGGAGTAACAAGCGCGACTTAATCTCATAAATAAAAAAGGGAAAGATACAGATCCGTCCCCTCCAGGTACTGCCGCCACTTAATCGAATTAGCTCCACTCTCAGGCTTGACGGGCTCTTCAAACACCCCTGGTGACTTCTGAGTGCCGATTACAATCAGCTACTATTTTCAGCCTTTGATTAAAATCTGGTGAGGTTGGACAGAATTTTTTAGAGTGCAGAACCAACTAATTATTAACATGGAGCCCATCTCTCCAGTTTTTTGCCAATTACAGAGGGCGAATGGACTGGAGTAGTTAAACAATACCCATAAGTATTAATCATGTTGAATCACACCGTGTGAAACTATTAGCTTGTTCTTATTTAAATATCTCACAGTAGTCAGGGGTGTATTGTCCAAGGACATAGGTCCTTACTGACCTTCATGTTTGTCCATAAGACATGAGTTTGGACATTATAAACGTACTGTATGTGAAAGCAATAACTTTGCTTGAGTGTTTGTGAAACTGAAGAAGCCATTCGTATGCATTTCATAGTCCAACATCTTGTCTAGTTTTGATGAACCATAACACTATAATCTTTGTTAAATAATCTAGCTCCTCGTCCATATTCTCTCATCTGACAGACAACAATAATGAACACAACTCAAACTGATGCTTTACTCATAAAATAATAGAGGATGATCACAATTGTTCCTGCTTCATATGCCATAAAATCATTGTAATCTGCCTGTCAAACACAATTCTCTCCCATTGTTACTTTCAAAAAAACTGAATTTGAATATGAATAAGTCACTAATGAATATTTGGTTCTTGTGTGTGTGTGGATTGATTGCTGTAGGAGGCGTATAAAGACAGAGAGTGTCACGATGGGGCTCAATCAATGCCGCTGTGCTGCTTTCTGGCAGTGATTGAAAGACAGAGTCACTCTTCACCATGTATGGAACACGAATCATGCTCATTCACTGACAAATAATCATCTGTCTTATCAATCAATATTTGCTGCTTTATTTTACTAATGTAGTACTTAAGAAGCAATAATTAACGCCATGCTGGGTTGTTAAAAGCCTATTTTTATATGACAGACAGAAATAGACATACAGAAATAGGAAGATGGAAGGCTTTGGTTGATGTTGATAGTGGCATATCTTTCCTCATACATTGTACAATGAACTCAGTAGAATTTATTACACATCAGAAGGAATTACAAATGCATACTAATTACAGTGCAAAGTGCTGTTGCATTCAAGTTGCATTAACGTACGAAAAAAACAGGAGGTCTTTTTATTTGTATGGTCTTTATGTTGAGTGATCTTAGCCATCACAAGTGGTTAATTTGTCTGTCTTGTAAAGCCTAATGGCCTAATTCCACGGCCATAGGTCATGGTCCCTGTTATAAATTATGAACCTACCATAGTTGTTAAGAAGTAACTGGGTTAAAACAAGACAGCACTTTGAGAAATATGGCATGTGGACGGATGTCCAAAACCAATACAAATTTAAGTCTTTCAGAAACATTAAATTCAGAAACATTTACTTATCACAGTTAACATTTACTTATCACAGTTAACGCAAAACGTCCTTCATCTTATTCTCTTCCATGAACTACTACTACTACTTTTCATTCGGTGTAAGTTTGTTTGGGTAATTGAAAGATAGTAAAAGACAGTCTTTAACTGAGGGAATATTCATTCTATGTCATCTTGTGTTAAACAAGTATGGCTTGTGATGCTCATTAATTTCTGCTTGCTCCACTTGCAGTGTTTGGGCTCTCTTAGCTGGCTCAGTGCCACAGTGTCTTCTGAAAGAGCCACTTCATCTCTGTCAGGGGCAGGTGGAAATTTGCTGCACACTTCTAATTGGACAAAGTGCCTTTCAAACTCTGAGCCATCATACACAGATCAGATTATCAGACAGACCAGGTGTCAACAGAGGTTTTTCACTTACCTCCTCCCCTCCTGCTCTCCTTTGCATCTCTCAGTCCACTTTCAGTCTCTCCCTGCGCTCTTGTCTCCGACTCTGTCTCCTTTTTAACTCCCTGCCGCCCAGTGGCCCAAGGCATCGCAAGTCTTGTTTTACAGATTAATTAAAGGGAAGCATGCTTGTTTTTTTTTTATTTTGGAACTTTTGTTGTATAGTGTAGAGAAACAGTAGGATAAAAGACATCATATGAAACCAGGTTGATCAAAATATGTTTTAAATGATTCATTTTTCCAGCCTTATCTTCTCTGGCATGTCGTTCCTAAGCCTAGAGGCCTTATTGGCAAAGGCCTGGTCATCTTTAGTCTCAAGCATAGAAACAGCCAGAGGGGAGGATCTGAGGCTGCAGGCGGGTTCATAGGGGGCTTAAAGGTCTGCAATATAGCTTGCATGGGGCCAGACCTAACTGTGCTTTAAAAGTTATCAGTAAAATCTTAAAACGAGTAACCAGTGAAAAGATGCCAGAATTGGAGTGATGTGATTTTATCTGTTTGTACCAATTAAACCTAACGTACCTAACTTCTGCATTTTGAACAAGCTGGGGAAGTGAAACAGACTTTTGATTGATGCCAAAATAAAGAGTTATAATAGTCTAAACACACAAAAAAAGCATGAATTACTTTCTCCAGATTACTAAATGATAAAAATGGCTCAAATTTGGAATTGTTCTTAAACTGCACCACTGTCTTTACCTGTTAATCAAAGTCAGCATCAAAAAATACTCCCAAACATCTGGCAGCTGGCTTGAGATTGGCTGACAGAGTGCCTAGTTAATGCTAGATTATGGCATTTCTGCTTTATTGGACAGTTTACAGTGAAAAGAGACAGGGAAGAGCAAGGGGCCTGCATCAAACCTGCTTCAAAGGTCCCAGGCTGGATTTGAATCCAACACTTTATATCACTGATACTTTTGTTGAGAGTGTCTGGTGATTTGAGTTTTTGGATGATATAGCCAAGTGTAAATGAAAAATAGGATGGGGCCTAATATTGAACCTTGAGGAACTCCACAGGTAAAGTGTGTTGAAGAAGAGGAGTTTCCTTTAGTGATGGAAAATGCTTTATGTGAGAGGTAGCAGCTGAACCAATTACAGTAAATGCTGTGTTTCTGATGCAACCCAGAATTTCTACCCAGTTCTATTCAGTCTACAGTGGCAACACCTACAGTGAGCTCTAAAAGGATTCAAATTGAACTTTTATACAAATCTTCTGTTAAAAGGTCATTGATAACATTAATGAGGACAGTTTCTCTACTGTACATACTGTATGTTTTGATGCATAAAAGCTATTAGTTCACTTGTAACTTTGTACCAGGAATTAGCTGCTAATGGCTGCACTTGGCAATGCAACACTGATATGTCAGCAAAATTTGAGGAATTAATTTGTTTGTAAGAGGAAGTTGGAATGGCCGAAACCTCATTTTATGATAATATCCTTTGACAGTTTTATGACTATACCAGTTGCACACACTGACAAATAGATTATCACTAATATGTAACTGAGTCCAAACATCAGGCAAACATGGTGTGAGTCTGGCATACTAGATTGCATATCTTGTCTTCACATCGTCAGCACAGATGTATTTCCCTGTGCTGATTTGATTCTGGGCAAAGGAAAGTGGACAGGAGAGATTGATGGTGGTGTCCCTAGTCAGACAGATAACACCTGATTCTGCCTGCAGGGGGTTAGTCTAGCATGCTCCTCCTCTGCACCTCCGATGCATAGTAGACTGTGTTGAGGAGGTGAACCGTTCCTTCACTCAATGCAAATTCAGGGCCACATTCAGAGATGATCCCAGGACGATTGAGCCAGTGTTGCCCCGAGCACTCTGCACCACATGATCCATGCATCAGCCACACCTGGGAGAAACCCACACAGGCATGGGGGTCATTTGTTTAACACAGGTGCATCATGTATCTCAACACACTCAAACAAGCACACACACACACACATAGGCAAGCATGCACACACGCGTACTCACACGCTTGAGTGCGCGCCCACATACACACACACGCTCGAGTGCACACATATTTGTACGCATGTGCACACACATACACACACAAGCATTAATGATATGTACCCTGTTGACAAAGATCTGTATATGAACATGTGGAACATGTGGTAAAAATGTCTGCAATACAAGACCTTTTGTTACGATCTTTCTGTTGCGGAAGCCTTGATAAATTTGTTCAAGGAATGTAATAACTTTTTTTAATTTTCAGAACTTTTTTCATCTGGAAATTTCTGTAATTGAGGTGTATGAACAGTGTCAATGGGCATTTTAATATATCAAATGGTAAATTTATCCTAGAGTAAAGATGCACCAATCTTATATCCAGTATTGGAATTTGATCCAACCCCGGCAAATTTTGTTTTATTGGTATTGGCTACAGGTTGTCCGATCAACCTCTGATCCATTTATTTATTCATTTATTTAATTTCCTCCCTCTGATCCATTTATGCAAACTGAAGTAAAAAAGTATTTATGTCGTTAACAAGCGTCGTCCACCACTTATGGCTAAAGCAGCTGGGTAGCAGTCATGTCTGCAGTGTGGAATTACTTTAAACTGGAGACCAAAAGCAGTCAAACAGCTAATTGTAATTATTTGCAATGCAAGTGTTTGGAGGGGTGGCAGCAGCAGAGCTAATTACAATACTACTAATTTAATCAGGCACTTGAAGAAACACCATTCGAAGGAGTACAATGAGCTCTCAAACATAGTAGCTCAGAAGAGGTCTGCACCCAAGCAGCAAACATTAGAGGATACACAGCTGTTAAATTATATAAAAAAAAAAAAACATTTTTGATTTATTACAAAAATATTAGATTGGTACTCAGTATCGGCAGATACTCAATATTTAATAACCCGGATTGGTATCGGAGACAAAACAATCAGATCGGGACATCCTATCCTACAGTGCATCATTTTTGGAATTTCATTATTGAACAAATGCATTATGCAAATTTGAATGTGCCTAACGTTTCACAATGCATGTCTCATATGTGCTTGATTCATATTTTGTATAAGCTTTGGTTCAGAAATTGCATATTTAATTTTCATTTTTAACATTTCATTCTTCTTAATGAACTGGTGATACAAATAAGTTTGTACTGTATGTATAATTTGAAGCATGAAATGAAAATAATACTCTCCATTTTGGCATCATGCTTGATTGTACCCTGTTCCTTGGACTTGGAGGACATTTTAAGAAATAGTCTGCTCTTTGCACTTCAGAAGCTCTTTTGTTGCTGTAACATCATGTCTTATGATTCCCATGTATCAGTCTGTTCCTCACATATCAAAGATTTCTGTTATATACTCAAATAGCCATATGATAAAACAATTTTTTCTTTTTTTTTTATTCAATAACAAGGCGTGCAGCACAGATTCTCAGTGTGTGAAGCAGATGGTGAAAGGCTAGTGTATAATAGATCTCAATATTAACTGTAGAGCATGCTGGGAGTGCTGGTGGATGGCACACAGCAGAGTAAAAGAGAAGCAATGACCTTCTGTCCCATCATTTACCCCCTCATGCCCCCCATACTGCTCTCAAATTACTTTGTTTTAGCCAATTAAAGCAGCCGGCTGGGCATCAAGCAGGCTGCCATTTTTCGTTCACCTGGACCCATGTGACATTATCTCTCTGTTATCAGGAGAGATGGGCGTCAGTGGGAATCTCCAGCATGGCAGAGTGCCACCTTAGACCCCTCCGTGTTCACTGAGATTAATGCAATGATCCTCCCTCCGACTTGCAAGAATCTCAGTCAGCTCTCTCACCTGCAGTGATAAGTCTGCAGGACTGCACACATCCCCTCAGTGCAGAAACCAGTGAGCAAATGGATTCAGATGGTCAAACCGTGCTCTAAAGCAGACTATTAATGTGCACCTAGAGATATTTCCTGAATTATCTCCGGTACAAGAATTGACCAGCTTCTAGCCGTGCAAGAAATCTATTGTCCATAACTTGCCTTGTTGCTGATCAAGATACCATATGCTGAGAAATGGTTGTCTGTCCAAATCCTTTAATGGCTCGATAATAGAAAGAAAGACGGCAGACACAACAATACCATGGCATGGGATGAGTGAAGGACTGGGGTGTGTGGTGTTTAACAGCCATACGAGCACAGATTATGTGCTTGAAGGGGCTGAGCCGAGTGCCAGCAGTGACAGTTGGGCTGGGAATTGAGTGTGCCTGGGACGTGCGGCTTGACTCTGCTCGGAAACACCACTGGGTCCAGGGCTCATCTCTGTAGTCCTCCGCCTCCCTCCTCCCACAGAGGCATTGTGGCCTGCCGTTTGCTCCGCTCCACTGGGGGAATGGACGGGCCCCTGCTCCCGCTTGATGAGCACTCACTAATGGCTGCTTCTTTGAAAGCTGACGGGCCTGTTTGAGGAGGAGTGTCTTTTACTTCCCTCCAGCTTGGCTTGGCTGGGCATTCGTCAGGCTGCCTGGCTTTGCTGTCCTGCCCACATGATGGTCCGCCAAGGGGCTGAAACGTCTGTCATTTGTTTTACTTTCAAATAAAAGTTGATGATTTACCAATAAAAAGTAAAAATAGTCTTTTGATGATTTCCGGAGGCATATGGAGAAAACGTTGCAATAGCAATACTTTCAGCACTTTGTCAGGCTGGAAATAACAAAAGAGATTTGTAACAGTGTTTTGCCTTTTTTGTATCTTCTGTGATAGAGTATAATATGTCCATTACTTTTGCATAAAAAAAAGCAATAGATTATTTGAAAAATATAGTATTAAACATAATTTTAATGGCAAATTTCAATGTCTGGAAGGTAGTTATTCAGTCTGGCAAACCTTGGAAGGTTGCAGTGCAATGATGTTGACAAGCTCTTCTACATCTGATTCTTTATGAGGGGATGTAAGCACTTGCCAAATTGCACCATGATGTCATGAAAGAAAGCAGAAACACTTTTCACTATTCCCCTCATTCATGTTTAATATAAGAATTAAGGGCAATTTTACTGTTCTGCAGCACAAGCAGGACTCAAGCAGGATCTCGAAGACATGTTTCCGTAACATAACTTAGAACCGGGAGGTCTGTAATAACAAAATAAGCAGCTGCGTTTTAAATCGGGCCCTCTTGACAGTTTGCATACTTTTCAAGGGCTATTAATTCTCTATAGGTCAGAAATATACACAAACCAAGAAGGATGGCTTGAACATCTAAGCAGAGAGGAAACCAACTTCAGTCATGGAGAGGAAGCTGGTATTTTCATAAAGATAGTAGCAATATTCAATAGCTAGGTATGGATTTCAGAGGATGTACAGTAGATGTGTCAGTTAGGCTGCCAGTTATCCGATTAGCTATCTTGCTGGTGCCCTTGACCACTGGCCTGTCTCTAAGTCAGACTAGGAGGCTTTTAACCCCAGAGGGAGCCGTTGTTCCTGTTGCCCTCCTCTTTACTGGCATACCAGTCTCCAGCTTCTGGAGACTCCATTAGGAAGTTGGAGTCGTCCTTGGAAATCTCCTCTCTATAACTTCTCCTGTCTTCGCTCTCCCTCTCCCTCTCCCTCTCCCTCTCCCACTCTCTCTTTTCACGTGCACTCTTTTTTCCCCACTTGAAACTAGGGCGAAGGTCAGAATGGCGAATTTGATATAAGAGCTGACGTGCTTCCATGGAGCACCTTGTCAACTCAAAACAATAGGTTTGCTGGAACTGTTATGCCGAATAAAGAATGTTCGCATATTCCCAGAGAAATGTCCTCCGCTAGTCATTCCCAAAAGAGATGAGAACATTTGTCTGCATACATTTTTACCGGTCCTGGCCCAGCAGAAAATGGAGGTTGAAGCAAAATGAATTCATTTAACAAGTGAGCAACTAAGAGTTATTTCACCTGGGAGATTGAAAAAGTCGTCCAATTTGCATTTTAGACCCTTTATCCTTGTGTTATTTTATTTGGTTATTAAATGGTGAAACAGATTCCTATGCTGCATGTCTGTCTGAGCCAGGCTGGCGCTCTGTGCTTTATTCAGCTTAGTCTTGATGTAGATTTAAGCTCTTGTTCTAAACCATTGCATAATGTTGCAGCTCTTAGGCTGAACATAGAGACTATGAAGAAGTAACAGATGTTAGCAGTTGCATAATGGCAAAGAAAGAGGCAGCCGGCTGTGATGTTGTACAGTGGTGTGATCAAAAGGTTTTAATTTGATCTGACCTCCGTGTCTCAGTGGTACCCTTAAGCTGCCTCTTGGTGGGAGCTGACAAAACAGAGACTCTCATCCTCACACAGGTCTGGGGTTGAATGGACACAAGAGCCAGTCAGATCCAAATATCCAGCTCCCACAAGAACGTGTTCAGTATATTGTTTACTGCTAATTAACCAGCCAAACTAATGAGAACACATGTCAATAAATCAAGTTAGCTTTCTCATCGTGCCCTTATATTTGGCCATTTTTATTCAGAATTATGAGCAAGGCAACAGCCATTTATATTTCTGAACATGATCTTATGGTAAGTTGAGAAGTAAAAAAAAAAAAAAGAAAGTTGGATGTTAATATAACAGCTTTATTAATTTCCACTGATTGCTAAAGATCTCTCACCAACCATTTGTACCAGGCAATTTTCATCTCAAATTAAATTCATTTGGATATGACATTTTAATTGGAACACTATTCCCATTAATTGGACAAATTAGAGAATGTCTGCTGGGGGAAAGGTAGTCTCTGGGAGAGGTGATTTGGAATTCATGATTTAGAATTAAAAATCAGCTGCTCTGCTTTGTTTGTGTGGCAGCCAGTTTGCGGCAGTGCAGGCAGCACCAGTGCTCGAGGTCTCAGCGGCACTCAGGGCTCACATTGTCTTCATTAAAAGCGATTAAGGAATAGGTCAATTTAGTCTGCTTGGCTGGTTGGAGCCGTGCATTTCCTCCTATGAAATGTCTTTGTTTCATCTGTCCAGGCTCGGTTAGTCACCCAAGCAGCAAATATGGACCGTCACTATTTTATGCATGTTTGCATGTCTGATTGAATGTCTTAGTGAGTCATAACAGTATCCTTTTAAATGTCGCTGTTTTGTTTTTGTTTGTGTGTGAGTGTGTGTATGTGTATATATGTATGTATACGCATGTGTGTGCGTATGCGTGTGTTTGGGTTTTCATGCTCCTGTGCTCTGTTTCAGTATGTGTGCTGTCTGGGTGCTGATGAGTTGCTGTCTGATTAGCAATGAAAAGCACTGTTCACCCTGCAGCTTGAACTACTGTGAGCAATTAATTATGGTAATCAAAATCACCTCAAAATTAGCGTTGTTGATTTCATAAACATACAGTATGTGGATACAGAAGTGTTCCCCAAACCAAACAATACGTTCCTGTCAAATTCCAGGTACAATGGCTGCTGCTATTGTGCGGCTAAATAGAGTTCTTTGCTGCTGTTGTTCATGCAATTATTCAGGATTCACTGTATTGTTATTACAAAGTTCAGGTATCGTGTGTATAAGCTTATTTTCTCATTAATTGTTGTGTCAGAGCAGCATGTGGCATTGCAGCACCTTTGGAATTGCTGTCTAGAGAGACAATTGACACTCACTAACCACAAAATGTGATTTAAATTTTTCAGTGCAGGGTGGCCACCTGTCAGTTGAGGTAGACAGGCAATTTGGCCATTGGTTAGGAGAGAAAAAGTGGTGCCAGGAGGAACCAGGTGTAGATAAATGTTGCCCATATGTCATCAGATTATAAAGGAAATTGTCTATTCATCCTGAATGTGCCAGACAAAATGTTCAATTCGAAGAAATTATTGGTACATTAATCTCTGTATATTTTCATTGTTCAAACAGTATCAATCAGATACAGTATGAATGTCGGACAAAGATGAGAAATCTCTGTTGCCGTGTTTGCTAATATTTGTATTACAACTTTGCAAAAGGAGCCCATTGAAATTCCAACTCATTGTGTTTCACCCTATTGAGATCATGCGGTTTCTGGGCTACCAGATCATTGTGTGTCAACAGCCACCATGAGCACCTGTCACCATGGTGCTGGATGCTCAGTTTGAGGCGTCAAAATAAATCACAGTGCATGTTTGAAGTACTGGAGCCATTCAGTTGTGCTTTCAAATTAATATAATGTTCTAATTCTTGACCAAACATATTACTCATCCAGATACTCTTATTCCTCAGTTAATATTTTATAGGGTGAACCCTGGGACATGTTCTTCATTTGAACATTGCTCAGGTGCTTCCTACATTAAGGCAAGGAGGTAAGAAATAAAAGACAGAGAATCTTTGGGGATCTCAGGATGTACTGTAGTGACCATGCAAAGTGGTTGAGAGCCCTAATTGCCCTAATTGAGCTCTCTATAGTGTAATATAGAGGGAGAGCAGAGGATATGGTGTAAGGAGGAAAGAGAGAGAGGCAGACAGAGGGGGCTCCTAGATACCGGGGCCAGGGGGAAAAAGTTCCCCCATGCTTGTCAGAGTTTGAGCAAGTTCAGAATTGATGGAGCCCACAGGCAGCACTGCTAATTTTAGTTGAAATCACCTAAGTGGTTTGGCTAATTTATCCATGCTCCTCGGCCTCAGCCCCTGGTTTCTGGCTCTCCCCTGCCTCCCCCTCCCTCCCAGATATATCCACAAAGCGTGAAGGTACCAGGAGGTGACGGTGGGAACAGAAGGGTATTTTGTGCCCAGCTGATTTGCAGAGCACTGGGTAGTTTCAACCTGTGTCGTACATTTGGATACTGTTTGACCCTTAAAAACAGTCCAGGTTCAATGATGTATTCTGTACAATGATTTATGCCACTCTGTATTTAATGGAAAAAGTAAAATTTAATTTCTTCTCAAATCACACAAAGAAAAATAGAAGCAAGGACTGATACGACATACAACATTTCATGTTTCTGATATTTCTTGATAGAACAGCAAAATTGTTGAGATTGGAGTGTCTAAATTTCAGGAGACGACAATCATGTTAACTCTTTCGGAGATAATATTGCAAGCGTATCTGATTTTGTATAATGACGGTCTACCAGCTGGATGTGCTGAACATACTGCAACCCTATCATTATTGCTGGCTTTTTTGAATATTTAGTAACAAATCAGACCTTAGCTTCCTTTGTGTGTCTTTGAACACTAATTTGATAGAAGCTTGAGAAAAGGGAATTTAAAATGAAACTCTTAAATTGTCATGAAGGCAAAAGGTCAGCAGAGATGAGCTGAATATTTTTCCTTCCCGGTAATTAAAATCCTTATACTCCTTATCCTTATGTCTTGGCAAAGAAGACCGCTAGAATTCAAATGGTAAGGTAAAGCTAGGACTAGAATCCTAGATGGGACTGTTGGGGTTATTTTAACACTGATTAGTCCAGTTACATGAACTTATTCAGATTTTGTGGACATTGACTTGATGAATCCAGAGCAGGTTGTTTGAGCTTGTGAAGCATTAGGATGACTGAAATACATCAAAATCGTCAGCCAAAGCTTTTTGAGAATATGAAACAGCATGGACATGCTTTCCAAGAAGCAGTATACTATTTAATAAGCACTTTAAAAGCCTTTAAAGGTTTACCTTTTTAGCGTACGTTCTCTGTCACTTGGGTCAAGCGATTGTTATTTAGAGGATAGTGCGTTTCATCATGTAAGTTACTTCACTTTACCGCTGCGCACAGGATCGCATTCACTTTGAAACTCCATGGAATAACTCGCTGTCCATAAAGCGAAAACCCATTAGTGAGAATTTAATGGTGTTAAATTACTGCAAGGAAAGAAGAAGCATTTGGCCATTGAGTCGTCTGAACATTTGACCACGTGATGTGATTTTTTGTTAAATAGCTTTTGCATTAAATTATAATATTAAAGCCATATAAAGAACTAACATACAAAACTTTCAATTGTTTGCAGTTGCTAGCAGATAAGATGGTCAACATCGTTAGAATTTGGGTCGTGCAACAGTAATAAGGAAGCAGGGCTAAACTGGGCTAAACTGCTGTGGGTCTTTGTAGGATTTGTATCATGATCATGTTTTCTACAGTCTAATTGAATTTCAGATCCCTTACCAATTGCTATGAAACGGGATATGAAAAAGAACAAGTGAGCAAAATGTTGAGATGTTTAAGATCAGATTGTGTTAGCAACATGAAAGAACTAGTGAATTATACACCAGGCCTGTGCAGTCATCCGTTCATGAATCAATCATTTTGAAAGGGAAGTGCAGCCAAAACTGGGAAGGGGAGGGGATGTAGCTGCTTTGGTGTAAAGTTGGCTTTGATAAAAACACCCAAATTAATCTCATAAAAAACTTGCAGAGAAATTATGAAAAGCCCTCATGTTTCCTCAATATTTAATTTGCAGACAAATTAAATATTAATTGACTTCTGTGTTTTGTAAGGAACAGGTTAACCTCAAGTTCATCTTCATCATCACAAGGTAGCACAAAAGACTACATTGCACTAAGCTATGTAAAGATTATAATAAAAGATAAATTAAAGGATAATTAAAGATAAAGGTTTCATTTTTATAAAACCATTATGCGATATCCTTCGTTTAGATAAAATAAATATATAATATACATTTTATTATTTTCCTTTTAACCATATAGAATGTGCGTTCTCAAAAAAAAAAAAATAATAATTTCAGAGCAGTGAGCAAGAGGAGATGTTTGCAGTCTTGTATGCGAGCCAGCAGTTTTTGGCAGATGAATGTGGGTTTTATGTGCCAAGCACCTGGTCAAACTGCAAACAATGAGGGGCTTATGGATTCTCTTTATCCAACAACGACTGAGATGATACCTCCAATGTTAGAGCTCTTATGGGTCCTTTTAAGAAATGCTGATGCAAAATAATGCTCAGCACTTCTGGATGCTGTGGAAATGCTTCTAAGCGTTATATATGTAGTTAGAACTTCACAAGCTAGCTATACATAATTAACATATTAATGTTTCTTTACCTTATTAAACATAGTAAGTATATTTTTGCTATCTATTATCCATATTTACATGTTACCATCTAAAGAAGGAAAATAGGCTTCCAGATTGGTCAAGTAGAACGCAGCAACACAAAGGTTTGGCATCAGCAATTTCAGATAGAAAAGAATGGATTCAGACAATAAAGTCAAAATATGAGCTACTGAATGGTCCGATGGAATAGTGATATTGTATGTAGGCAACTTTGAAAATATCTCATTTCTGCAGAGAAAGAGTTTCAGTGTTGAGGGTCTTGCTTGAGTCTTTAGCAGTGATCTAATAATGAGTTCCACAGATGGGTTTGTTGGCTGAAGCACTGCTGAGTCCACTGTGTATACGGCAGAGAGTGTCAAAGTGTCTCCCGTGCAGGATCATCTCCAGGTTTGGGGAATGGATGGTGTCTGCCAGACATGCTGGCAGTCAGTGGGCCTTCTCCCCTGCACTACCTGGGCTGGAGCCCAGCCAGGGTTAATTATAGTGGAGCTCCAGAGTCTTGTGTCACTAAGGATGGTAGACAGAATATTGTCATACTGCCATGTCCTATACGGAAAAGACAAGAGTAAAAGCACACCTGCTCAGCCTGAGTTTGAGCATGTTTGCACTCTTCTACAGTCACTTCAATCAGGGTCTGAAAAACACCCGCTAAGAGCCAAATGTTGGTCAAATTTGTCTTTGGATAAATCAGTAATGGTCACCGGCAGTCATTTTTGAGACGTTTGAATGTTTCTATTATATACAGTATTGTGTCTTTGCCTGTTCTCAGACTTTGTGCCTGCTGGCCATTACACACCCTCTCTGACTGAGAAAATTAAGTTATAGCAAGACAACGGCTCTGTATTACATTACATTACATTACATTACTCTGTATCAAACAGGCTGTTGATTTGCTGCCTCTTATTCTTGTTCTACACCAAGCGGTAGTGCCCAAACTTCTGTAAACTTTCCTTCCTCAAAATAGCATTGAAAATAGGTAGGGTGACATATTTCTATGAAAAATCTGTATTAATTATTTTGGCTGGGAAAAAAATATTCTTGGTGGGAATTTTTTTTTTAGTTTACCCGCCCCTGGCAGTTAATTTCGGACACTGCTTCTGTGTCCCTTAACGTTACATCCAGTGGCTCCAGCTTCTCAAATCTGATCTAACATCACAGCTTTAATGAAATGGGGAGTGAGGCAAATTTTTCATCTGAGATTTTTCAAGGTCTTTTACAAAGTTGCCCAAAGTAAGTGAATGTTGAAGCTGAAAATCTAAAAGCAAGTTGTGCATCTATCAACTCTCATCTGGCTTTTCTCTGAAGTAAAAGTGTGTTACCTCCCTTTTTTACTTAGACAAGTGTCTAGTCATGGCAAGCTGGTGCACACTGGCCTAGAAAAAAAGAACAGCTTGTGTTGCTGAAGTTTCCTCCCCTGTCTAGTTATTTTTAAAATGCCCCATTTCCGCCATTGTTGTGGCATTGTTTTGACCTTACGCAGAACAATTTTCCCCAAGTCAAATTAGCTTTCACCATTCAAAGAAATGTTCTAATATAATGGTTTGACGGTTCTGCCTGTGAAATATGAAGAAATGGAAGGCCATGCCACTGGGGTTAATAATATTCCTCCTCTTCAACAAGTACCTTGGGATCCTAAGTGTCCTTGAAAGCAAACGGCATCTCACTTATGCTGGGCATCTTGCAGCACTCATGGGTAATAGCAGTCTACTTTCCCAACTCTGTGCACATTGTATCGGGCTGATTCACAGGCTTCCACCATTGCGAGCCTTAACAAAGGGATTTTGGTTGTAAAGTAAATGCCAAATGTTTCTCTCTCTTTAATATTTGACATAGGCTTACTAGATTGATAACCAGCTAAGATAATTGGTCAGATCCTTTCCTTGCAGTTACTTATTATACAATCTTCTTTGTAGGTGAGAAAAAGAGCATCAACTGCAAGAGATCAATAGCACCTCATCAGTCTTGCATGCACTAGCGTGAGAACTAAAGTCAGCCTTCATGCAAGTCAATGAGCACCTGGAGTGCTTTTCCCAGAGGCCGCTAAGTGTGCATAGCAAGGGACTACCAGAGAACTGCAGCAAGGTCTCACAACCTGCTTTGATAGGACAGAGTCAGGGAGGCTTCGCGCCGAGATGCTGGGCCCGCCGAGGTTTACACCACCTGTTTGTTTCCCTTCTCCTCGGCAGCACAGATCTTACATGCCTTACTGTGCCCAGCCCGCAGGGGATTGGGGTGTTAGATACAACAAAAAAGGTGACTGAGGAGTGCTGAGTTCGGGATTATGATTTATTAATCTGCACTCCTTTAAATTCCAAACTAACCATGTGGGGTTATGATGCTCACTCTGGGGAGTAATCGCAAAACACAGAACAATTCAGATTCACTGAAGTCCTGTCTTCTCTAAGTGCGGGAGAGCGTAGACAATACACCAGCATGCTGCAGCCAAGGGACACGCGAGGAACAAAAGCTCTGGAGCCAAAAGTTCAAGATGAGGAGGTCATGAATACGAAACCAGAAAGTTTATCTTTCCTGGAGGACTATATTTTTGTACTTGAACAACAAGAAACTAGGTAACTAAGTAGTGCTCTGTCTAGAAAAAAAGGTGTAGCTAAAGTTTCTCTTTTATTAGACGTAGTGTTTGAATTTACCTGAACTACTGTATAACACGCTTCCTATTATTTAAGGACAAATCCTCAATTACCAAAGCTTGTTAAAACCTTTCTTTCAGCATCATGTGTGGGCAACAATAGATCACCAAGTGATGAATTGATTACTGGCCGTTGTTGGGTCTAGTATCAAATGAAGAATCTCTTTAGATAGCAACTATGAGGTCCACTTGTGTCTTAAGAGGTGCATTAATCTGGAAGTGAGGGTATGATTACAGTTAATTTGGTCCCACCTGTGAGACTACAACCACAAAAAAAGTCAAAGTCAACTGTTCTGGTACAGCAATGGCCTCAGGTGTACTTCTCTACCGTGGAGATTCATCCAGCAGGAGAGAAACATTTTGTCTGCCAGACATTTCTTTGGCAATCTTTCACTGCTTGACTTGGCTCTGAGTTTGCACTTACCAGCCCAGCCAACAAGATGGTTAAAAAAGCAACAATGTTGAAGCACACACTCCAGAAGCTGTCAGATCCTCATCACAACTTTTGTCCTTTTACATGGTCACAAGTCGTTCTGTGTCCTTGCAGAGGAACTGATCTTAAGTGCAAAGGAAATGTAGAGAGTTTATAATCAAAAGGCCATTTCTTGATATGCATGATAAGCCAGTAAAATATTCAGAAGATGCATTGTGAATTCAAAATTTACTGAGGCTGTTTCCCAAATATTTGGTCTTCTCAGTCCATCATCCTACACACCACATTCAGTGTGGTGTAAAATTACACTATCTCCGCAGAGCTGTCAGCTGCATGCCAGATCTCACCCTAGCTGCATATGAAGTCAATTATGAGCAACCATTTCCCCTTGGTAATACATAGATGTCACTTAGGATGTATTTCTTTTGGGGTCGCTTTGATATCTTTAATATGAAGGCCATCCATCATTACAAATGTTTGTGGTCTCTAGCCTGGTCTGTCAGACAGCTACAGTAGTCATGAAAATGTGATGCATTTCTTAACAGAACCGGCACCATATGGTGCAGTGTGTGTTACTGTGTGAGTGTGTGTGTCTGTGTTTGTGTATATATACTGTGTGTGTGTGTGTGTGTGTTTGTGTGTGAGAGTGAGTGTGTGAGTTTGTGTGCATGTCTGAAAGAGAGAGTCGAAGTGAGCGAGAAGAGTGAATGAGAATAAGAGAGAGCGAGTGATACTGAGGAAGAGAGTCCTTTGGAGTTCAAGACGGGGTATTTCTGTCTAACTTTACATATCTTTAGTATAATAAAAAAAAATCTTTGGTGTATTTTCAAAGTCGATCTGTGACCAAGATTAAAGATATTCAAACTGTTCATAGTCTGTAATTTAGTCAACCAAAACGATACATATGTTAAACTCTGAAGAGTATCAGAGTGTCAATGCTTACATTATAACTTATAAGTATAATGAATTGTCTTCTTCTGCCCTACTGTAAACTCTAACAGGCACATTGTTATTAAGATATAACAAGGCTGTTTTCAGCTATTAAGATGATTACATAATTGATATATTCTACCCTGTGGCACATTGCAAAGTGATCTGAGTGACTCAATGTTGCTTTCTTAACTGGCTGCCTGGGATTTCCTCTAAAATGCTGTGTAAGTGAGAGAGCAAAGCTGGTTCTCCGTCCATTAGAGCAGAACAACTATCCTTCACCTGACAAAGTTTGGGGAAGGACACGGATGTTTCTAGTCTACTTCATAGAGTTCAGGCTCGCTCCGCCTTGGGAGCCCAAGTTTGCGTTTGAAGAGTGGATGTGAGGGGTAAATGGGACGGGGGTGGTGGGCCGGTGGGGGTCTGTATGAGCGGACACGGACGCGAGGATGTGAATAGATGGTCTAAAATAAGAAGTAGCCCCTTGGTCAGAGTCGTGGCAGATGGAGGCTCAAAGAATGAAATGATGCCAGCATTCTTTGTGCAGTCTGGTGCCAGCAGTGCACTCGACGGACCACTTGAGACCGGGGTAGGGCCGATGTGATAAGACAGCTGCCTTACCCTAACCTCCACAAGGTCATTTTGGCCAGAGTGGAGCATCACACTGATGAGGGGAGGCACCCTGAAACCCCAGAAAGACGGATGACTTGAAAGTGAAACGAGTCATGATTTTTTAACTGTGGAACTTGAATGATTGCATTTTTCCAAGTCGCATTATTAACGTTTGCACAATTTTTCTTAGTAACTTTCTTATGTGATAGTGGCGAAAAAGTTTTATTGGTCGCGGAAGTTTTCAGCATTAGCACCCCGTTTCTGAACTATGTTTTAAATGAGCTACCCAGTATATCAAAGCAAAAATTAGCATGGAGAAAGTTTGGAGGTGCTAATGACTTTGACTGTCCCTGTGGAAAGGCTTACTGTTCCAGAGAAGTTGTACAGTAGTGTGTGTGTGTGTGTGTGTGTGTGTGTGTGTGTGTGTGCGTTGTGGAGCGAGAGCAGAGTGTGATTCACTAGTTAATAAATCATGCCAGATGAGTTTATCATGGAGATACAGAAGCTCCTCTGGGTCCCGAGCTAACAGCGAGTATCTGGGAGCTGGTACAACACATGATGAAATGCCGTTGTCATGTATATCATTTTTATAGCCCCTAACTTTTTAACTTCATTGCTGTCAAAGGGGCAGGATGAGTGACTGTGTATCAAATATCCCAATGTGTTGCTTTAAGGAAGAGCCGGCTGAGTTATCAAACTGGAAGCATTTTGGCTTGTGCGGTGCGTTCACTGGCACAGCACCTTAAAATCAGTTTTTATCAGCTTAATCCAGTTTGATTATCTGCTGGCAACAAATTAATTATTCTTGTTTACTGTAATTGAGTTCTTCGATGAGTACTTGGTAATTCTGCTGAACTTTCTTATCCTTGCTTTCACAGGGGCATTGATAATATCTCCCCAGTGTGCGCTGAAGATGCTCTTATCTTTATGCAGCTGATGCAGCTTGTCATCTAATGGGGAGTGTATTTGGATAATCATCATTAAATTGACTTGATAGTTACTGACTCAGTGACTAAATCAGGAACTTGTAGCGTTATTTCAGCATCATGCTCAACTGAGAAAAATCTTTATAATTTCATTAACGTCTTTCAGTTTCTTTATCTTAAAAAAATGTACGTTATTATTTTATTCAGAGCATCTAAATCATATCTTTCTTGGAAAATCTGGTTTTATGGTGAGGAGACCAAACTCTTTGGAATGACTTTGAAGGCGAGAGCGGGCAGTGCACCATTCCTCCTGCGCTCCTCTCAGGGAATAGAAGTCAGTATAACGGCTATCTCAGCTAATGACTTGGGAGAACAAACCTTGGTCTCTTAACATCTAAGACTTATTATTTTTAGCTCTGGCCAATGCTAAGCTTATCCCTCTTACAGGGAGCACGTTTTGTGATATCAGATGTGGAAATTAAAGCTAAATGACTTAAGGGGAAGATTGCCCACACTGCAAGTAGGCTACTCTGACCTTCAATAAAGCTAAGCTTGACATGCCTATTTCCCCCCTTTTTGCTCAAGTCTTTCCAAATCAATGGGCTTGTAACATGATGGCTTGGTATTAACTGCCATCCCCGATCAGTTTCCCACATTTCTCTAAGGTCCATTTTTGCTGGAATTCAGAAGAATTTCCTTCTGGGGATAAGCTTCATATTGCCCATTTCTTTTTGCGCAAATGTTTCAACGTGATGTTTTATGTTTTATTTTGACATTTCAACACAAATTGTTTTGAATGAACTATTTGACAGACGGTGTAATAATGGGTATGAAGGTCGCTTCACATAAATGTTTGCTTTGAATTTGTGTAGAAAATGTTTTTAGGTTGATCAGTATTGAGTTAAATGGTTATCTGTTAGAAACAAGAGGCCACTCTCAGCCTCTGCTGTTTCCTTTGCGGTTGAGTTTTGTTCCGGCTGTTTGTTTATTGATCAACCTGACCAGCATCAGGTAGGTAGGGTTACTGAGCTCATTTCCAAATAGAGTGCCGGTGTTTTCTGGGTGTTACAGGGATGTCCGTTCATCTATAGCTTTTAACACGCTCTGGCTGTTTGCATGGCTTAACATGCAAGAGGGAACAGCGACATGACTTTACATTTTGTAAAGTTTTGTGTTTATTTATTTATTTTTTAGATCCAGTAAGGTGTAATTGAGTAATATAAAGACAATATTTGGTTTGCTTAAATATGTGTGTGCCTTCAGAAAAGAGAAAGCTGCAAAGAGGGCTGAGTGCAGTTGATCAACTGTTATAAAATATCAGTCCACTTTGCCCTGATACTCTGCACTGAGTTTTCACACCTCTCCAATTCATTTTTTAAATCTCATCTTTTATAACCTTTTATAACACTTGTTGGGTGTACTCGGTGTACTCTATTTTGCTGTAACACCTCAGTGGATGGATTGCCAATGGACTATTTTGAGCTTTACTTCTATGCCCACTCTCACCTCTGTGCCTACTGGTTCATTGCACTCAGAGCTTCAAAGTTCCTGCTGATGTTTTTGACTCCTTCTAGTAATGAGATGAAGTACAGTACATAAGGGGAAGAAATCTCAAGATGCTTTTCCAGGGGGCTTTGGAATACATTTGGTAAAATGTTTATGATGCCAAAGACCAGGGCTGGCTTCTCATTAGCTGATCTACCCGTTGCAAGTGTTACAGCGGCATTAGTCTTTTGGGTTAATCTTCAAACGTTCCCATATTTATACCCATCAAATAGCAGTGACTGCCTGCGACACCCTTGTGTGCATTCGGGGAACTTGCTTAGTTAAACGCCACAGAATAAATGCAGAAATGTGAGCTAAACTTGACAAGATCAAACACACTGGTGAATGTACAGACGCTGGCCAGTGTTCTAAGTGTGCTGCATTATTCATGTTCTCCAACATGGGGTTCCTAATGAGAGTCTGGTGGCTGTTTTTGGAGTTGGAGTCATGGAAATCTCAGTGTGACCCATACTAGATCGAAGCAGAAGAGTCTGTGGACGAAGCTTGGCGTTTGTGGTGCAGTGAAAGTGAAATTAAAGGCCAACCAAGTTCATCAGCGCTCCAATTTGGAAGAATTTTGATTCAAGTTCCACAAATCATTCACATTCATCTTTGCCTTATGTCTTTTTATGTTGTTTCTGTCTCATAATTTTGCTTCTACTATCATATTTTACTATTTTAACTACAATATAACATTCATATAGGGGATGATGATGATATATAATGTCAAAAAATTAGAACATTCTATAATTTTTGTGAACATCAATGGTTAGTTTGTCCAAGCATAAATTTGTAACTTAAAAAAAGTTTTCTTAACAGCATAATAGGCCATTTCATGATATACTGTAGACTTGACACTCCCTCCAGAGGGTTTGCTCTCACATCAAGCAGCTAGGGCCTGTGGTTAAATGCAAAATTTACTGCTAGCATTGTAATAAGCCAGTGCAACAAAATAAGGATTATCACCCTGCGGCGTGCTGGTTCAGTAGGAGGACGCTGAACCAAAGGCTGAGCATCCATCCTATTAACACCACATATCCCTTGAAGAGTAAGCATCAGGCTGCAGCCGAGCATGTTGTCTTCATCCCTGAATCAGAGCTGGCAATAACATATTCAGACTGAAGGGCCTCAATTAGACACTTTAAAACTCTGTGTAATTGGTGTCTTACTGCAGATTGCCTCTGGATACGTAGTGCTCAAATTAACACAGCCCAACTTTATGTCTGTGGCGCTGTGATTGTCATGGAGTGTGGTGGTTGCAAGGTAATGGAGAGACTGTGGCCTTGTCTTCCTGTGTCTCCTCTGAGGTCCCGCATGCCACCCTGACTAGTTAGGCTGTAGTCGTGTAGAAGCACTGCATAGATGTAGCGTACATTAGAAATAAAAGCACATATGCGCACGTACACACACACACACACACACACACACACACACACACACACACACACACCGGTTAAGCTGTCCACAGCACACACTGTTCAGTTACGCCATTACGCCCACAAAATAAACACCAAGTGATGTGAACTTGTGAAGAAACCCATTTGTGTTTGATGTAGTGAGCATTTTTTATATTCCACTTGCTATAAATAGTGGCTAAATATTGAGTTCAAGATTTGGAGGTTGACCACCCCTGAACTTCTAAGGAGATGTGCATGCTAAAAAGTAAAAATTAATTACCAGAGCATCACTTTTATGTGAAAACATTTAGATTTTATTGCTAGAATCATTTATATTGCAAATTGCTTTGCAAATATGTGAAATATCTGAAAACAAAACTAAAAGCTGAAGGAGGATAAAAACAACAATAATTGTGCATTGATATGCAGAACTAAATGCTGCTTCTGTATTTGCAAAACGTAGACTTTTATTTGTCAAGAATTCAGTTTGAATATCTGCCCAGTTCCCACAGTTTGGGTTCCAGAACACTTTTTCTAAACATTGCAGATTGCCAGTTTTGACCATCAGTTTGAACAGCTGCAATGCCGTCTCCTCTACCTTTTTGTTTAGATGTGTGCTCTTCCCAGAGTCTGAGTCCAGGCATGCCTTTACTGGGAGGATCGCTGTTTTGTGGAACTTCCCCTTTAATAGTATGATGACGGGAATAATGAGGGAAAGAAGACAAAGCCGAACTATTCCATGGCAGACATTCACTGTAGGCTGCTGGGGTGGAGGTAGAGATTTCAGCTGTCTTTTCTGTGTGACTCATGCTACAGTAAATTGGCACATGTCTGCCACATCTATTCACCAAGATCAGGTAAACTGTGCTAATTAGAATATATGAATGCAGATACCACAAGCTGCCATCATTGGTTATGTCATGGAGGGAGAATTTTGCAAAAAGATGTGCAAAGGAATAAAAAGCAGAGGTTATTTTAAAGCTGTGAGAGCTGAGAATGGTTTTGGTTTTGAATTCAGTGATGATTAGAGTTGCTGCCAAGTTACTGTAAGTGTTTGACCTTACTGTTATACTAACCGTATCCATGAGCACCTAGCTACAGTATGAAAACATCCTGCTCTTTGCAGTCAGAACTATTTCCTCTGTCAGTATTAGCTCTATAACAGCCCTCTGTCGCTTCACTGCGACTATGTAGACAGGCCTGACTGCTCTCCAATCCAAACATGTCAGCTTCACCATGACTTTTCCGCAGGCACAAGCAGCCCTCTGTTAGTCACCAAGGAACAAACACTGCGTAGCAAAGGAAAGCCCCTGCCTCCACCTCCAGAGTCTGAGTCCTCTTAGCTTAAAGAGCACCTCAGCGTGGCTCCAGACCCTCCCAGGAGGGGCCCGGTTAGTGGCCGGCACCTGCAGAGCCTACCAGAGTCCCACCAGAGCCCCACAGCCTGTGGCTGATGGGCTAGGTGAGAGGGTCCGTCACACTCACCCTGGTTAAAGAGCAGCCGGGGGTCCAGTTCAGGCAGGGGGCTCTGCCCATGGATCAGAGGCTGGCCTGTGTCTCCATGCCTCCATGCTGGCAACCTCATGAATGTTTCAGTGGAGTGCTGTGAAGTCTGCCTGGAGAGCCTGGCCTAATCCTGCACTCCTCAAGCCATGCTGCTTCAGCTTGCCACAGAGCCTCTGCTACTCATCGAGGGGGCCGAGATGTGGTCAAGCAGATGCAGATATTGAACTTCCTGAGGGCTGCTTTCGTCTCCCCCCCCCAAGTGTATAGAGAGGCAGGTGGGATTAGAGCACTCAGGCATCCAGCTCGCTTTCTCTCTCTGACTCTTAACAACCCCCGTATCGAAATCCTGTCAGCACAATGCTTTGTCTCTTCCATTAGCATTTTGTTGTGGTGTGCATCTTGAACGGCTTGGTATGCTTCTAGAACCGCTCAATCTGGCAGGCTTCTTTAAAAAGGCAATACATCCAATACTAATGAGGCTGCTTTCATACTGAATCAACGTTGGCACTTGTGACTGTACAATTCTGCTTCATTTTCACAACTTTTGTTGAATAATGACCAGTGCTTTCCTGTTGACAAACTGGCACTAGTAATATTACACATCAAATAAATCCTTGTTGCGTAATTTCCTTCCTTTAATTCTCACAACCGCCATTACCGATCCACACTTGATATAGTGTGTATGACAGTGCAGTAAGAGTGGCATTCAAATGTGTTCTTACACAGTCAGCAGGGGTGTCTCTTTTTCTCCCTGCGGTCATTGACATTGGCTTGTATGGTTCTTGTTTCCAATAATTAAAGGTGAAGTGTGTGTGTGAATGAAAGAGAGAGAGAGAGGGAGACGGAGATTATGAGTGTGTTGCTCCACCATAGGCTCTCCTGTGTGAATGCAGTGGTAGACCTTGCCCCGTAGGAAGCACTGGCTGCTGCTGCTGCCCACTCGCTGACTCAGTAAAGGCTACATTTGCATAATTATCTGTTTAATTGGCGGGCTACTGCCAGAATACGTCCTTTTATTGTAAGCTGTGGAGTCCACACTAAATTTGTTACATAGATATGGGGGTAGAGATTACGAAGCAAGCAAACTGCCAGCTCATGTTTTTTTTTTCTCTGCTTAACCTGATAATCGTTTGTGCTCATAAACACTTTTCCCCCACGCACATTTTTTTTGCAAGATAATTTGCCAAATGATTAAAAAAAAAAAAAAAACATGTTGCTCTGACATGACGAGAATAACCAGGATGGTTATGGAATTTAGAGAGTTATGGAAAATAAAATCGCACCAAAATTTAGTAGGAGTAAGTAGTTAAGAAACATTTACTACTAAAAGCAGTAAAATATTGTTTCAGTATGACACCTCTCTTTAGGTATGTAATGTAGCTAAGTGGTGTAAGCTGTTGACATGAATAATAAAAAGGGAAACAAAAGATGTGGATGGTTTAGGGAGGCAATAGTTGAGACTGTAGGTGAGGTGGTACATCTCTCTGCTGAGCAAGCAACACATGAAGGGGGTCCCATCTGCGTTTTACAGTCCAGTGACAGTAGAGAGGCATTAGTGCCCCCTCCCCCTTTCCCGACCCCCTCGCATCCCCCATCACCATCCTGTTTTCATCTCCCAGGCTTCAGCTGCGGCCCTGTGAAATGCTCTACTGCTGAACAATTAACTGAGAGACTGTGAACTATGATTCATGTAATTAATATTTTGTGCGGAAGAAGTGGAAGAAGGATTGGAAAGAGAAAAAAATAACAAAGCTAATTTTAATTGAATGAAAGCCCTGAGAACAGGTCAGAGGAGCAAGCTGAATTCCTCTCCGCTGTCTGATTCCCATTGGCCAGCACAGACATAAAGGTGTCTGTGTGATTTGTTTTTCTGGATAATATTATGGACACTCCAAACCACCCTCTGAGAGACAGTGTTCAAGTATGCCCTTATCCTCTCTCCTCATGCTGGCTTGGCATAGTGGGAAATGCAGTATTTAGGAGGAACTATGCGAGAGACTGTTGAATCAGTAGCTTTGTTCCATATGAGACTGCCTCAGCTCTGCAGGGTGTTGTGCATCGGCATACAGTCTCAGTTTCCCTCAGTCATGAAGCGTGTGCTCGCTCTGTGTGTAGACTATCAGTGGTGGGTAGAGGGGTTCTTTGAAAGCGACTGTGGTACGAGTGTTTGTGCCCGCTGCTGCTGCATTTGCTGCGCTGGGCAGCCTCTGATCAGCCTGAGCCTAGCCTGCAGAGAGCTGGCGCAGCCTCCAATCCTATTCTATGTTCAAAGGTAAAGCAGACCTCTCATAGGCCCCGTCTTTGATGTGCTCTTCGACACCAGAGTGAAATCACTGCCACCGCACGTCTCCTGGCAGACGACAAGAGCCAGCCCAAAGGAAGGAGAAAAAAGTTAATTGGCAAGTCACAATGCATTTCTACAGACATGCCTCATATTTCAATCGCGGACCTATTTCTTGAGCCTGTTGCTATTATTTGCGAGAAGAACAACAGCACAAAACGAGAAAAAAAAAAAAAATCGCCTGCTGCATTTAAGCCTCCAGTGCTGGTTGGTTGAGAAGCTGAGCCAGGATTAGCAGAAGAACAATAGTTCTCTCACAATGAGCATCCTCCATATAGTACATCACCATATCTGCTGCAGATGGGAGGCTCACCTAAACATTCAAATTAGACTGCATTAACTCAGTTTGTTCATCAATCTTAGGATGGTTACTGACTTCAGTGTCACCTGATTTATCTGTTCAGATATGATGCATTGTCTCTAGACAGACCCCGAACAACCATTTTGCAGCTCTTGCCATGGCATCTAATTTAGCTGAAAACAATGCAAATTATCTCAACAAGGGGTTAAATTTAACATCACCCAGCTTGTTATGCATTTTTCCAAAGACTGAGCATAGAACAAATGAAATCAAATGCATTTTGGTGCAAGAAGTATATGACCACCTTAGCATCTCAGAGGAGCATCTGTCTTAATGATTTATAACACCACAGAGACCTCTGAGAATTAGCAGTTGAGGGTGATATTCACGCCTTCGTTTCAGTGTTGCAAATGAGTGTCCCTTGGATGCATAATAGGAGGAAGAGAAGCTGAGAAAAGTGAGGAGATGCCCCTTTGCTGGCTTTGTGGGGAAAATGATCCCAGTTTTGAGAAAAGGGATTATACTCCCTTGTTTCTAGTTTACTGAGGAGACAGCCTAAACACTTTGGTCTGGTTGCCTGAGCAATCCAGCTCAGCCATAGCACCTTTGTGAGATTGAGTAACTCAAGCTTAAAGCTTGCAATGCGTGAGTCAATGTTCAAGAGCTTTATTTATGAATGGTTGTCATGAAAACAAGGCAGCTGCTATTGAATAGAGATCTTTGCACAGGGACACACCCATGTTACATGTTTCAGATGTGGATAAATGGAGCTCTGATTGTACAATGATGATGAATACACTGTAGATGGATTCACATCTGTCTTTAGAAATACATGCTGGTGGATTTCCATTCCGATTCCTCTGGGTAACACTTTCACTGGGCATTCACTTTGCATACATGGAGTAATCAGAAGGGATGTCAGGTTTCAGCCAGCTTGTACTAATGATAAATGCTTACCTTGCTTACTGTTGGACAAGTTGTCAAGTTCGGCTTGTCTAGAGGCCCACCATCACAAGGGGGATTTTATAAGAGAAAGAGATTTGCAACGTGCCACACCCATACTCTTTGGTGGTGTGCCAAAAGTATAGTTTTGATGTGGAAAAACACCTAGAAAAGCACGAGTTAATCCTGCGTGATAAGCTCTTTGTCAGCTGTTCGTGTTACAGGAACAGCCAAGAGAATCCTATCCATACACACACACACACACACACTGGAGTCAGGATTACAGGAGGTTTTGTTTGCATGTTGGACACAAGATTGAAATAGATCCTTCTGAATGAATGGGTCTTTGCCAAAATGGATGCTTGCTTGAAAATATCTTACATTTGATCTCAGGGATCATGTGAAGAATGTTTACTGTTGTTATGCAATCAATGGACCATATGGATATAATTTAACAGCTTCTTGGTTTGACGTCATATCATCACTGTTGCTTGGTACAAAGCGTCCAGAAATCATGTTCATTTGCTGAGTGCTGAATTCCTGTTCAGATATTCAGAGCATCACCCATCTGTATTGGTCACCCACTGCGTTCAGAGCGCACGGGGGGTGCGCAGGGTGAAGACGAGGTGCAGCATAGGGTTGGAATGTTTACAACAGCAGCCAAGTGGTATCACTTGACTAGCTGGCATTCTGCTCACAACATGACTCTTCCTCAGATCACAACTTGCGCTAGCTTTTTAATTTACGTATTAGCCAGAATGTTTATTAGCAAAAATGTGTTACTGACAATAATTTGACACCTTTTCATCTCTCGTACATGCCAGCCAAAATCACTTGTAATCCCTGTAATAATTTCCAGTCTGCACATTGGAACGATAGTAATGTTTTTTGGGTTTTTTTATGGAGTCAGATTTACAAATGCTCTTGACAAGATGTATTTGGAAACAGTATACGTGCAGTGCACTTGTCCGCTCTCCTGATGTGCTTAATGTAAAGTGTCCTTTAGAGAGCAATCATTTCATAAATTAATTTCCTTTGTGTTCTGCATTTATTTATTGCATGGTACATCCAAAAACTTAATAGAATTAGACAACACATGACTGTAAAATTTGTTCAGTGATATTTATTGTCAAATTTATTGACTTACAGTTGTCATTTCAGCATGCTTTTGTATGCTCAGCAATCACCATAACAGCAAATAATGTGAAACGTTACCCCTCTACCACATCTCTTCCATCTATTTTATTACCTTATAATCTCCTGGACAGAGTGGAGCTTTGCAGCGACCAGCGCATTTAAACCCTTTGGAACCAATTGTAGGAGAAAGGCTGTCTTGGGATGCCCCCAGTGGAGAACAGCTAGGCTCATTAGTTAAATCCCCACCGTGGGCTAATACAGCCCTCTAGGAGCGAAGGAGAGAGGGGGAGAGAAGAAGACATTTCTTTGACTCCTTCTCAGGGGTTTCTTTCCCACATTTTCTTGCATGCATCAGCAGCTAAGAGGGTGATGCATGTCGCCAGTTTTGAAGCCGCCTTCGGCTTTCTACCGAAACCCTTCACTGGGACTCTCATAGAGCTGGGTGCTGTGCTGGTGGTCCAGTGGTCAGCTCTAAGACAACTGATAATCATGAGAAGAGCTTTATGCTTTCAGAGCTTTGCAACCGAGTGTAATCATGGTATCATTTTTAATAGTGAGAAATAGAGAAAACTGAAATTAACGCTCTTCTCGTGACCTGAACTTTACTTTTGATTACTGACAATAAACAGAATATTTAGCTCTTTGGAGCAGGCTCTTCAAAATGTAGTATACACATGCATGCAATCTGACCTTTTCCATTAGTAAGTGAGAGTAAAACTCTTGTTTTGTTCATAATGATTGGGGAACTGGAGGCCACAATGCAGGCAGGTCCCCACTTAACCAGAATTTATCTTTTTGGCAGTAAGAGGAGGGGTTTTGAGTGCTGTTATCTATGGCCTCCCCCTTGAACAAGTAAACAGCCCATTTATTATTAACTCAGGTTTAAGGTAGAGCATTAATCCTCTCTGACAGTTTGCCTACTTGTTAAGGCAGCCAGTTCTTCCTCCACAGCAGATGGCTTTCAGCTGCTCTTACTCTACTACACAGCCCCACTAGATAAGACTGGCTGGCTGAGAACCCTCCAAAGTTTATGCTGCATTGTCTTGATATGCAGTGAGTTAATGTTAGGCAATTGCACTTATCTGTGTTAAAACGTTAAACTGTCTGGTGATATCGAGATACTGTACAGAAGATTTCATTGTTTATCAAAATGCCCCTATCACTGTGTTTTGTGTGGTATTGTGTTATGATTTTAAGTCCTTCTCTGATGTTACATCTCTGTCTAAGGCAGTAGCACCTGCTTTTTGGCCAATTGAGATGTTCACTTCAAGTATACTTCAGTGAACTTCAGACATTGGAATTGGCCGATGTGCTTTCCCATTGGATGACAGGAGGTTTGGCCCGTTTTTCACTTTCCCTGCTGCTGCTGTTGATAATTGCACAAGAGCTCCTGTAGAGCCAGCTGTTAGAGGAGTGTGGCCTGACTTGAACTTGCAAACTGAGTCACCCTCAGACTGGCTAGCCGGCTTCCTCTTCCACTTGTTTGTCTGCACAAAATCCCTTTTACTCCAGGTCACTAGAAGGTGCAGTACAATGGGATGTAAACATCACTTCAACCATTCGCCAATCCAAGCATGTTTGATGATGATAGTGTTACATACTTTGTCTCCTGTTTCTTTTGTGTCAGGTGTCTTGTCAGAGTCCACAGCATAAAGGAGACAAGTTCCTAGTGCTGAATACACAGTTCTCTTTCAACCTTCCACTTCACAAGTAGGGTAAATACTGGCTGAATGTTTGTGCTTACTGAGGCGGTTTCATGGTGGGAAGGATTCAGTTTTACGCAGTAAATGAGGGATACCATTTCGTTTTACTGGTGAGTATGCATAGGGCTCAAAACCAGGAAATTCCATCAGTAGACAGGTTGAAAAGGCAGCGCAGACTTTAGTACTTCAGCATGTGCTCACCATTAACACACTGTAGCACATGAATCAATGGCAGCCTGTGGGAATCAAGTGTGAAGCTGGGAGAGGAAGAGGCGCGGGAGAAAGGGAGTACTTTCTGACTTGAAGGGCCTGTCCCTTTTTTGAGCAGTGGTAGCACTCCCTGTGTGACAGTGCAAGTCCGCTGTGAGGAGAAGAAAGGTCCCCCACTATCGCCTGTAGGACTGAAGACAGCACTGACAACAGTGCACTAATAGTTTAGAGCCTGGGACTGAAAACAGGGACTCCAAATAGCTGTAAACTATAGTCTGTCTTGTCTTCAGCTACTCTACGACTGCCGCATAGTTTTTCCACCATTCAGTTTACCTTGGTGACACAAGGCATGCAGCAATATGATCAAAGTGTGTCACTGCAGAGACAGTTAAACAATTTAACTTCCCACATGATACAGCTTAGCAAGCCCGACTGTTATGAAGTGTGCAAGTTCAAAAATAAAAGTAAAAGTGATAAAGCACACAGTATTTTGTCCAGAATATCTATACACTATTTTTTTTTTTCTGGAATTGCGAACAAGGCATACAGTAGTAGGACTAGAATAAAGAAAGTGTTTGATTTTAATGAATGCTGCTCTAATTCCCCCTTCATCACTGATTATGAAGGAGGAAATGTATCCGACCACTGCTGAGATAAATCAGCAGGCATAAAGAGCCGCATGAATTATGACATGAAGATAATTCTGTCATTCTTTCGGCTGTTTCACACATTCATTTCTGCTCTGTTGGTTTTAGAGAAAGAACGCTAATGTTACACAATAGAGCATCTGGTTCAATTAAGCAACTTTTTCCAACTGAAATGTACTTTCTCTAAGCCACTAAACCACTTCAATACTGCCGTATTCAGCATTCATGCCATGGCAAATATAGAGGATTGTCTTGTACAAACAGTTTTGCCCAAAATTGGGTCTTTTCCGAGGTTTGAAGTTATTCATTCAGAAGTGCTTTGGTATTGCGAGCACATAGAGTAGGAAAAGAAAGATTTGGTGGAATCACCAGCCATCCAAATGAAATGGAATATCTTATTTTGTGGGCATGCTTAATTTGGATTAACCATATGAAAGCAATTAAACGGAGGCTTCCATTTACGGGACGGCGGGAACAGCAAATGTCAATTTGACTGTTACCACTGGAAAGTATGAAATAAGAATGAGAGTCTTGTAACCACGCTCTGCTCCTATTTCAGTGCAGTGTGTGTGTGTGTGTGTCAGTTGGAAGCTGTCTGGCCCTGCCTCCACGCTGCACCCGCTCTGCTCTGATGTCACCAGCAAGGTCACATAGAAGGCACTACAAGGAGGCACTACATACTCCCATCCCATTCAGCTCCGTCTGCTTTTACCCCACCCCTTACCAGCCAGACCCACACTCCACAGCCAATGAGTGGATGAGCGTGCCTGTGTGCTTGCGCATGCCTGTGTGTGTGTGTGTGTGTGTGTGTGTGTGTGTGTTTGAAAGAAAGAGAAAAAGAGAGACACAGAGAGAGAAATTGAATTTGCATGAGACAGTGTATACAGTACAAATGTGACAGTGAGAGTGAGTGTGTAACAGTGTGAGCAAGCAAAAGACATTTTGTTTACATGCACACCAATGCACACTTTAATCTAATGATGTTACTTTTCATACTGTGATGCAGTATGCTAAACATATTTGCAAAATAATTGTATTTTTATTCTAAATGGCCTCTTTAAGTAAAGAGGCAGGCGAGATACAACTGCGGCGCGGTAAACACTCGTGTGCCACTATTGCGTGCCGCAGGCAGAATGTTTCCTCATCATCTCCTCACATTCACCTCTTCAGTCAGACCGAGCATCTGAGAAGCAACAACATGAGAGGTACCTGTAGACTTAAAGCTGCAACATGCAATTTTCTGCTATTAATTTAACAATAAATAAATAGGATGTATTATACCTTATCAGTCTGGGTCTGTGTGTGCTTGCTTAAATCCCCCATTTGCCTGAAATTGGCTTTTCAGTGGTGCTTGGGACATTTTAGGGCGTTTACCATCTGCTGTGGGCATGGCCAGCGGTGAGCTTGGTTGTGGCTATCATGCACAGGAAAGTCATAGCAACAACAACAATGGCGGAAAGTAAGAAATGAAAGAACAGCGAGGCTAAACGTGTGGCAGACAAGCCGATTAAATACACAGGTGAATATTAGCATTGCTTTTTTTAATTGCCGATTCCCTGTGTTCATTGTCTCCCTCTTCAACACCTGTGGTGGCTTTACGGATGCTGGTTATCTCAGTCACAGGCTGGACCGTTTCAAGGCAGACAGCTCATCAAGATGAGTGACAAGTGTCAGGGCAGGAGCTTGACCAACCGAGCGGGAGGAGGGCGAGACGTAAAATATACTTTCTGTCTCAAGAAAAAAAGTTGCATATTGTAGCTTTAAGCTGACATTAGCTATCTATCTAGGTCTAAACTCTAAAACTGAAGTGAAGATAATGTAATGTTAAGTGTAACCAGGGGAAAGAGCTTGGATAGAGCTATGGAAACAGATTTGTGTTACCAGTCACAGAGAAATTTTTCTCCCAGCAACAAATCTACTGTAACTTGAGCTATCAGTTGTGTTTTGGTTATATTTATTTTTTTTAAAGTCGACTTAATCTTAAATGTATTCTGAGTCTGAGTCATATTTCCTAGCAGATATTCTGGGACTTAATAACACTGGTTTTGAGGTGAAATCTCTTCTTTTTTTTTTATTAAATAAAAAGTTTCTTGGCGGGGTTGGACGCCCCCCGACACCCCAACATGATCTGGCTTTGCGCTTCATACCACCACAGGGGAAGCACTGCTTTGATGAAGATGTGGAGTGCTGCAATGTTGCTTACATTTTATGAGGCAGTAAGATATTGTGTATAAACCATAATCCAAATAAGCCTGTCCATCAATATCACAATTATAACCCACCATTATAAGTGAGGAGACAACCACTACTACTAATGCTACTACTAATACTAATGCTGATAATAATAACAATGATAAAATTGTGTGGCACTTATGTAAAAATAGTTTACAAAGTAATTCACTTAAGCAGAAAAGAAATAGCAAAGCATATGGAATACAAATATATGCAACAAAATAAATAAATACTAACAAGCAAGACTGCATAAAAAATACTATTAATTTAAGATTTGTCTTTTACTGTATATGTCAACATCTTAATTGAACTATTCAGTTACTGTATAACCAAAGATTGATACTCATGTATCAGAGTCAATAATAATAATAAGAATATAATTAGATAATTTATATGGGTATAAATATAGCAAAATAAGATGGTGAGAGAGCGAGAGAAAGAGAATGTTTGAATGACTTTCAAACTACAAAAACTCATAGTCTCCTTCACTTATTGCAGCTTACTCAGCCAGATCAACACTCTGCAGCCAATGAGTGCATGAGAGTGTGTACAGTATGTGTGAATGTGTTAGAGAGAGAGAGAGTATGAATTTTTGAGGCAGTGTGCATAAATGTGTGACACAAAGTGCGAGTGTACGTGTGCGAGAGTGGAAAGGTAGAGTGGGTGCATGCGCTTCAATGTGCAAGACCGCGCGCGCGTGCGTGTGTGTGTGTGTGTGTGTGTGTGTGTGTGTGTGTGTGTGTGGGCCTGCTCTACACTGCGCTGGGGGCCAAAACACTAGAGATTGCTTTGATCTGGATTCTCTGTGTCTCGTCCAATCACAATCATGTCACCGGCTCCCCACGGCAGGAGCGACTCATTCATGGTGCAGAGAGGAGACCCTCCTGCATGTTATTACTTTATATACACTTCATTTTATAAGAACTATGCTCACAAAATGGCTTCATCCATATGCTATAGAAACCTCACAATATAGTTGGACAATGGGATTTTACGGTCACAGGCTGGGAAGCTGCAGAAAACCAGAGATGTTCATATTTCAGAACATCTGCAGTGTTAATGATTTTGATATCAATAAAGCAATAAAGCAAATATGGGAAAAAGTTATGACAGATTTATGTACAGTAAATTCTGTCACTTTGAGAAGAGGCATGTCTTAATCTGAAGGTTGTTAATTTGCTCAGAAACTAGTACAGAAGAATAAAACGCCCTACAACGCTACTACATTCATATCCAACTGACAATTCAATCATCCTTACAGGTCTTTTCAAAAGCCACTCTGCATGTTTCTCAATGGTAAATAACACACTTTCCATTGGTGACTTTCTTAAATGTTATACTGTACAAGAAAGTGGTATCAATTATCACTCAAAGCTTTATTTTTCTTCAACAACTTTGCCATTCCTCGTGTCTTCTGACATCTGGAATGAAAACAAATTTTGTTTTTTCCAAACAATTCCTCTGTGAAGCAGCTACAGTATGCGACAGTAGTGCAGTAAGAATGCAGTGACAGGTGGGACCTTTTCGATAGGTACAGTACCATATTTTTTATAGGGGTAAACTTTAATTATGGCCCAGCGGGCAGATTTCCTTTGTTGTTAATAAAGTTTCAGAGACTGGCTTTCCGTGTCTCAAGTTATGTTTTCTTGAATTTAGGCAAAAGAGTAATAGGGGAGTCCAGAGAGTGACAACCTGACAGTAAGACAAATTTGTTGATAACTGGCGCTGACACTGAGTGATGGATAGCAAAATTGCCTGCTCCCATTACCTTTTGAAATTGAAATACATGTTGTGTCATATCATTTGTATTCATGGCAACTCCAGCCCTTACTCAACATTAAAAATGGAACAATTTTTACTTTGCTTTAGTTTACATTGAGTATTGGTATGCAAATTGATTAGAATACATCTGGTATGCAATTTCTGAAAGACCTCAAGAAGCCCTAAAAAGAAATCCTAAAGGAAAAAAAAAAAATGCAGAAACATGAACACTAATCACATTATTCATATGGCCAAATAAAATGTTGTGCTATTAATTATTTACAACATAGGAAGTAATGTTATTGTACATAAATGAAGATATATATATAAGATAAATATTAAGATGAGAAGCACCTCATCACTCAGTGTATTCCGTTTTTCCTTGCACATCAAGATAACATTGATGATGAAGCAGCAAAATACAGTACTCTGATGCCCCGTCCAAACACTGCATTAGACCTTTTTATTGGACTCATATGATCACAGGAGAGCAATAGCCTGGAGCAAATTGATTAGTTCAAAGCAGCAGTGGGTAAAGGGAAAAATCTCTGGTCAGATGGCACCTTGTTACCAGAGACGGGGACCAGCTGATGATGAACACGGACTGCACACTCCGTCCAAACACCTGTCTGACAGTAACAGCATTTGCCCACTAGTGTTAAACATGTGGGGGGAAAGAGCCTGGGAAACGAAAATGCAAATAAAACAATAATGCCTTCTCCCTGCTTTGCAAAACAGAGAGGGCTTGCATCTGTGGGAGGGGTGGGATGTCTAACAAGAACTAATGCTGTTTATGAAAGCAGAGTTTTTGCATCTAATCACAATGTCTATTCCCATGGGCCCGCTAGTTCTTCATGCTTCCCTTCAGACTGGTAGAGCACCTCTCTTCCAGGAGCGCTGTATTTTTAGGATGTTGTGAAGCTTCCTCAGCTGCATACAGAATGAGATGCTCGCCTTTAGGGGGATGTCGAGTTTGAAGATGATGTCCTTTGGATTTGATTAATTCAGTAACGGAGAGAGAAGCTGTCCCTGACTCAAAATAGACTCCCTTTAAATGACTATATTGCTGTTGTTTTCTTACTTTTCACTGTTTGGTCTCTTTCCCACTTATCAGTGTATCACGACAGGAAGGAAATAAATAAATAAGTTGTAGGGCTATCAGTGAAGCAAGCCTGTTTATGAGTGAGTGTGTGTGCTTGCATGTGGGTGTGTGCGCACACGCGTGTGTTTGCATGAGCATGGAAGAATACGCTCAGCTCAGAGAAGCCTGTCTCCTTCCCAGCAGAACAGTCCTCTTTTTCTTCCTCTGTACCGCGCTGCTCTTGTCTTTTCGTGTGCTACACTTGTCCAAAGCGCAGCGCTCTGAAGTTTACCATCAAGGCCTGCCTCTCCTCAAGCGTGATTTGGCTGTAGTTTTTTTTTTGCCGTTTATTTTTGCTGAATATTAGTAGTGTTAAAAGAACACATTAGTTACAGGTTGTACTGAAAGACCAAGGAGATGAAAGCATAATGGCTGCCAAGGTAGAACACAGTTACTCATTTCTTCAGAGTTCTGAGAGGAAGACACCCACGCTGAAATAGAGGTCTGTTTGTGGCTGCTAGTAAATTGGCTGGCTGAATGAACTGTTCTGGCTGTAAATGGGAGATTTTGACATCAACAAAATGGTCCATAGACATTATACTGTACACTGACAGATAAGTAATTGGTGCAGTAAGCAGTTGTTCACAAGAGCTTTATTGAGCTTTGCAACGGATATATTTCTGATCCCTCTCATTTATCAGCGATTGTCATTGCTTAAAAAACAACATGCTGTCCCCACTTGATGGCAAAAAAACTACTGAATTCCCCCGAAAGATTACAATAAATCTTCAAAAACCATGTGTACAAAATCCCGTTGGGCTGTGTCAGTCAAGCACTTAAAATTCTGGCTCATTTAGCATCTTCAAGTGAGATTAATGACATGAACAATCTTTACAACAATCCCCCCAAAGATGAAAGAACTCTCAAACAAAAGCACATGCGCTACAACTTTGATTTAGCGCTTTAATACAATGCTAATTAGATCACATGCAGTGTCTCCTCGTGAAATCTATTCCCATCTTCTAATTATAACGTCCAGATACGCCATAATAGGACACATGTATTTTAAATCAGAGCGGTAGTGTGACAGAGGAGAGTGATGGGGAAGGAGCGCTGCCTCTGACACCATGTATGGACAGGCTGGACATTAGTCTCATCGTGTCTGCTCATCATGTCCATCGAATCCACTCTAGTGACAATGCCACCCTATGGCTAGCTCCATAGACCAGAAGCTACTGCTGGCGGGGTGGGAGAGATAATTGTGTGTCTGTATGACTAGTGTGGAGCACTGGGATGACTAATGAAGAAGCGTCAGCTTTTGAACACGTCGTTCACCTCCTTCAGCACTAATTAATGGCTCATTGGAGAAGGACTGCATTTCACCCCAGCCCTTTTCACCTATTATCCACTACTTTAACATAGGCCTCCTCTGCATACTGAGCATCTATTAAGGCAGCCCAACTAATGTAAAGCCTCCACTGAAAGTCTTCGTGCAAAGTGTGTTTTTCTAATGAATTAAAGATGGCTTCCCAGCTCTCTGCCTGGTAAACACTGCTGTTTGCTGCATAATCAGCATGCGGATTTATACAAATGAGTGCCGTGGTTAAATTCAAAATTCAGATAATGGTTAAAAGTGAAAGACATTCAAAACAGTGGATGTGGAATCAGATGCAGATGTAGACTCGCTGTGTCACAAAGCAGCTCTTAATCACTGTCATCTTTTGTACTTGTGCTCTGTCTTATCAGGGAAGAAAAATTATCATACATCCTGCTTTGTATTTCCAGGAGATGTTTTCTCGACTACAAATGCTTCTCGGGGTGTGTCAGTGTGTGGGCTTGTGTGAATAGGTTTATCTGTACCAACAGTGACCTTCTGTTGTGCAGGGTTGATATGGGGCCGTGAGCTGACTGTTGGAGAGAAAATCACAGCTGGGAGTGGGAGAGTAGTTCCTGATCTGACAAAAACCGCCGCTGATGTGAAAATGGCTCAATTAGGGCAGCCATAAACTCGTTAGGGCCCACGTTGAGCCCACCAGGGCCGGGGCTTTTTTATTTGCCGCTGCAGTCAATATTGCTTCAGCACATTAAAATGTGCAGTTGATGGGCGCTCAGGAGCCCTGGTTGTGTCAGAGAGTGCTCTCCTGGTGGACACTTAAACAAAGAATGAGCCTACTCCACTCCCTCAGCAGAGGCACAATTACCAATGCTGTTTTCCTGGGGAGAGAACAAAACTGTGTACGGCGCTTGGGCTTTTTCCTACAGGCTAATAGAAGGGTTTCACTCCCTCAGTTATACAGCTGGCAACATGATGTCAGCAGCAAAATACGCTATCCAGTAGCCACGGATCAAAGCAATAGTCTTAAATCATGGGTTTTGTCGCTGACAGGCTGTAACAATAAGGGTCCTTTTTCCTCTGCCTCTGTCTGCCAAACAACTGAAGTAAGCACACCTTTTCTCATGCAGAGCCAAGATGCACACAGACAGATGATCACAGTGGCTGTTGGGCAGCCGATAGCGCTATCCTCCGGCTGCTGCCCACGTTTGTGTCTCTGACAATTAGACTCTAGGCTGACAGGGAGCACGGTTCAGCCACTGTGTTAAGAGACTTTGTCAAATGTGTAGCCCATCAAAATGCACGGGCGGCCCCAGCTGAAGTCAGTCATCCCCTATTAACGATGGCCCTATTAGCTCCTCCCGTGACCTGTGAGCTGGGAAATGAAAGGCGTGGAGGTGCAGTCATTTATATAACCAATGTCAGGGTGCATCGGACATGGACACCCCTCGTCTCCCTGCGCCTCATCAGCCTCTCTGATCAGATGGGGATGCATAATACATCAGACGGCCAGTAAGTGGAGGAAAGACATTCATCACTGTCCACCTTTCAAATTAGATCCCACAGACGTGGCAATCAGTCATACGCATCAGTATTCAGCCCCGGCTGAAGGCTCTCCTGCAGAGACATCCCCTCTATTACAGCTTTACAAACCTTACTTTAGCTTAACAACTGCCCTCACTGCATAATCTATACTTCAAACAATAGTGTTGTTCCCTACATTGACTTTTTCTCCAATGTGTGAACATACCACTGTGATTGTCTGCATAGATTTATAGACATGGGTGTGAGAGGAAGGCAAAGGCGCTGACAGGAATGTATTTATGTCCCACATGCTTAACTGTTTAGTTTTATTTGAGCATGACAAAGTCAAGAGCCTGTGTCCATACAGAAAAAAACTAGGCATGTGGAAGTCTTCATTACGTTTAAATGTTTCCCAATTGTCCCACGGGGATCGTTGAAGTTTCATCTTATCTTATGAGGGCATACACTGTGTGTTTGGTCAAAATGCGTTCTGGTGCAAGCCACACAATCTTGCATACATCTATTCCACAAACCTTTTTTTAACACTTCTGTCTGGTCAATGATATTCAAAATGAAAATCACATTCCACAATTAGTAGAAAAAGAAAACAAACAAAAAACCTAGACCTTAGTTTGCCTAACCAGACTTGTTCTTCTCTTTCCTCCCTATATTTGTGTCCTGTTGACGGTGGCCTCATCCTTCTTTACCTCAGGTAAGAAAATATCCTTTTCATTCAATGGTTTCTTTTAGCCACAAAGTAATGAAATGTAATCACACATTCCATTTATATTCTGTGAATGATGTAGTTTGCATTAACCACCGCCACACAATATAGAACAACCAGCACCTTTTCTAATGATTATATATCTATTCCAGTGGACATTTTCTAATCATTTACCATTTTTAGGTTTGTACTTTATTTTAATATAGGAGCCACTTCATATGCCTTTTAAGTTCCATTGCTTCATTTGCATGCATACATGCATGTACATGATTTTTGTGTGTGTATATATCTTGGTTACAAATTAATTGAAATACAATGGGCACTGGAAGATGTGTCGTCATGAATAGTCCATTATGAAAAAAAAACAGGGCTTTGAAGAGCATGAGGTTTAATTCAACCCCATCACAATAACATTTAAACATTTCCCAAACTTTCCCAGCATGTTTCATCAGCCTAATTCATTTTGCACTAAGCTCAATTACTTCAGTCATATTCCGCTGGAAATTGCACATAAAATCTGAATCTGCATGCTCTATTACAGTGCATAGCAGGTCCTCTCGCCGGCTCTGAAACCACAGTTAATTATGTCTATGTCGAGCCAATCTCAGCACTTGTTTCTGATGTATTAAGCAATAACCTCTCTGTCTCTTGGTTTTCCTCAGCAATTAAGACGGTGCGAAAAAGGACTTTCCAAGAGTCTTTTTCCATTTAGACCTCAGGGAGAATGCTTTATTTAGTCTAGCCAGTCTGTAATGTGTAGCTTCTGTCGGTCCTGACTGAGATGGACCATGATGGTAAGTGAGTCTCTGTCTCTGCCAGAGTGCAGAGAAGCAGATGTGCTGGGTGATCAGCTTGAGCCTCAGCCACAGCTCCTCATCCTGGATGTTTGGTTCTGTGGCGTCCAACTGTCAGAGTTTCCCCAAGGCTGCTAATCGGCTTTGAAATGGAAACAATTAGTTCCATAGCTGAGGTAGTCTGTTGTGTGGTTGGATTCAGCCTTGGTCTTTGAGTCCAGGGCTCTTGCTGTGTCATTGGGAGCTAGCAGAGAGGATGTAAGTTTCTTATAATTTATGCCTCTTGTGTTTCAGAAATACTGAAATTATATTACACTGAGCTTAAGCCCTTCTTTCATGTAGTATGATATTGTATTGCAAACGTATTTGTGATCTATCCTAGTAATCTGGGGGACCTGTTAGTGAGAAATACTAAGATTGTTTGTAATGTACGGCATGTTGTTGAAATAATTGGTCAGTGTAACTAGTCCTCTGTGCAGTGACTTGAAAGTGTGGAAGTGTTGAGGCTGTTCTTGGAGCAGCTTGGAAGGTCTCCTCAGTCTCCTCTCATCAGATGTCTGGCTTTAATTTGTCTCAGCGCGCCTGAGGAAAGGTCATGATCCAGATGCTTTCACCCTCCTCTACTGGTCTTCAGCTTTCCACAGGAGGAAAAAGCGAGAGAGAGGGATGGACGAAGTGGGAGGAAAGTCCTGGTATTTCTGCCTAGGCTCTCCCCTATTTCCCCCACAAACGCCCATCCTCATTTATAATGAGCAAGCCTGTCTGACAGAGGAGCGGCTCATTTGTGGGTTAGGGGGAGGGACTGGCTGGGATGGCCAGGGATGCCTGTGAATGGCTGGGATCTACATACTACATTCATACACCAGTGTAGCATTGAGGTGATTGAACAGGTCCCAAAGTGCATTGTGCCTCTGGGGTCCTTTCTCCATACTGGGACAAGTGGAGCCCACCCCTCTTCTCTTCTTCTCTTCTTCTCTCTTCTCTTCTCTTCTCTTCTCTTCTCTTCTCTTCTCTTCTCTTCTCTTCTCTTCTCTTCTCTTCTCTCCTCTAAATCTCTCCAGTCACCTGGTCACTTGGCAGACAGAGATGATGGTGCCTAAAATAATATTAAAAGCATATTTATCCTGTAAACTCATGGAGGTGTGTGAAAAAAAACTGGGGGGGAGGAAATGAATGTTTTTATTCTGCTAAAGAAAGTAAGCAAGTATATTTTCACTGTTTCCATATTTATATAGTTACTCTGCACTTACACGACCTCAATGTTGCTAGATTTTCTGCATGTAAGGACTAGGCTAGACTTAATTTGACATGTGAAATTATTTTTTTTAATTGCTTTTTTCATGCCTCTAAAACATTAAGGTTTTGCATTTTTTTTGCAAGATTTCACTATAATTCTCTGCTACAAAGCATTGCCATTAAGTGAACATATATGAGAATATTCCGTATAAATTCTCACCACAGCATTTATTCATGCATTCATGCAAGTCTGGCATTGATGCTGTGAGGAATGCTACAAATTTCAAGAAAAAGAACAATGAATACTAATAGCATATTACGATCACAAGATGTCTCACGCTTTGTTTTACCACACAAAATGAGATCACGTACATCAGAACAGATAATCGATGGCAGCAGGGGGAAAACGTTTTTAATAGGTTCTGACCTTAAGGCAATAATTGATTCAATTCACTTCATCACAATTCACTTATTTCTGTGGGAGAAATAGCTGTGGGATTTTCTATTTTATATGCAGGGGGGTTGTAGATGGCTGGAAGCAGGCACAATTACTCACATGAAAGAGCCCATGTTAAATGAGCTTGGCATTCAAAAAATAAACCTAGGAATGTGCCCATGCAGACTGTTGTGTGCATGTTAATCAATAGTCATGATTTATTCAATGAAGTAGTTGTCAGGAAGTGGTTGTGTGAAGTGTGGGGAGGCTGTTGAGAAGAAGCACACACTGGTTTGTATTAGCGTCCGCAGAGATGGAGTGGTTTTGCTGTAACCAAAGCCAAGGCTGAGCAATGTGCAGATATAACAGCTATAAATAGCAAATTACCGTAGATTATTAACTGTTAGAGGTGTCTTGTTATATATATTCTGCTTCATCATAGTCACAGAAAGAGTAGAGTTTCAGTGCGTGTGTACTACAGTAAGTAAAAAACAAAACAAAACAAAACATAAGGCAGTTTATTTTGTGTTGGTGCATGTCCCAGTGTTGTACTGTAGGTGGTTGCCTCCTCAGACAGTTCATTGAGGGCATTCAAACCCTGTCTAAATCGGCTTCCGATTCATTTCTAATCTGGTAATGTCTAAATACTGCCTTTGGATCAGGGTTTCGCTAGCTAACATGATGGCCCGAAAATAGAGTGAAAAACAAGCAGAATCAACCATGTCTGTGTTTGTTTGGCCTGCTCTGTCGAGGGCTCTTGCGAAACTTAACCAGCGTGGCATTGACAAAGATTGCGGTCCCACAGGCCACAGTGGGTGTGCAGAAGAAAGTGGCCTCGCTCTGGCAACTGGCACTGAAACATATATACTTAGGCACAGTGGCATACACTGGCATACAGAGGCACACACACACACAAACACACTCAGACACACACAGAAACACATGCAGAGAGGGAGAGAGAGAGAGAGAGAGACAGAGACAGAGAGAGTCAGACTTACATAGCATCAACGAGGGGAGTGTCAGAGTCAAAACATCCGAGTAAGTGTTTGACTCAGCTCAACCCCTCATAGACACTTTTAATAGAGTTGGCTCTCCCTCCACCCTTCACCCTGGATCCAGACCAGATGGAGTGCCACCACCTCTCTCTCTCTCCCTCTCTCTCTCTCTCGCTCCCTCCTTCTATTGTTGTCTCCGTCTCTCTCTCTACGCACAAAAGTAGCGGGAAGGGGAAGTTAATGGTAAATGGTATAAAAACCGCCACACTGTCTCTTTAAGTGGGGATTAGAAAAAAGAGGAGTGGAGGCCAAGGGAGAAGAGGGGGCTGTAGGGGGGAGTGTAAAAATAAGAAGCCCGGCAGGAGCGGCACTGCAAGGTCACCTCTGCTGTAGTGTCGGGCCTGTCGGATCGAAGGCATGGCTAAGGGGTTGCCGTGGTACGGACCGGTCTCCCAGGAATGCTTCAGGAAGATCTCCTGCCATACCTGAGGCAGCCGCTCATTTATCTGGAATGCTGCGCTCCGACTGCTAACGACCAGCTCAAATTGGACTATTTTTTCCCATTTGTCAGTTGGCCAGCTGCACTGGCTCAGCTGCGCATCTGTGCGGAGGGAAGGCGTAGGACAATGAAAGTTCCAAACTCATTTTTCTCACTTCTCTTCATTTTGTGTCTCTCTTCTCACAGTTGGGAGAGTTTTCAGTATTGTTGCCGCCTGTCAGTCTAAGTAAGTCTCCCTTGGCGCGGTGTTAATGGAGACGAGCGCCTTTGGCATGTGGCAAAGTTGTTTCCTGTGACACATTTGAGGCCCCTGCAGAGCGAGGATGCTCAGTATGGCTTGTAATCTGCCTGTAGTGGAGGATGTTTAACTTTGTATGTGAGTTTTCTCCAGTGGTTTAGCTTGATGTTTTAACTCATGAAAACAATGACACCCTGTATGGTCGACTCACAAGTGTACAAATCAAAACGGCAAAAGCTGAGAAAGGATACAGGTACATCCAATAATATCAAAACATGTTGCCACTCATAAAAATATTTTAGAAAAAGCCAAAATAATCAATTTACCTGAAAGCATTTCTGTGAAAAAAATGTGGTACACCAACAGCATAAAATAGTTTCAAAACCTCAGAATACAGTATCAAAAACTCACCTCACATTGTCCACAAAGAGGAGATGAGAGATTTTCCCACAACATACTGTTTTTATTATTATTTAGATAAGCTTCATCAAAAAGGTTATCAATAAGGACATTGGCCTCCTTAAGTTAGCTTTGTCCCATTCAAATTCTTTCCAAGCCTAGTGAATGGCCAAAATTTACTGTTACTTCATGTTGTCTGCAAGCATCTCCTTAACTTATAATGATTTCTTTCATTTACTAGATTAGATTCCCTGATTTGTGCCAGAAATATACCCGAAAAAGTGTTTTTACCTGGGTGCATACAGTATATACAGTGTGTGTGTATTTGTGTGAATTATTATCAGTGTCCATATATCTAATGTACAAACATAATCCAAAGTTTGGACAGCTGTTCTGTAGTTGTGAGACAGCTAGGCTTCTCAACATTGCCAATACTGCAGTGGAGCCTTAATTCTGTATATTTTCCATATATCTATTTGGTTGGAAGATTAAACCTTTTCTACAACAGCGATGCAGTTATACTCAGACTTTTTATACTGTGCGACCTCGGTTACTGGAGGCTTGAATTTGCTCAAACTCATCTTGCACATACACCTTTGTTAAATTAATCTAGTACCATTTAAATGTATTGACACGGCTTTGAAAACATCTTCATACAGTAGAGAAAAATAGACTGCACATAATACAGTGTGATTTTTTCATTTTAATTTAGAGGACTTTAATTGATTTTGCTGATGTGGTCTTCTGCTTGGCTTGTATTGACGTGATCTCCCACTGGCTGTGATGCTGAGGCTTCTGCAGCCACATCCAGAGGATTTAGGGACGAGCTGTGAACAGTTTATTGTGAGAATCTTCCTTCCCTGTGTAATATCACAGTACGTGTTTTATTCTGATTTCACTTCAGTGTTGTAATTCCACATGCCCCCTGCCACACACTGACACACACACACACACACTTGATCATGTGATGTGTCTGAATACCACACAAATACAACACACACACACACACACACACACATACGCACACTTGATCATATGATTTGTCTGTATGCCATACAAATATAACACACACACACATGAAAACACACACACACACACACACACACACACACATATGATAACACAGACACACACACACACACACACACACATATGATAAACACAATAAACCATGTGTACTACACACCTTAAATCACATTATGAATTTTATGAATTAAACAATGATACTGTATATTACATATTTTACCAATGACAATTATTGGCAAAATACATTTTTGTCATTCATTTTTGGTTGAAAAATTAGAAAAGAATGACCCCCCCCCCCCCCCCCCCCCCCCCCACACACACACACACACACACACACACACACACACACACACACATACCCTATTAAAAAGTATCCAACCCGCCACCCCCTCTATTACAAAGTGCTGTAATTACAGTATAACTATTCCACAGTCTTATTTTTTGGCTGGAGAAAAGCCTGGCAGTGCTCCTCTAGTGCAAGAAAAAAGCACGGACTGGTCTGGAATTGGCAGAGGCTAGTCAGTCTGACAAGGTGTGAAAAGAGTCATGATCTTCTTCTCTCTACCTCTCAGATCTCACTTTGATGGACTGCTTTGTAGTGCAAGGAGCGGGGAAGCGGTGCTAAGCTACATTACAATATACGGCGTGTTTGCCCAGCAGGTGCCGTTTCCCTCTCTATCATAATATGAAATACTTTATATTGCTAGCACAGTGAATGCTTTGCTTGTGTCCGGTGCCAACTTACACATGTAGCTCACAGACCTCCTTTTAAACCAACTGCACGACCTGGAAAAGGATCAATTATGTGCTGCTTGTTAAGCTCAGCTGGTATTAAGCTGGTAATGTTTAAAGATATGGGGAATCGTGTTTAGCCTCCTCCATCCTATCTCTCCATTGCATATGGGACTCATGCTCTTTGACAAGCCAGCTGAAACTCTGTCTGTCAATTAGTGGGCAGCATAACAGGAAAGGACATGTTGTGTGGAAGTGCGTAACGCACAAATGAATAGTGATATGTGATGACAGGACAAAGCCACTGAACACACCTATGATTGGCTCTGGGCTACTCTGCAGAGGCAGGTGAAATGCCTTTGCCATTGTTGTTTTATGTTATGTGACATTGCTCTTTGTTGGTTGCTAATGGTTCAGTCACCAGCCTCTGCGGCGAGCAACAAGCAGCACACAAACAAGTGTATGTTGTCTTGTCCCTGTTATTTGTTAGCTTGAGTTTTTTCCAACTGATGTGGTTTAGGCATAATGAGGGAGTGGGGAAGTGGGTGGTACTTAATACTGAGCATCAAGGTTAATGAAGTCAACATGCAATTAACTCACCAGCAGGCCTTGGCGATACAATGTTTCTCTCACCCGCTTTGATAATAACACCAGTCACTCCTCGTGTTCACCATGTCAGATTATACACTTCATTTACCTTTCGGCTTACTTAGATGCCTTTTAAAGACAGAATAAATGATCTGTTCCTTCGCTACGTCTCTATCAACTTTGATGTCAATAATTCACCACAGGATCCTCACAGATTAATTAATATGATTAAAAAAATTCATTACAAAGGCTAAGTTTCCACTAGATGAATAGAGCGTTTCTTAAGTTCAGGGAAAAGGCCAAGATTCTTTCAACATTCTGTAGGTGTTTACCAAATAATCCCACACAACAAGTGAAGCAGAAACTTAATTGTAACTAATTAGCTCCCTAGAGGTTTAATTGGATCTGCATTCTTTATTCCCCAGTTTACCTGCAATATGTAAATCCCGCTTCCATGTTGAGGAGAGGAAAAAACGAGAAACACTCGGGTATGGGAGGGATCAGTAAAGGGAAGCTGAATTAAGTGAAGTTGAAAATCAGTCTGTAACAAGCTTAATTTCTGTCTTGTCTGGCTCTCTTCACCCATCCCAGCACCCTGAAGCTGTTTCCAGCATGTGTAATTGAATGTGCATTCACTAATGGTAGAGAATACGGCTCTTCTCAGAGGTCAGGTAATGAGAAGGCTTTGTTCTTTGCTCAGATGAGTTTCTATCACTGAATTGAAAGTGACAGTGTGGATATTCTTAGTTTTGCGTGGGAACCCTCTGAACTCACCTGGAGAAAATGAGGAACCTGTTTGTGTTATGTTTTTAACAGGCAACAAAGCAGGATTCCTTTGAGGGAATGTGTAAAAAGGACAGTTGTTTCCTTTGCTTGATTTCACTTGAAATGATGAGGCTCGAACCGGAGCATCGCCATCTGTCCACCTTGACTTTGGAGTGCACTTTTCTGGGCTAGGACCCTTTCTGTTTTCAGCTTCGTCCATGCTGTCCTGAATTGGGAATTGGCCAGTGGGATATTGTTCAGTTTCCCCTTGACAAATTACATCGAGGGTTAAAGGTTAAACAAGCTATGCTACAGCCAAAACAGGATATTACTGTAAGTCTTTGAGTTGAAACTGCTACGCCAACTAGAGAACACAATGGAAGCCCATTCATCCCAGACCTTCAACCACAGCAGCGACAATACTGTCCATCCTGTTTTGTTTCTATGGCAACTGCAACTCTTTACTTGGCCTTACCAAGCCTGAACCAGTACAAAGTTGCTAAACTAGTAGAAAACAGATGTGAGTGAACTATTCGCCAGTCCCGTTCATTTTTGTTACACAGCTTTATTCCTTTTCATAACACTTCATCAACGGTGTCTTTCCAAGCAGGCTCAGATTTCACTATGAGAAGTGACCTCATCAACGAGGCTTTTAATTTTAAAGCAGACATTGCTTATGTCGGCCTTGGAAAAACAGATATATTTAGTCACACGGCGCTTTAACAAAAGTCATCTGTGATGCCCTGCTTCTGCTTTGTCAGTGTTTGTAATCGCCACAATAAAATGGGGAGGAAAAGAAGAGTCATGGAAGGAGGTGGCGGTAGCAGGGAGAGGAACAGGGTGTGGAATGTTCAGCCTCAGCGGGCGTTACGTCACCACACTTTTCCACTTTTCCATTCGGCCACACAGACTTCGCCACAGTGAAACTCGGCTGACTACAGAGTCACTTACAGTAACAGAACAGGGATTTTGGTCCAAAAGTTTATCAGGAGATTGTTCAGTTTTTTGTAAAATTGCCATTTGGTTAAAACACAATTTATTACAAGGTGAGAAATATGAGAAGATATAAATCAGCAGATTCATTACATCTGTGAAAATGTTTCAAAACATGATGTGGGTTTCAGAATGGTGAAAAGGTCAGTACTAGCACTACAACATGGACATTTTTTGCTTGGAAAGACCTGCTAGAGATTCAGAACTGTTATCTACTGTATAACTTTGGACACATTTTATACAGTATACAGCATAATTGAAGTACATTTACACCCCTCAGACTGGGCACTTTGTCTGTTGGAGGACCATAATCTCCCAGGCAGTGATGTTGAGTGCTGAGTGATGACAACTGAGAATTCAACTGAGAATTTATCAATCTCTCAGTCTTTTCTTTTTAGAATGCCATGCATAAATTAAAAAAGAGAAAAGTTTCAGAAAAATTCATCACCAAATTTTTCACATTATTCCATCCATAAATTGTATTTTTTTTTTTACCGATTTCTACTGTAACTTTACACCAACATTAATTTTGCAAAATGATGTGCCTTTTTCCAAATATCTCATTTGGGAATAAAATGCTTAATTTTTACAAAGAAGAAGCATGAATTTCTTCTTAGGACATATAAGCATTTTTCCTACTTGGTCACAAATAGCACAGTGAAGAAGATGGACAGGTAAGAGCGCAGACGTAATGGCATAGCTTAAACTAATAGAAGAGCAGCACACTGGTGCTTTCCCTTTCAAGCCAAATCATTATTTTATTCTGGTGTATCACACTTACATAATTACAAAATAATATAAAGAAGGCAAAGAGAGAATTAAATGAAATTACTGAATAGACTTTGGTTTAGGTAAAACAAAAAATTGGATACTCTAACCTTTGATCAAATGTAACAAGTTATTTTTAAGTTATAGTTTGTTTTTTGTTTTTTTAGAGAAAATGGTTTAAAGCCAAAAATCAGCACACACATCGACACCACTTATTAGCCTGATCGAACCACTCTTCTTACTTACTTAGAGCTTCAAAACTTGTAGAAATTTTGTAGTTAACTTGTTGATTAAAAATACATTGCCATAGGGATTTGTAATAGTTTTAATGATGTGTTTAAAAGGGCCCATCTGTAATTTCTGTATGGAGGCCCCTGTTGAAACACTACTGGCTTTGTTTACTTAGTGATTTATTTGGTTGATGACTTTTTTCACAGTGAAATATCTTGTCGGAGCTTTTGATTCAGTGACATATGACAGCTAAACATAACGTTTAAATATATTTTGAAGCTGTAGAAAGGTTTATTAACATTATTTGCCGTAGTAGAACTAGCAGTAGTAGCAGTAGTAGTAGTATTTTTTACAAATGAGAAGGGAACCTTTCTTGAGAGTCTGGCACCATCAGTGACAGAATGGTACCAAGCGTGCCTGAGAATGTTCATCATGAGCTCTAGCAAAGCATGCCAGGCATGCAGGTGAAAGACTGGAATGTGATTAGCCTGTCCTGCAGGAATGTGATAAGAGGCCACAGTTCATGCATATCACTGAAGGAGCAACTATTTGACTCAACTCTCAAAACGTGATGCTTTAAGAAGAAATGCTAAAAAAGTAAAATACGTTTGCAAATAAATTTAAAGTTAATCGCCTTTCATTTGATAATTGAGCTAATTGCTCATAAATTTGCTTGGACAAAACATGCTTCTAAGGCACCTTTTTTTTTTTTTCTCGATTATGAACTTCAGTGCAAGGTCTGTGTCTGTGTTTTTTTAACCATGTGGTCTACACATGTTACTCATAGCAAACAATATTTTCTTTGCCTCCTCTAGAAAATAATGATGGACCACAAGGTTCATGCATAATGCAAAGGCTGTGAAGATAGTGTTTCCTGAGAGCACTGCATCGCCTTTGGACTAAAGTGAAATATAACCTGAATTTGACATTTTCTAATATCCTACACCAAACTTTTTGTTTCAAAGAGATAGGGACGGTAATTGCTGCACCAGAAGAAAGACTGCCGATCCTTCTGGGTATTGTGGGTGACTGTGGGGACAAGGCAAGATTGGAACATGGTAATTGCAAAGACAAGGGCTGAGAATAAATGGAAAAAAAAAGTTCTTTACTGTCAGATAGAGGAAGGTCAAAAGCACAAGTGTATGACATCCATGCATGTTACAGTGTATTATTCACAACGTACACAGGGGACCGATACCTTTTCTTAGATATCCAATTCATCGCTTTGCTTTCTGACAAAGAGAGGAGATGATCTCTGCTGAAGTCCCCCCGACTGCACCAAAGTAACAAGATGTGATACGAGATGCAGGATGTCAACAGCGCTAGGTCACAGTGAATATCAGAGCAGACTACAGTATGCTTCTTTTTCCCCCTCCCCAAATCATTATTTCATTATTTGATTAATGCTTCCACGGTGTTGTCAGAATGCTTATACATTTCCTCAAAGATGAAAGACAAACAGCCGCAATTTATTTCTCCAGATTAGATATTGATCACAGCTAGTGTGCTGGGCGTCAGATGTCTTCCCTGAAAAATGAATGTCAAATGGTAAGCATCACTACTTTTTTTATTTTATTTTCTCTTTTTTCTATTAAAGAGGCACTGCTCACATGGAGCATTGTAGCAGTGTGCTTCGTGGACTGTCAATAGAAAATGCAGTGATATGTCTACTTTTCTGATACCGATTCCCCAGGTATATTTTATTCTTTTTGACATGATCATTTCTGTTTATGTCTTGTCCCGCAATAACAGTTTTCCAAAGCTCCTCAATATTGCTGTCCCATTTAGAGACGTAGAGCGGACAGGGAACAGGCTGACTGTTGGCTGGAGGCACAGGCACACTTCATAATGAAGAAAGAACGTAAGAGGGAAATGAATAGGACCAATGTCCCAAGCAGCTCCGCCGCACACAGGCCGGGGGTTCGGAGTAGCCTCGTCTCGGTAATAGACCGCTAGAGTGGACTTTCATGAAGATTATAAAGAGAAATGGCAGCCCATATGCTCAGAATGATATGAAAAACTCCTTGCTGTTGTTGTATTGTCTGCTCACATTTGGTCCATCTGGGATGATGACTTCACTGAAGGGAGTGGGGTAAAGACCACCAATGGGAAAACAAACATAATGGTGGAGAGCTGTGCCTAAAGATGTATATAGGTACTGACATAAAACAACAAGTGTTCACTTGTAATTAAATCTAAGAGCTTCATTGAATTTTGCTTTACATTGTAATACATATTTGGCCATTGCTAAAATGTTGGACTGTTGAAATTGAACTAAATTAGACTTTGACTACTTTCATTCTTGGAGTCTAGAGGTCACCTTATCATGGTATGTTTTAGAAGAGAATGAGAACAAAATTATAAGTATAAGCAATGTTAGGATTGCTTTTCTTGATGGCAGGGCCTGTCAGTGACATGCTCACACAGGGCCATGAATCATTTCTTTGTGCGTCTCTTTGACAACAGGAGTAAAGTCACTGTTGCACAATGGGGACGATAAACACCACGATAGCTCAAAAGACTCCAGGGACATGCGGCAGTAAACAAATAATTATGTTCTTGCGCGCACGCCATACCATAACTGGGTCCTTAGCTCGGTCGTTATTGAAATTCAATCCGCTGGAATTTGGATCATTCCGTGGGGATTCTGTGAGTGACTCTTGTGTAACCTGTTCACTCAGAGACTTTCACACAGGAAGACAGCGGATACCATTACACAGTTGTGTTTGTTTCTTTGTCTTCATAGACCGCTTCATCTTTCTCAGTGTGGCTGTGTAAATAGTTTTATTTACTCACTCTGTACAAGCCATAGGTTAAGTTTAACAGCTGTTACATCTTATTTTTGCCATATGAGGTGATGCAGTGGTAATGTCATCCATGCGCCATCCAGCGCCACAAAATATTTTCTGCAGAGAACGATATGCCAATTTGACCTCTTATTTTCCCATTTTCATGTAAGTCGACTACGAGTGCTTGCTTCATCATCATATTCCAAGTTAGTTTTCTCTGTAGTTTCCATTTATTCCGTGTAGTCAGGGAAAACGGTATTGCTTTGTATGTGGTGCCACTGTGGCAGCCGAGTGTGAATTATCTCACTGATTCTGTCAGGGTAAAACAAACAGACAGAAGAGCGAGGCATCAATTACTGTAGCTACTCCTGGGGAAAAATAAAAGCATTGGAAACTAATGAGTGTATTGCGTTTACCTGCTGTTATATAATTTATACCCTGTTAACCCATCCATCACCTCCCGGCATACAGTTAGCTACAAGCTGAGATCCCACTGTTATTCAGCGTGGGGAAAAAAGAAAATCTCTTAATGGCGTCGATCTGTATAACGGAAATTCTGTTCCTTATGTATGTACTCTTCTCATAAACACTGGTGTTTATTTGGTGAGTCTTTCATTTCATGCAGATTTTAACCCTGCATTCATGAAGTAATGCTTTTGACTTTGAAAAGCTCCTCCACATCAGAGAGCCACAGCTGATGCTTCTCACTGTGAGCTGTGCTGTGAGTCACTGAGGCTTAGCAGGATCTACTGCTCTGACTCAAACATGTGCTGCCAGGGATAGAGGCCTACTCCCCCACTTGTATTGTCTCACCGCCACAATGCCGCCTCAGACAGCCACCTCAAACAGAATCCCTCGCTACGCCCAAAAAGACAACTTCTCTTTTTTCGTCCCTCGAGTCCGTTTCCCCATAAGCGCAGACCAATCAGATTGCTGACTACAATTTGAGCACCTCGGTGAAATTGCCAGGAGAATATCGTGGTTCTTCTCCCACTTTGTGTTGCGTTAGGTGACTGCATGTCATCAGGAGAGAGGTATCTCAATGATGGTTGTTACTGTTGTGAAGCTGAGCCAGCTGCTTTCACAGAGTCCGGTCTTAGTTTTGACAGTGAGAAACGTACCATCTGGACTGTGCGAAAATGAAGGAATAGAGCTATCATTGTAATGAGAGAAAAAATCTCAAATGGGAAGGCCGCAGCTAAATGGGCAACGCAATAAACAACAAATACAGTGACAAACGTTCTGTATGGAGTTCACCTATAAACTATGACAATCTCTAAAATACAGTAGCACCGTGTCCAATTCTTTCCCCGACTGCCATTTCTTTCCAATCTCCTCCCCGTAGCCTCAATCATTTTCTCCCCAACCAAGAAAACCCTCTCTCTCGCTCGCTCCCTCCCTCTATCTCCACCAATATTCATTCAACATGTCCGCTTATAGGCATTCTATTATTTCTTTATTTATGTATTCCACTTTTTATTCGGAATCACATGTTAATGAAGAGCGTCATTATCAACCTTAAATATTTAATTTTCCGCTCTGTGTCTGCTTCCGAGGGAGGCTGACTGGAAGAGCAGCGGGGGGGGGGGGGGGGGGGGGCGGGATGGAGAGGGTGGTGCTGTAGTATCAGCCTTATCTGCATCCGCTGCTTTAAAGTCAGCTCCAGCCAAAGCAAAAGAGCACCACTGTTTTCTACATCAGCTTCATCTCAAGTCCAATGGCAAGCTTCCATTTCTAAATACCTCCTGAAGCTGTGCCGTCCCGTTTTTTTTTTGTTCTAGCTCCAGCCTCAGCTTCAGCACCGGTCTTTGCCCCTGTCCCGGCCATGCTTAGCCCCATCTCTAAACTCCATCCGCAGCCCCAGCATTAGCTCCAGAGAGGCTGAGTGCCCTTGTGATAAGGTGTGAGGCCTGTCTGCCTCTGACTGACAAGCCTGCTCTCACCATGCCAGTGCCTGCTGCTTGATAAGGGAAAATGTCAGCGTGATTTTGGGAAATGTCATTTATCGCGGCTTTCTGGCCGTGTCTGTAACCCAGACTGATTATGGTTGCTGGACATTTATATCACTGGGGGTGGCTTGGAAAATTGTACAAATGCTATGTTTTTGTGTGATAGTGGCACTTAATATCCCTTTGCTGTAATGGATTCGATGTTGTTCCCTTACCTCTCCTCCCTTGTCGGAATAGTCTCGACGTCGTATGCTGTACTTCCTAGTTTATTTTATGAAGTATGTATCGAGCGCCATCAAAGTGTCTGGTGTGTGGAGGCGTTTAGATTGGGGATTCACTCCACACCAAGACAAAGACTTCCAGCATTCTCAATATTCTGCAAAATCTATGAGTTGAAGTGTGTGTTTGTGGTGTAAGAAGAGCCCCCAGATTCAAGTGACAATCTGCTAGTCTTTGTCAGAGCGTGTGTGTGGGCTGGATGCTGGATAGGGGACATCTTGCTGTATTATTTAGAAAGACAATCCTCCCCAAAGATGAGTGGGTTAACAGGAACCATTAATTGGTTTAGCAGGATTCATATAGACTCAAGTTCCGGCTTAGCTTCAAGGCTAAAATTGCTTGCGTTCAGATGTATTCAGAAGCTCCTGCTTATTTTTGATTTTTTTTTTTACTCTGTAAATGTTCGCACTGTGAAGATGGACTATTTAACATTACTTTTAAGCCTTAGGTTTTGATTTGTGGGTCCAAGATGAAGCAGAGCTGAGTTTGTACTCACGTCATCACTTTTAATGTTGGATTCAAAACCCAAGCTGTCATATATTATTCAAGGAGTTTTCGTCTTTTCTCCGAAGCACTTCAGCATAGTACTGTACCTCTGCTTGCTGCATGATTCTGTGAGCCATTCAGTTCAGAGGAGGGTCTATGATTCAGTGCTGTATATTTTTTTTCTTCATTGTTGACTCAAAGTGACATTTATGGGACACACTGATAAAGCAATTCTTCCTGCTGCTCAGACCAGCTCTGTATTTTCAACAGATTTTCTCATTCATTTGTATTCACTTTTTTTTTCAGGGAGACCTTGGCTGCCTTTTGTGATCCACAGCCCGAAGTAGACTGAGACAGAAAGAAGTGTCTTTAACATGGGCTCCCTGGCAGCCCCTTGGGAGCTTAGTGAGAATGTTGTCCCCCGCTCTTAACCAAATTTATTGCTAGTCTGACTGTGAAAATCTAACAAAGGCACGGGCCCACTGTTCCTAGTATATTTGTCAAATCACTGCACCTGTGAGAGTCCCTGCGCAAGATGAATTCTAGGTTGGAGTGTTCGTCCAGGAATAAATCTCTCTCTTTTTGCATTGTCTCTGTTTGGGGGAGCTGTAGGCTGGGAATGAGCTTTCTCGTCACATGAAGTAGAGTGGTGAAAGCCATGATAAATGGTGCTTTTTGTTGACACCTTCATTGGGTTATTTATGGCTCATTAATTGAAGTGAAAAGGAGACTTGTTGGCGCAGCAGGGGGAGGCTGCGCTAGGCCTCTGTGGCTCTGCCTCAGAGCGGCCCACAGGCTTTGGAGGAGAGAGGGAGTGAGGGAGAGGCAGCCATCCTCCTCTCATTTCTGTCTGTTTCCTGTTTGCTGTGGAGAGAAAGGGAGACAACCCATTCATCAGGAATGGATGGGGAGTGAAAGGAGGAAGACAACCATGAGAAGCCAGCTTCCACCCTTCCCAGTCTCCCCTTTCATATTTCAGTTCGCATACCAGAACCTGAAGAGTTTTATTTATTTGAAAATCCTCCTGTTTATTCTATTAAACGAGGAAGATATGCTTAACTTATACAGGCAGTATTACAAAGGATATATTGGAAGGCATACAAGTTTAATATATTTAGCATACTTGAGAGACACATAATATTATGAATGGTTTCTAGAAATGTAATGACATTAGTCATTTTGAAGTCAGTGGCTGTTATAGGTGGAATTTGGTTTATTGTGCATTTTTTGCCTGAGCTGCACTTGGATTTTATCGGAAATTTCAGTAACTCGTCTTTCAACATCACCACAATTTCCTTTGAACGCTTTCAGCCTTCCTAGGAAAAAGGGCCACTTCAGACATAAGCTCATGAGCACACTTGATTAACAAGTGGATTAACTATGCTCGTTTCATGGGATGATGTACCTCAAAGCACTTCAAAGGCCAAGCCGAGTGCCCATGAGGTGCAGTAATGAGGGGTTCTTCTACACAACGACAAATTTGGTGGCCTCGCTTCATGTGAACCTGATCATTTTCTCATTTTTTGTGCGTTCCCTCTTTTCTGCCGTCTGCTCTCTCCCTCTCTCTTCCTCTTTCTCCCTCTTCCCCTCGCTCTCTTTCTCTGGCTCGCTCTCGTCTCTCATCTCATCCCGCCTTCTTCGTCTCTCCCCTCATTTTTCCTCTCATTGATCCCCTCTTTATTTCAGCCGATTCGAGATTCAAGGAAGATTTATTTCTTGGTAGTGCAGCAGCTTATCATTTTAGATATACTGTAATATGCAGTATTTCAACAAAATAAGATATTTATGTTGGTTTTTGTGTGCATTCTGTGTCCCCAGTCTAAATAGCTGAGCGTCCACAGAAGCAGTTATATGTCTGGAGGTCGCCCAGGCTTGGAGTCCCATGCTTTGCTGTGTCCTTGAACTGTTAGTTGCTCGGGCACATCCAGGTCCGACTCCTGTAAAGCCCACTACTGACATCTCAGCGCTGTCACAGCTGTCAGTCAGCTCTCAGTGACGCCCATGTCCTCCAACACTTTCCATCTCTCAACACCCAGGCTTGCACCTCGCTTTCTATGAGGGGAACATGTCCCGGCCTGTCATACACTCATCCAGAGTGAAGTTTAGGAGGGGGGATTCGATTTTCTAAGTGGCATAACGTTCTCCTGAGAAGGATAGTGAGGTTTCTCTCTCCAGCAGTGGAAAGGCATGTACGATCCAGACTGCCACTCTGCCACAGCGGAGTAGCCTGCTCACATTCCACTCTCTCTCCCTCTCTCTCTCTCTCTCTCTCTCTCTCTCTCTCTCTTTCTCTCTCTCTCTCCCTCCCTCCCTGCATTTTTATTATTTTGATCTGGCAAGCACATGAGAGATAGTAATCTACACTTCAATTACATCGCACAAGTCATCAGATGCTATCTTGCGCTGGTGATAGAATGTGCTCTGAGGCAGCCCAGCGCCACTGTGAAACAGCCCCTAGAGAGCTACCGTCTCAGCGTGTGTGCAAGTGTGTGAGTTCAATCTATCTGTGTGTTTGTCTGTCTGTGTTTGTGTGTGTGTGTGTGTGTGTGTGTGTGTGTGTGTGTGTGTGTATCATTATTTGTGTGTGTGAGAGAGAGAGAGAGAGAGAGGAAAAGAGAAAGAGAGACCAACAGACCGACAGAGAGACAGACTCTGGGAACTAGTTCTATTTATCAGTATAACACACATATTTGCCAGTAGGGTACAGTGTTTAACCTCAGTTTGTCATTGTGCTGATTCTTATTACATATTGCAACCAACCGGCTGTAATAAGAGGACAAATTTTGTGCATTGTTTAGCCAGTAGAGGGCTAATGCAGGCGTGTTGTAAGGTCTTTGTCTGCAACCACTTGTCCTCCATGAACCCATGCTTTCATATGATTTAGTGCACTGGTGTGAGTTCTGCTGTTGAAGTGCCATTTTTTAATGACGTTCACTATATTTTTTTCTTCTTTCTGAATATTTCAATTTATTTTACAGATGATTTGAAAATGATCATGTTGAAAATGTAAGTTGTCACAGCTGTTAGTGAGTCCTGAGCAGAGATATGAATGGTCTGTGTCTCTTTTCTTTCCGGTGCTGCGGTCTTCCCTGCGCTCTGCCTTCATCTGATGCAAACACATTTTAAAGGTAAGTGCTACTACACAAGCATTCACTGAAGACCATTAATTAAACTGCTGGCATTTGAAATCCATTTACTAGATACTGTAGAACAACAGGACATACATTGTTAAATACACAACTCAATATGTTTGCATCCTGATGGTTGATGCATGCACCGTTTAGTTTAAATGTGAAATTTATTGCATGTACTTCTACTCTGATAAACACAAAGACATGCAAGGTAAGTGGGCAACAGATCTGTAACTGCACACCAGAAACCTGATCTGAATACCCTCAGTGGTGCAGTGGTAAATGAAACGCTCCCTCCACTTCACCCCTGGATATTCTCCCAAAATGGATTCTTATTTAAAAGAGAAAATTTCTATTTCCTCCAATTAAAAATGAATGATCTTTTTTTTTCCCATCACTTGATGTGTAAATGGTAGTAGAGGTGTCTGTCTTTCTCTGAGGCCAGCCACCTACAGTTGCGGCGTTCTTCCACTGAGTGGCAGGTATTCAGTTCTTATACTCCCCACCCACTAACACTGGTAAATCAAGATGGATGGCTGGATTCCATAGTTTTTATCAGCCCTTAATGTGCACTTATACAGTGACAGAGAACTCTCCTAGAAGACGACAGACCAATGTTTGCGAATTGAGCTGGAAGGAGATAGTGCTCTCCGGGCCCAGCCATTTTCTTCCATCAGAGAGCGTGTGATGTGAGGCAGCCCTGGCAGCAAGGCTGTGTCTCAGGTAGGCACGGCGCTCTGCGCTCTGCCCTGCCTCTCCTCTCCTCTCCTCTCCTCTCCTGCTGAAACAGCAGCTGGGAACTCTCACCTACTCTCCTCCCATTAAGCACCACTTCACGCTAGACAATAGAAGCTCAACTCATCATTGTGAGGCACTTTGTTGTCTTTTTCAAGGCATCTGCGAAGACTCAAATAGTAACCGTCCTTATTCTAGCGTGGCTACATTTTGGTCCCCTTTTATGTGTTTGTTAGTTTACGTCCTCCTGTCACGAGACTGACTAGATGTGATCTACAGATGTTAAAGGATAGGACTATTTATTTTTTGAGGTCTGTTACAACACGAAGCCATCTCTGGCCCTCTCTGCAGTGTAAAAATTTAAGCAGCTACGTCTGTTTTTAATCAGAGGTTTGATTGAAACAGTTGTACACAGCTCCAGTCTGTTTGGGGGGATGAGGTGGCAATGAAAATTTGCTCTCCGTCTTTGTTTGTATGTTACCCGCTGATAAAAGTGCCTTGATGTTTGAATATCTAACCGAATGAGAAAATGTAAATATTTTCTACCAGACATTTTGAGCGGGGCTGCATGCAGTGAAGGTCTCCAAAGCACACTGCTGTCTAAATGAGTGGTTATTGACAGACCTTTGGCGTCATGAGAATCACATGTTCTTTGAATCTCTGGTACTCTAGCAAATGTGATCCTCTCTGATGGTTTTATTTGAACTTATTTTGATGTCCCTGAGCATTAAGGGAAGTGACAGCTTACAAATAAATCCATAATTATCACATCTGAAAGCCGCCATCCCAAACTTTATTTGCATACCCAACACTTGGAGGGATGTGGGTAATAAACCCTGAGGGTCTCCCAGACTCTGGCAAAGTCGCGGCTGTCATCTCATCAGCCTTTGGGTCTTTCTCAGAAGCTAGCAAAAAGGGAAAGGCAGACTAGAGTGAGACAATACTGCTCCGTTAAAAAGAGGCTACAGTAAATGGGCAGGTCTGACTAAGGTTCAGCAGAGTACAAAAGGAAACTGAAGGACAAGATTGTTCCCATTGTGTTTCCACTGTGTATTTCCCCACAGAGCAAGGTCTGCCAAGGCCCCGCGGGCTTCATTTCACCCCTTCAAAACCCAACATATTTCTTTGAGTGTCCTGAAGATAGGAACACAATGACTGCCTGTAGAATTTCATCTTAATTCTACCTGGGAACACAAAAGACTAATCACAGCCATCACAAAAGCGCTGTTCCTGCAGCCCAGTGTGTGATAGGACAGGCTGCGGCAGCATAAAGGCCCGGCCCTCCAGAGAGCCAGGGAGCTGGAAAAGGCAGTCAAATGGGAAGGAGAATAGGCCAGGCGACACCCAAGATTATGTCTGTTCCACCGTATGGGGAGAACACAGGCCTATAGGAGCAGACATCTATCAGAGGAGGTCAGGCTCAGGGCCGAAGCAATAGAACAGTAATAACTTCCGAATGCGCGATGAGAACAAGAAAAGTTATGCGATAACAGTGTTCAGGATTTTTCATTGAACATGTATGTGACGTTGGAACATTATGAATAATTTGCTCGCTTTGCTCATTTCATGAAGAAATTAATTATAGGGATAGCCCACTCACAATAGGCCTTTTAACAGAAGTTGTTGATAATTATCAGAGGGAAGATGTGAGATGAATCAGTTGAGGTTTCTCACGTTTGGTTTATTTATGTGTTCCCTTCCCTACTTACCTCCTTCCTCCATATCCTGCATGATGCTGCACTTGGCACTCAGAAAAGGCCTACAGTATGTTGATCTAAAAGACTGGGAAGAAATAAATACAAAATAAAGAAATAAACCTGTAACTCTTTTTACCATCAGACAGAAAAAAGTGGAGAAATATTTTCAGGGACTCCGTGGCTCCACCTCCCAAACAGATATTCCCCTCTGTGGCTCAGCCTCAGTACCTCCCCAAAAGGTTCAGCTAAAGCTCATCTAATTGGTTGCTGGGCTTTAATTAGCTTGGCTCGTTTGCATGGCTGCCATTAGGAATTCAAATAGGGTGGAGTGATAGCTGACATTTCCCCCTTACTCCCCTCTTGCCAGAATCCTCCCTTCTCTGATTCATCTCATCTTCATTTCCCCAGATCCTGTTTTTAAAGTTTTATTTAGGGTGTCATTTATTTAACAAGGGATTATTTATTTAGTGCATCAAATCATTCTGGAATGAATATTTATATATTTGTGAGGGTTTTAAATATTTACATGGTCTCTCCATTTCTAGTTCGGAGCCACTGTAATGAGTGCTGTTGTTGGATGTTGAGGGGAATAACAAGACTGGTTTCAAAGTGAAAAGTCCTTTGAATATATTTCTAACTTAATTGGTATGAATCTATTATCAGGCTTGATGCTCTGATCATAGTTTAATTGGAGGTATATTATTATGGAGTGACTTTAGCAGTGGTTAATGGTATTTCATTCGGCTGATGATATTCATTTGAATGATAATGAATGATTCATGTCAAGGGTGGTGTGTGAAAACACTCGGCAGTGCCATGACCCCATGTCAGCTGCTCTAATGCACTCACAGACTCCTACTTGACTAAATTCCATTAATCCTCAAAGAAGCTTAGCCATTTTTGCCCTGATGCTCACTCTCTTTCTGCATCTTGTTTTACAGAGACACCATTGTGTAATGGTGGCTTATGAAAGAGGATGAACATTAGCAGGGCTGTGTCCCCAGGACTTGTACCAGTCTTCCTCCACTGGATCTGTCTGGTCCTACACTGTCGAGGTCTGAGCGTGCCAGTGGTCTAACCGGGCTTGTGGAGGCATGCGGAGGCTCACCGCTAAGTTTCCACGTATTGGGCCATAGAATAGTCTTATTAACAGCAGCTGCAGGCAGTAGGAGAACACAGAGCCAGGCGGCATGACTGTTGAACCAGGGAACGCCTCTCCTCTCCACGCTAGAACCCCCCCTAGTCTTAATGACTAACCAGAATGAGGAGTGGAGGAGAGGAAGAGCCTGGAAGAGCCTGATTTGTTCTGCATGCTAAATATGGCCTGTAATCTTTATTCCTCTGAGTGCCTTATTAAAAGTGAAAGGAAGATGAAATCCCACCAGCCAGCCCATCCTTTCTGCTGTTTATTAGAGGGGGCTTTTCCTCTGTTAATATTGAGGTTATGGTAACCTTAGTGGTGATAGATGCATCTTGTGACTTCAGGTAATAATAGCAATGATTGATTCCCACCTGAACCCTGGAGGTGTAATCTAGCAGGATGGAAGAGATAAAGTGGCAGCCAGCGTCTGAGAGATACACAGAGAGGCAGATTCCATCCAACAGTGCTGTTTATCATCCAGCAGACAACAGCGCCTTGTCAGAATTTATGATGTTTCCCCTCGTCTCTAATTCATCATTCATTAACTACTCTTTTCTCCCCTAAATCCATCTCTATTTGTTAGTTTTATCAGTAAGGTTAGGTTGAAAAATACCAGTGTGTTACTTTTTGATTCTCCGGGAAGATTAATGTGATTTTTGGCTGTAAGTGTGTCAGTTTAATCAGATGTGATTTGCTAATCAAAGTTAAATTCTTTCTACAGCAATAAAAGAAGCCATAATGATGCGCAGTAGTTGTCATTTGCAACAGGGCTTAAAAATGTCTTAGACTGAAGTAATTTATTTAGATCACTGCAGTAACGACACATTTCAACTGCAATTTGGTCTTACTACTGGAATACCATAAAAAAAAAATGATATTGAGAAAGAAAACAAAACTACATTTGTTGGAAATCTACACAATAATGTTCAGAGCGCAGCACATTTTGCAGTATTTCTTTGCATTGCATTTTTCTATAGAGCCGAAATGATTCCCATTTGTGAACTTTCTATCATTATGTAAACAGGCAAAACAGATAACCAGAATCAGAGAGAATATGATCAGCATATTTTATGTGCCTGTATTTGCATTATGGTGCTTGTGTTAGAGCACTAATGAAGCTCAAAGACAAGTGGAGTCCTAGATAATTATTTTTTTTTTTTTCCAAACCGCACACCTTTCCTGTTGTAGAGCTGTACTAGGTGGCACATCTATTATTCCATTAGCAGGTAATTAATGACACTCATTTGTGTAACTGTTATTAAGCCCTTTGAAAGATTGTTTGTGTTCAGATGAAATGAAACACATCCCAGAAGCCATCCATTGTGGCGGATAGATTAAAAGAGCAATAAGGCTCTTTGAAAAATGATATTTTATCAACGGTAATTTTTCACCGTACCTCAGGGGCAACGATGACAGGAAAACACTGCAGTCCTCCTTCATGTTGATATCCTTTTTTTAGTCAAACTACCAGGGGAGTACACTAAGTGTGATTTATTCATCCCTTGACCAGTAAAAGGTGTCAGCCAGGTGAAAATGGATGCTGGGAGAGTATTGACAGGAGAAATGGCTGTGCAGTTGTCCTGCTCCGTCACATCATATAGAGAGGAGGGGGGTAACCTGTCCTATACTCTAGATGTCTAGTTCACATGTCGGATTCTCACACAGTCTGCCTTTAAAAAAAAATCCATTTGCTGCTGCTGCTAAATATTATTCCCTCTTCATTTTCACTTGGATAATTCTAATCTTATGGACATTTTACATGTTTCTATTTCTTATTCAAGCTACTCTGTGTACTTTTTCTATATGATATTATAATTTTCTATTCGTTTTTTTTTTTTTTTTGGCCGTTGCTCACTAGTATCCTGGAGCGCATTGGATAAATCTCAGACGGGGATCTGATTTCCCACATGAGCAGATCAAATTGTCTCTTTTGTTCATAGTTTCTATCTGGCAATGTAGAAAGATAGAAGCTTCTTTTTTTTTTTTTTTTTGAGGGTTTTTTCTTATTGAGGGAAAAGGAGGATGGGGGAATCAAAAGCAGTGTGTCTTGTGAACAAACACCCAGCCTTTCCAAAGGAGAAGCTGTGTAACACGGGCACTGGCATTCCACAACTCCAACTGGAAAGGCAGAGAGCATCTCCTTGGGATTTATATTTAGCATTTGCTATGCTACTTATAAAATATTTCATAAATAATGTGAATATATTAGACAGGGAGAGCACTGTCGCAAGTCATTCCATATGCACTGCCATAGCAACAAGATGTTCCGCCTTTATCTGTTTAGGGCCCATGATTCTTAAACTGTTCATTGCCCACGTTTCCTTTTTTAATCAGAGAGTGTTTGGGATCCCCTGCAGCAGGGATCTAGATAAAAGGATTAACTCTGCCTCTACTAGTTAACCACGTTTAGACTTTGCCAGGCAGGCCCTCAAAATGAAAATAGATGGATTTCCAATGCCTACTTCAATGTGTTTTGATCCTGTCTCATTAAGTATCATGTGGCAATGCATTTATCAATTTATCAATAATTACGGCTCATTAATCTTTTTTTTTTCCAACGTATATATATACATTTTCTCATGACAGCAGTAGTGCAGATAAAGTGAATAATGCCTGCATATTGACTTTTGTTTCATGGTTTTATGAGGAGCTGAGTGAACAACAATTTGGTCAGCTTTACATTCTGCAGGTAAAAATTGATCATGGTCATATTTTGACTGTGATGTACAATGTAATATTATTATTGCACTTTCACAATTATTTTTGGAAAGTATAACATGGGTTATGTGTTATTTTAATCTGCATTGAAAAAAAATAAATAGCCGAGATGTCAATATTTCTCAATATTTAATTGTGAAATCCTGACAGTTAGGCTATCCTTCTCCTCTCTCAAATTTCCATTTCCTACATTTTTTAAAAGTAAAACCTCTTGAACATTCTCAGATTTGATTTCTGTAATTGAAATATAGTTGCTTCTCTTCATTGAAAAATATTTGGGAATTTTTAAAAAGGGAAGGAAAAAAAAGAAGATGGAGATGTCTACTCTTTGTCCAAATGTGTTAAAAGCACTAGTGGCTAAACTCCCAGCCTGGTGAGGCTTCAACACATGAAGCCTTGACCAAGGTGCTGCTGGGAGAAGATAGAGATCTTCCTAGCAGAGGACATCCAGATGTATTCATTAGTGTTGGATCCAGTGGGCCTTGGTGGAATCTGGAGGCATTATGCCGGCCACTGCTGCACTGCCGGCTGGGTAACACTGAGTCGCACACAAGAACTGGCTCCTTTGTCACTGCTGTTAGCATTAGCCAGAGATTTGCATATATTTCTCTTGGAAGCATTAAAGGAATACAAAAAAGACTAATTCACTATTGAAAGTCTCCCTTTCAAGATTAAAAGAGTCCCATTAGAAATGTATGACTGCTCATGTAGTTTTTATTTCATTTTTCTGCCCCCCCCTCCCCCCCCCCACATTTCTTTTGTGGGAGGCTTTGATTATTCGCCAGGTTGGGAGAGAAAAAAAAATGAAATGGTGAAAAAAAAACAAAAAAACAGCTGCCACCTTTTCTAATGTTGCTTGTTTTAGTTTTTCGTGGCAGTAGTTCTTTTTCCTCTGGTTATCTATAGAAAACTCACAGCATATTACTGAGGAAAGGATGAACTCTAATTTTGCATAGTGGTTGAAGCTTATAATGCTTATACTGCACAGATATAATATTATGTTCCAAATGTTTTAAGATTAATTGCTGGAGAAATAACACAGTAACGCGTTATGTCATGAACGTTTTTAGGGCATCAACATTTTTAGGGCACTTTATGGTACACGTCTTGAATATGTTTTTTTTTGTTTTTGTTTTTGCTTTTAACTTCTTTTCTCCCCGCGCTCGGCTCAGTTGAGTGCGTCGCGCCAGCCGGCCCCTGCCATGGTGGTACCACACAGACACCTGGATGAGAACATGTGAACAGCACTCCCAGAGGAAGTGCCCACAATGCTTATCACTCTGACCTGAATTCTGTGACGACAGACAATTTTACAAACAGCTGGGGATCAATCAAAGCCCACTTGAAATATGCCACCTGCCACTTTTACATTAGGAAACATGCTGTTCAAAATGGAACATTTTCACTTGTATTTGTGATTATTTTACAGGCAAAGTTGGTCTCCTCATGGGGCCTCAAGTGCCAAATGATTTATTCCTCCCTCCAGTGCCACCTCCACTCTCCAGAGCTGTGGTAAAGAGGTGGAGGGAAGGGGGAAGATTTACTTTAAGTTGTCTCTAAGCCTGGGGATGCAGTCAACAAGGGAAGGATAGATAGAGTATTTGTATTTAAGCTAAAATCCTGCACCCACCACTAACCCCAGCCCCCATCCCGCCCCCAATGTGCTGTCCATGTGCATCTGTGGGTTGTGTGAATTTATGACACCATTAAGTTTGACACTGTGAAACCTCAAAATGAATCTTGTAGATGAAATATAGCAGGCTCTGATACCTTAGAGGCAGAAGCCCCTCTTCATACAGTGTAACCTTGCTGTCGCTGGGTCTGAGGCCTCTGGACCGGCTCCTCTTGGTGCCCTACCTGTCCCCAAATTCAGTCTGGAGTCACTCCACACCCAGCAGGTGTCAGTGTTACTACTGTAGACACAAGAGAATGTCACCGCTACCAACACACAGATAGACAACTCTCTTGAGTGTCGCTGTGTCTTGAAGCTACACATAACTTGGTAGACAGCTGAGTTCTGCTGCCAGTCTGCCCTTAATTAATTGTTTTGAAGAGCAGAAGAAGCTCAATATGCAGTTATTCAACAGGTGGCATGTATATACTTTGAGGCTGCACTGGAAACAGGTGAATTAAATGCTGAGTGTTACTTTTACCTTGTGATCACATTGGCAAATAGGGTTTTTTGTTCTGTACAATTCCCCTTGACTCATTTTACAGTAGAAGCTCTTCTGTGGTGATATGAAATAACCACAAGGTGCCTACAATGTCATATATTTTTTGTAGTGTAGTCGGTTAAGTTGAGTGTGTGAGTTTTATCTAAGGCTCTTCAATGAGTCTGGAGGGAGGGGATGAGTGTGTGTGTGTGTGTGTGTGTGTGTGTGTGTGTGTGTGTGTGTGTGTGTGTGTGTGCAAAAGCCAACTCTCCAGAATACAAATAGAAGAAAAAAAGAGCCTCAGAAATCCACAATAGTGCTCATTACATGTCTGTGGTTGAACTTGAAGTTCTCATTACACTCAAGCAAAATAAGGCAAACATTTCCTGTGGACCACATGCCACTTCTTGGGCCCAGTCAATCTCACTGAAGGTTGGTCCCAGACAAACAAAAAGTGGAAGAATAAAAAAAAAATCAGAGGAATTCAAGTATATCCACAGGATGAAGCAGATGTGTTGGCTGCGGTGTTGTGTGAGTTATTTTAGCCAGACTCTTAACTCTCCTGAATCCAGCGAGCTTGGTCTTCCCCATCTGGTGTGTAGAGTGTCAGTCCTCCAGAGTAATGTTCGACACGAGGTCAGCAGAACACCACAGACTCGCTACATATGCTCCACAAACTGTTGCTGTTGGTCAGGAGAACATACATTATAATCCAGATTAAACCGGATAATTAGCTTGTTGTCAGCCATTAATTCTGGCAGGTGAAGGGGGCAGAGGGGGGAATAAATAATGTGCCTGTGTCTTGTGACACGGCGGTAAAAAATGGGCATCTTTCCAACAGCTCATTTCAACTCTTCTAATTGGCCTCATTGTAGATGAAATATTAAATGGCCAGCCTGGCTATTAATGCTGACTTTTATGGATTGGATGCTGTTGTACTTAATATACCGGCTCAGTTGTCCCTTTTATTCCTCGGCAGTGTCCTGTCTGCCCGTGATGTATTGCATGAGGCGCAAACCCACCGGTACACAATGGGGTTTCAGCCCATGTGAAGCTCTCTGGCACTGGTCCAGACTGGGAGTGAGAGCGGTCTGAGCAGTGTTGTCTGGGACTTTTTTCTGCTCTGTAGCATAGCCGTCATTAGGGAGGCTACTTGGTGGCATTGCACTTTGAAATTTGCTTTCATTTTTATTTTCTTCAGATTTTTTTCTTTTCCAAAAGCTCTGTAGCAGTTATTGAGAACAAAGTGAAAATGTCAGGGGTGAGATAAGGGCCACCAGACAACTGAATCTGAATTATGTGTTCTGAATTTGTATGTGCCATTTGAATCAGAATTTTAAAAACTGAACTTGCATTTAGTTGTTTGAAATTCTTTTTTTTCTTCAAAAATATTGTTATTTGTAGTACACATTTGCAGACTTTAAGCAACCTTTCAAAGCTACGATTTCAAATTCAACTCTTTAAAGGCTTTCAGATTGTGTGTACTTAGGAAAAGTAGTAGCTTGCAGATATAATCAAATAATCAAACTGACTTTGGAAGCTCTGAGAGGCAAGAGAAAAAAAAAAAAAAAAGGATTCTCTTGGCAGATCCAAATATTAAGTTTCATCTAATATTTTTTTATCCCGCGTTTATCCACATATATTGACTTACCAGATGAAAAAAGGTAGACTAATAGGTAATATATTAAACTGTAGCAACGCTGGAAGAGCCCACTAGCTGCTAAGTTGGTGCGGTGTTGTTTTCAGTGCTTGGAGACAGCGACATCCGGGTTTACGCCTTGTTGCTCCTTGATTCTGTGTGGTTTTCAGCCACAGGAGGGCAGTAATGCACCAAAGCTCCAAATTCAAAAACAAACCTAACGCATTTTTGTTTCAGGAAGAACATTCACGATTATGATTCAAGTTTATGAGTTCCGCACCTTGCAGTCTTTTAGCCTAGCCTTCTTATCTGTTCTTGCCTAGCTGTAAACGGAAAGCTTGTCAATCACAGCAGCCTCTTTACACAAGGGAGATGCTGATCCATAGGCTATGTGTAATTCCTGTATTGGCCTACTTGGTTTCTCTGACTGGTCAATCTCATAATGGCTTATCCTACACAGTGCATCCTATTGTAATAATTCTCACCCATCAATAAATGTGTCTATCGTAGAACAAATTCAGCTTGCCTTTGTCAATAAATTAACTGAAAGTGCTCCAATACCAAATACTAGCTACTATGTGGTGGCTCTGTCTGCAGTAACAACTGGTAAGAGAAACTATGGTGGGCAAGGGACAAGCGTGATATCAAATATTGGTAAATTAGTGTTTGACATTCTAAGTCACCTCCATAGTATATTTATAGTCCATGGATCAATGCTTGTATAACATGCCCAATAAAGATTTTACTATTCTGCAATAACAGTGCATAGATAATTGCATGTTTCAAAAGATGGCTGAAGGCAACTCTGTACTTGTGGGTGTGTAGACTTACACTGAGGAATTCTAACAACTAATTCAGCCAGAACAGGGTTGTCTGAAACGTATCAACAAAGATGCTATTGGAAGACTGATCCTTAAAGAATGGAGAGACTCTAAAATTAAAACATTCGTAGTAAGCTTATAAAAAATGCATCACCAAGACTGTTAAGGCATAACATTATGACCATTAAGGATACTCACAAACACTTAACTTGACACTTGACATTTTTCTAGAGCGAGAGAAAAAAAAGTCAAATTGATGTTAACATGCACATCATCGAAGTGCAGTTATCGACTCAATCAATGTGCATTCGTGAAAGAACCAACGAAGGCTAAGGTAAATGCGTGCCAAGGTGTGGAATTCATAAACTGATCGTTAATTTCCTGAAACAAAAATGCGTACGGCTTGTTTTGAACACGGAGCAGTGGTGCATTACTGCCCTCCTGTGGCTGAAAACTATACAGAATCAAATAGTGACCTGGTGCGAACCCACTGACACTACCGCTGCACCAAAGAGGATTATACTGCTTCACTCAGCAGCTAGTGGGGCCTTCCAGTGTTGCTGCAGTTTAATATGCTACCTGTTATTCTGGTAGCTTGTTCACGAGTCAATATGCTGAGATAGCAACAAGAAGAAAAAATGGTAGAACTCAGAAAAAGGATCCTGGCAATTTTTTCCATGTGTTGGTAAGTCAATATATTTAGATAAACAGGGGAGAAAAAAATAGACGAAACATAGATATCTGGATTTGCCAAGAGAATCCCAATTTTTTCCCCCTCCCTTGGCTCTCAGGGCTTCAGTAGCTAGTTTGATTTTATCTGCAAGCTACTGCTTTTCCAAAGTACCTGGATGTTGCCACAGTCTGAAAGCTTTTCAAGAGTTGAATTTGAAATCGTGGCTTTCAAAGGTTACGTAGGGTAGACAAATTTGTAGTACATATAACAGTAATTTTAAATGTTGCTTTCCAATTAAATTGAAACTGAATTTTGAAAAAACTGAATTTCATACAAGTAAAATACAAGTTTGATTTTGAAAAATGATGGTTCAAATGCCAACATTCAGTTTCACTGATCACATACAAATTCAGAACACATAATTCAAATTCAGTTATCTGGCACAAATCTTACAGCATGCTCACAGAAACTTAAATCTGTATATATTGTGTCACTGTACAAATTGTTTTTGATTCAAAAAGGGAAAAGACAGGCCAGCTCTAATGCTGCGGTGCTCTGCTAGAAGAATCATAGCCGTATGGGAGTGCCAGCAGCCAGGACTCCTGAAGAAGGACGTCCCCCTCAGCATCATCCACAGTGGGGGAGGATGTGGCTGTTTTCAGCCTCGTGGGAAGACGTTGGCCAGGGACCATAATGCCTGCAGCCGCTAGCAAAGCCCCCTAAAATATTCATCACATAACTTTTCTCTGTGACTATATGTTTTTAGCAGATGGTAACATTTTTGAGTGGAGAACAAAGTTGTAAAAGGAATATGATTTCACTCGTTGCCATGGGAACAGAGATGGATGAAGATGTTTCATGGTTCACTGGTTGCCTCGTCTCAGCTTGTGTGTGTGTGTGTGTGTGTCTGTCTGTGTGAGTCTGTACGTGTGTCTCTGTCTGTGTCTGTGTGTGTGCGTTTGTAAGTGTGCATGTATGCACGTGCATGCGTTCACATAAGGAAGTGTTTATATAACTATTGAATGTGTGAGTGAGTAGCAGATTCTGCTGCCACTTAATTTCTCTGAAGGATATTAGCGTTAAGTTGCTCAGTGAAAGGTCAGCGCAGTTCCAAGAGAGGATCATTTCCTAATACACTATTACAAGGAGTATCAAGTTCCTAGCACTATAGAAATAATATACGCTCTTGTCAAAAGCTCTATTCAGAGCATGATTTATTTTGCTCTGTGATGGTGAAGTGGTGCTCATTTCACAGTGTATTAGCTGACTGTCTAAATAGTGATGATTCAGTAGCATGGCTGCTCATTTTCACATGACACTTGAAAGGGAGGATCTGTCGATAAATGCGACAATAACACCAGCCCAAGTTATCTTGTGCCGTTTTTTAGCTGCATTTCAAAATGAGTGTTCTCCCATTCGAGAGGAGCTAATTAGATTGTGTGAGTTGCATGATATGGGGTCCTACACATAAAAGCCTCGCTGTGGAGATGAGCAACGGTTGCCTGTACCCCAGACAGTGCTGATAGCGCAGCCACTCCTTTAATTCCACTCTCAAAAATCAGATCCTAATTGGGTGTCTGATTTTAGTAACTTGTTCAGCAATTTAAGAAAATTGCTTTTTGAAATGTAACAATTTCACTGATCTTAAGCGTCTCATTTCTCACTCTGTGCACTCCACTGAGGACTGTCTCTTTTCAGGCCTCATCAGGCAGTAATTGAAAGGTCCTCCTTCGCCTGTAAACCACTGACCCCTTAGAATTTATCAAGCAGTTCATTTGGAAGCATGAAAAGCTGTTATTCAAGTCCAACAGGACGCCAAATACGATAGGAGCAGAATGACAGTTTTTTTGGCTGGTAATTGTTTAAGCTGCTGGTATATTACTTATGTTAAGCTGGTAATTGTTTAAGTTGCTGTTGATGTCAAATGTGTTTTCTTCCTTGAGTCCTCATCTTGTACAGTCTAGTAGCCTTGCCCGAGAAAGCACACTAATATACAAATGCACACATAAAAAAAAAAAACACACACAAAAAAACCCCAACAAAATCACATGCATGTGCATGCACACAGATGCACACACATACACTTGTGATGATATATTTAATCTGACTTGGCAGTGTGGAGCGCAAAGAGACCAGTTGAAGAATGTAGTTATTAGAAGCGGCACCTGCAGACTGAGCATGGAGCCTTTTATTTTGTTCCCATGACAAAGAGGAAGACAAAATTTCCACAGAGGCATGTATGAGTGGTGAAGTGTAGTTTAATGGGATGATTTTATTCATCAAGCGAGGTCTGTGCACTCGTCCACTGCGAAGCTGCCTTGAGGGACAGTGAGTGATTCCGACCACTCAGCCTCATTATGGAATCATATTAATATTTAAGGGGCTGGAATTGAGGAATAAAGAGGGTAATTGATAGCATCAAAATGGAAGTGTTTGAACTCTATTATATTATTTAAATATTTCTAATAGTGCTGCTACAATATGTACTAAAAATGCACCTAAACCGATTTTCTTTTCTTTTCTTTTTTTTTTTTAAAAAGTACAAATGTAACCCTTGAGCCTTGTTGTGGATGGCATACACAGTTACAGACGAGAATGAAACACACAAATGACTGGCTGATGAGTTGTGCCAAGCAGAGGGGATTGACTCATGAGATAAGCAGTGGGGTTTGTCTCCCTTACCGCAGCTAAAGAGCCAAGAGCCATCCTTTTTTGGAGAAAGAATGGGAGAGAGAAACAGCCCAGTGCTATTTGTTTTCATTTCCTGTTTATTTTAATCTTGATAACCCGATACACAGGGTTATCGAGATTAAGTACTCAGGGTAAGGACAGTAACCTTTAAGGATTTAAGTGTATGTGTGTGTGTGTGTGTGTGTGTGTGTATGCGTGTGTGTTAATCAGCTGATTAGACTATATGGGAGAAGGAAAGTGACATGTAAGCATAAATGAGTCTGCAGGCAAGTAGACTGTGAATGATAATGATGTTCAGGAGTTCTACTTAGCATAACATAAGGGACTGCTGCTTGTGCTCATGGCATTCTTTAGCATGTAGTCAGTGGACTTTGTTATGGAGTAGCACTAATTAGGCTTTACCACATTTAGCCAACGGCTCTACAAAATCACCATTGTGGCTCCTCTCTGAATCGTGTGCTTGATTTAGCCCGAGCGTTGCATCAGCCAGTTCTGGGGATGAATGCTAACTTCTACCTGTTATGAGAACGGCATATGGAGACACAGCCGTACAGGTGCATGCAGCCTGTTATTTGATTGTAGCCTAGAGATTGATAATCACACAACAAAGGGACCAGGATGATGTTCAGTCTGCTCCATGAAAAAGCTTCCAATAAATGCTTTTTAGATAGAGCATGAAAAAATGCCAGTACATAGACAGATTGCAAACAGATGCCAGCCCACCTGTAGCTCCTCGTGGTTTTCTCAGTTAATTTTCTGATTGGCTGTTTTGGGGGGAATAAAGGTGTTAGAAAGGCAATGGGCCTCTGGTCCAGGACCTGCCAAAGAATAATATTCGTGGTGCAGTAATAGTGAAATATGATCATGGTGTTGCTTGTTGCTGCATGGATCAAAGTTCATAGTGATCATAAATAAAAGCTAGACAACATAGCTGGCACTGGATTTATAAAAAACTGTATAGTCTGACTTTTTTCAGACTAAGTCTATTGGTGCAAAAAAAATAAATAAAACAAAAACAGAACAATAGAACATTGTATAGGCTTATATAAAGAAAAAAGATTAGCAAGTAGTCAGCAAGGAGACAGCAGTTGAAAGAGTTAAGACTATTTATTGATAGAGTTACTTCAGTATTTCTAGTGCATGATTATGTATATAACATATGATTGTATAATCCATTGGTGGCCTTATAGATTTATGAGTGGCCTGGCCTTATGTTGTCTACTTTAAAGGAATAGTGCACTCAAAAATGAAAATTTTGTCATTATCTAAGTTTGTATGTCCACCTAACACAGAGGTAGTTAGCTAGCGCAGCTCCATGTCAGCCTTCTCTAAAACAAAAATGACAAAAATGAACATAAAATAACTCCAAACAGCTCGTGCTGCATAATCCAAGTGTTCTGAAGCCAAACGATTACACTGAGTCCACAAGTATCTCATTACCTCATTATCTCCTTGATTTTCATCACTTACAACACACCAACAGTCTCCCTACAGTAGCAAGCAGATGTTGCCTCCAAATGTCGAAATATTGTAATTACGGGTAGAGCATGCTTGAACAACCCAATTAAGTGGTAAATACAAATGAGAAAGTCTAATTTTACATGACACCCAAGATACCAAGATGGGACATTCTCACTCTTTGTTTAACTTTTAGGTGTCACGCATATACATATAACAACTTTTAGTCAAAAATAACTGATGCGAGTATTCTCCTCTTCATTCTGCTGTTGCAGCACGAAGTAGCTCTGTACCACTTGGTTCCTAACATTTTTGTTTCATGGTCCATTTTGTTATTTCTGACTAAAAAGTAATTGAATGCGTGACGTGTTGCATTCACGACTGTAAAACTCAGAAGTACGAGTTGACGAGGTGCAAATGAAGGCAGCAAGGCTCTTCCACCAGATTGCTGTAGGGCGACAAGAGTGAGGTAATGAGGTAAATATTGGACTTATGGACTCAGAGTGCAGTTGTTTGGTGACAAAACACTTGAACTATGCTACACAAGCTGTTTGGAGTGATTTTATTTTTGCCCTTTTTGCCCTTTAAAGACTACAGTTGTTTTGCAGAAGGCTGACATGGAGCTGTGTTAGCTAAGTCGCTGTGTGTTATGTGGACATACAAACTTAACTGGTGTTTTGACTAACATGAGGGTGAGTAGATAATGAGTGAATTTTCATTTTAGGGTGAACTATTTCTTTCATAATTTACAAATATAATAAATCATATAGTCATATCATATTGTAATATAACACTTTGTACTGCTACATTATTTGCATCTGTGCATTGTATGGCACAAATGAATGCTAATCTGGTAAACTTTGATATGCTATTCAGGCAGTTGCTTAGTAGCACTGATGAACAACATCTTCACATTAAGACAGGATTTAACAGACTAAGTTGTGAGTGTACGTGCTAAGGAAGTCCTGAGTGCTATAAGCTCTGCATGAGACCATTTTGTTGCACTGAAAACAAAAAGAAAACAAACAAAAACAATTGAGCACCATTTGATATTTGACCACATCTTTTCTTTGTGTTGCTAATAGCAACAGTGGGAATTATACTATAACTGCTGCAGTTATACAAAGACTGTGAATGAGCGATGTGTGATTAAGGAGCAGGGCAGCAGAATGCTATGATGCCGTGTCTATTGGCAGAGAAAAAAACACTAATGCACTGACTGCAGCCAGTGGATTTTTCTTGTGGAGTGCCTGTGTTGGTATAAATAGATAGCCAATTTGTAAAATCGTCCGCCTGAACATAAGCATCTTGGGCCACTCTAATTGGTCAATTTCCCGCCTGTATTGAGTGCCTAGATTGATTTATTGCCTTTTTTAAAAGGCCGTGGGGACCCACAGAACAGCTGTGCCAGCCGTCCGCGCCGGAACTGTTATGAAAACAAGGGGCTGAGTGCTGAGCGTCGGACAGCAGTCACGGCAGCGAACGGCAAGTAGAATGGAGCAGAGCGGCATGGCAGACAGCTGGCAAAGACAGCGTCTGCTGTCTGGCACCACTGGAGATGCAGGATTTATTTCAGCAAACACTGCTGAGTGGAGAAGCCCTGCCCCGATGGAGCTCTCTCTCTCACACACACACACACACACACTACACACACACACATACAGGCATTTGCTTGATTGCCGCATTGCCTTGATCATATGAGGGCCTGTGTGATTGGAGCCAGAGAATAGACATATTTCATGTCATGATATCCCCCCATCCACTTGGCATGGAGAGGGCTCAGTGAGAGCGGATTTGAGTGTTCTGTCTCTCGGGGCTTGAGTGATAGCTCCCCAACCTGAGCCTATCTCCACTGAATCTAGCTGTTTGTGAGCAATCATAGTGATTTACTCTCCTGCCTCGGATCTGGCTGAAACAATTCCATCACACACAAGATTTGGAATAATATATCCATCTACTTGTGCACATGTGACCTGTCTGAGGCTTGCTGTGCTTGTTTTACCGGTTCCTATCATAGTGTATCTCAGTGGTTAGAGATGTGAACTGTGATGTGGACTGTGTTTCATCATCAACTGGTGTTTCGGGCAAGAAGCAAAGCAAAGTATTGTTTGTAACCTATGACATATGACCTGTGCTGGTAGCGATACAGCTGTGTGCTAAATATATACCAGTAAAAAGTTTGGACACACCTGATTGAATGTACTATGTTTTTCATTATCTTAAAGCCATTTTGATCTAAAAGCTTATGCTTAAATGCTTGAAATTTGTTTCTTAGACAAATATAAATAGTGAATTTCTTTCCATCAAGGCAAAGGGTGGCTACTTTAAAGAATCTAAAATATAAGATAGTTCAGATTTTTTTGGTCACTGCATAATTCTATTTGTGTTACAGTATTTCATAGTTTTGATGTCTTTACTCTTGGAAATGTGGAAAAAAATAAAAAATGTGTGTGTCCAAACTTTTGACTGGTAGGGTACGTGATGTTGGAACGACTGCCTACTGTGAGTCTGGGCTGTGTATGACATAAGAGAAATGCTTCCTTAAATACAAGCACATGTCTGTATTTCCTCTCACCACAACACATTTTCTCCATCAGGTTTCTGTAGTCTTTTTTTTCCCCTTTTTGATTACATGTACGAAGATAGTTTCCTCATACAGTTCTTCACCAGCCACCGCCCTTATTTTATCCCCAAAAATGTAATAATGAAGCTATTACAAATGACCCTCATTGTCTGGTTAGACAACCCTCCACCCTTGTGTGAGACATTTGAGATAATCCACTGCATGTTGAAGCATCTACTGTAAGCATCCTTGCCCAGCCATTGACTCTGGTTCTCTTGTGAAATGTGAGCGCAGATAGCTAAGTGTCTCCTTTTTGAACTGTGATTCTTAGAAATTCCTGCATTTAGCACTGGGGATTGGGAGCTTGAGTCTTCCACAGGCATTTGAATGCACATCTCGTGAGTCCTCCACTAAAGGCAAGAGAGAGAGCAAGAGCGTGTGTGTGTGTATGTGTGTGAAAGAGAGAGAGCGAGAGAGGGAGAAAGAGAGAGAGAGCGAGAGAGGGAGAGAGAGAGTAATCGCACAGTCTTCATCTAGTACTTAACTTTAGGAAATATGAGTCTGGTTTAAGATGAAAGGGACTTAATCTCAAATGCCTCAAATGCCTCTCTCCTTTTCTCTCTCTCTGTCTCTCTGTCTGTCTTTCTCGCTGCTCTCTGTCCATTGGGACTGGCCCATTCCAGCACATTGGAGTGCATTATGTAATCCCCTCCAAGTCTCCACGCCCTGCAGTAATGGTTTAATTAGGGGAGGGGAGGCAGGCATCATGGCATGGCCCACCTGCCATCTTTTCTCAAACATGCACCAAGTGATTTCTCCACCAGAGACACCTCTCAATCTATCGGTCCTCCTCCACACACTTTGATAAACACTATCTGATTGATATCTTTTTAAGCTGTTAGCATTGTGCCTGCTGATGCACGCGGAGAGGCAGAGTTAACAGAGCTAGTCTGTTCATTGTCCCACGTGCAGCTTGTGGCCCCAGCCTCTATCCTCTTTCCTTTTCCTTTAGCAGGCTGCCTCTCCACCCCACCCAGTCCCTAGCCAGCCAGCCAGCCAGTGCGGGCATGCTCAGTCTGTCAACACTTCCACAGCACTCCGAGTGTTTGAATGGAAACAGGAGGAACCATACAGACTTGCCAGAACAGGCCCCATGCAGAAACGGGGGGTTAATACCATGCTATGATGTAACTCGGTCTGCCACACTTAAGCCTTACACTAGCTCACTGTGTTTTAATAGATATTCAGTTCCATTCCAGTTGTGTGAATGGTAAACATGCTGAAATTGTCAAGTGAGAATGTTTATACTTTGTAACACCGTGCAGGTTTACATTAGACATTGAGGTATTTCTATGTTATTACATGAGGAAATTTGAACCTTGCTGTACTCTGGCAAGCTGTATATACTGTATGTAAACGTAATCATTAGATGTTTTATTTTTCATTTTTCAAATAGTTCCTTGTAATTTTTTTGGAAGTTTTTTTTATATAGATAACTGAGTATAAAGTGACTCTATTTCTTCTAGTTTCCCACATTCTCAGATCCATACCCAGCATGTTGAGACTTTTTTCATGATCACTCAGTAAAATAACAAATTGCAGACTGTTCTTGACTTCAAAGAGATGCCCTCATCCTCTGGAAAGAGCACATGGTCCTCATTGAACCCAGACCAAAACCTGGTTGTTCATCACCAAACAACCTCTCTGACAGTTTAGGATTTCTGTGACCTGAGTTGATATGTAATCACACAGAATGAATGGTGTTTTGACTTGACTTGTTTATGTTGGTGCACACTGTAGTGTGCCCTCCAGTGCTCTAAATGTGAAGGGCTTATCAGAGAGAGGAGAGGCCAGCCTCACTCTAGGGCTGAAATCTGTCTCTCCCAGGAAGAGATTGTCCTTGGGTCAGGATTCACTCTGCTCCTGGCACAAGCACATACACACACACACACACAAACACACATTTTGCATAGGGTTAACAGCACTTCCTTCAGTGTTCTTGCTGTCCTGGAGGGCTGAATAGAATTAAGCAGAATTTGATAATGACTTATTAAAAACTGTGGCTGAATAAATGAAGTGTGTTGTGTAGCCATTAGAGGATGGGAGCTATTATGTTAAACGTTTTGATTTGTGAAGTGGGGTGTGGACTTGCTAATCCAGAGACAGTTGGGGATGCTGGAGGGTGGAATCAAGCCATGCATATAATATGAGAACATTAGGTTGATGTACACAGACGGGTGCTTCTGAGCAAGAGAAATAGGGATGATCGATGAACTCCAGAAGGAAAGAATGATGGATATGAAATTAGTTAATTCACCCCATGGAGCTTAATCAGATCAGAGATATAGTAATGTTAAAAATCCACATTGTGGAAGAATCCACACTAGATCGTTGTTAGTCAACTTACATTTCTATCTCTTCAACTAAAAGAGACAACGATTCGATTTCAAAAGTTCCTGTATATTACAGTTAAAGGTTGAAAAGCTGGATCTATCTGCAGACAGGTGTCATTGTATTGTGAGTCTGGCTGAAGCAGGCCAATAGGGATCGAGCATTTCTCCTCAGCCTTTTCCAGGCCTGACTGCCAGACTCCGTCTGAGACTGATAAATCACCCTGCCCCAGCCCTTCTCCTGTGTTTTCTTTTCAAATGTAGAATCGATGGATTTTTCCTTCGTTTCATTGACCTGTGCATAATGGTGCTCTCACTCCTCTACCATTGGGAAGGAGCCCAGCGCTGCAGACGTGCTTGCCCAGGCAAAGACAGGCGGCCTGGGCTTTGTGTTGCTTATTGTTCAGCCTGGAGAAATTAATGTGCTGTGAAATTAGCATTTTATCTGACTGCAGATACAGTAATGGAGGCAATTAGAGTGCAGGGGAGAAGCAGTGCTCGGGGTAGTGGCGAGGTAAGGGACAATCCTCGAGCTGCAGGAGCCCAGCGGAGAGCTGCACAGCCGGCCTCACAGATAACACAATCACCTCCGTCTGGCAAACAGCACCGTCTGACTGGAATGTCTGTTGGTTAATAAAGAACACATTTGTTTTATGAAATGACACTGTGTCATTTAGATTAGCTAACTGGGAAACCACCCTGGAAAAAAGGCTGCAAAATCTTTTATTCTTATGTTACAAAGGCTGTTCTTTTTTTTATGCATTTGAGAATAGCATCCTGCTGTTGACTTTTACATTTTTTGTGGAGTTGCACAGTAGACAGTAGAGCTCATAGCTGCCATTATTGGAATGGTGGGGATGCAGTAATGAAATCAATGTACATTTTGAGCTTAGATCATTTCTCATCAGTTATTTCCAGACATGACATTGTGTATTTACAGCTGCTGGGGCACATTGTCAACTCTCTTTATCACGTCTCCAGATTGAAATTGATCCCTCTGATTGTGAGCCACAGGCGAGGAGATGGACCTTATCAGATGTTGGGAAGCTGGCAGTATGCTATGTTGTCACCTGAAGCCTCATAGATTGTTTATTTATTCTTCAAAAGACTCTCAGATGTGATGCTGGAGGGGAGATGCTAACATAATGCTATGTTTAATTCTGTAAGCTGTAAGAGAGAGTCGTGGCACTGCTTATGAGCCTTTGCTGGGCTGCTGAAGTCGTGCCCGTCTCTACAGTATGCCCATACAGCGTTATTGGACACTCGTACTGTTATTGCATTCCTGTGTTATAATGTTCTTATGGCACTGCATATCCCTGTGGGTTCCACTGAACATCCTGTCAGGGCCTGAGTTCAATATTGACACAGCTTACAGTTACACTGAGAAAGTTTCTTCAAAGTTCACCGAGCAGAGAATAGATGAAGTGTTCTGTCTTTGGTCCACATGACCTCCTGAGCGGTTAGTTTGTTTGGCATGAGCAGAGTCAAACAGGTGCACAAAGACTGCTGGTCAAGACATGCTCAAGTATATTCTCCATCGTACAATATTTGGCTGAGGTAGACTGAAAGTGAGTATACAGAACTAAATGGAATTTTACATTTTCCTATCTGTATAAAATCTCAAACTTAGAGATAATGAGCCTACTTTTGAAGAACACTTTTTGTTTTCCATATGGTCAGTAAAATGTAATAAATGGGATATATACTGTCTATAAGTTTGTGTATTCCATTTTTATGTGATTATATGAGTAATTCTGACAATATGAATCACCTTTATGTTTATACTAATACTCTAATTTTCTGCCAACACGTGGGTCCAAGCAAGTGACGCAGAACTTTTTTTTTTTTTTTTTTTTTTTTAAATCTGCTGGGGTGAAACCAGCCACCCACCTCAAGTCCCCCTCTGCTTTTCTGAGTAAAGACAGCATGACTTCTGCAGTCGGAGGATCACGCCCAATAAGAACATTATCCCAAAGAGTGCACTGGGCTGGCAAGAGTCTGAGATAATACCCCTTCCTCTTAAACTCCACCAGCTCCAGCTCACAAAGCAGGCGGGGAGAGAGAGAGAGAGAGAGAGAGAGAGGGAGACCTCACCAAATGATACTCCATAGCACCCATGAAACCAATTGTTCCTCCGCCACCTTATACTTTATGGAGGAAAGGTAAAGGATGGCTGGGTGTCTGCATAATATCCTTATTCTCAAACATGAGGGTGTAGTTCACGTGTCGATCAGTGTCAACACACCTATGGTAAATGGGCCTGCGCTGTCTTTTCTTTTCAGCTGTAGAGTGTTTCTCTGTCTGTGTAGACAGTGGTAGTTGGTCCACAGGGTATTATCCATTCTGATTGGGAGGCTGTGCTGCCTCTGAGGAGAGGGAGATAGATGAGGACATGCCACAGTGCTGAGGTATGTGTATGATTAGAGAGGCAGCTCTGATACCTGTCACCAGCAGCATGTTTACGCGCTAAATGATGCCGATCCAATGGATAAGTGCCAGCGGTGCAGCAGATGAATGAGAGGTCTCAAGCAGCCATTTACAATATCTTCAGTGTGAGATTAGCCACATTACACAGCGACACTTAGGAGCGACACCTTTGTCTGAAAGAGCTCATCTTGAAAATACAAATGGGATTCCTGCAGCCCCACGCTTTTCTTCTCTCACTCTCTCGTTTACAGCTCTTCATTGTGAGTGAAATTGAAAGGCTCTCTCCTCATTAAGGCCAGTGTTGAAGTGGGCAATGTTATGCAACCTGAGTTATCTGCTCAGCACTCGGCCCTGGCTTGCTACAGACAGACCCCCTCTACTCAGAGCCCCTGTTTTCTCTGTGCTCCCTCACTGATCTCGGACCAGGTGTTGTGGCTGAGGCTGACATACAGCAAGAAGGCAATCTGTCCCGAGTCCAGCCTAATCAGAGGGCCCCAGGTTGAGCGCAGACTTGGCCCGGGGCCTCACATCTTGTTTGAGTTAACAACGCAAGCTGAATGGCCTGTTTACAATCTCCACAGCAGGGGCAGAAAACCTCACTAAATCTGTCTGGATGGCTGTCAGATGTGGAACAGATGTGCTGAAATGGAGGAAATTATGTCAGTTCTTTTTCCTCTCTCATGTGACCATGATGACTAAAGAGCCGTGATCAGGGTGATGTGATTACACAGAGGGAGACTCTCACTGTGGTGACAGTAGTGCTATGTCTGTTTTTTCAGCTTTAGAAGGCACATAGCGGGGACACTCTTCCTTACATGCATCACAATGCCCTCTACAGGTGCAGATTGGTGACATTATTTTTTTTCTGACTAAAATTTTATTGCTCCACACTCCTGTTACTGCTGTTAACTGTTGGAGAGCACAACATATAGTCCTGGCCCTCATTAGAAAATACTGAACAATAAAGTGCTTGGCCAGTCTGAGGCAGCATTAAAAATGTACACTGTCAAAAGTACAGGATGCTTACTTTCCCTCAAATATTTATTCACTCTCATGGACCTTGAAAGCTTCAATGTAGATTGCTTGAAGGGGGGAGATATGGAGTTGGGCTTGCTCTGTGTGTGTGTGTGTGTGTGTGTGTGTGTGTGTGTGTGTGTGTGTGTGTGTGTGTGTGTGTGTGTGTGTGTGTGAGAGAGAGAGAGAGGGAGAGAGACACCTGGTCACACCTGTCTCTCACTCTGGGCTTCGTTCTGGGATGCTGCATCGCACTGAGGGCCATGCAAGGCACCCACAACAGAGTGCACTTACTGCCGGTGCCCAGGGAAATCCTCTACAATGGCTACGGTATATAGAGCCATATTTCCATTAAGATAAGAAAGAAAATAACTCAGTGTCTTTGGCGTGTTGTGCACACGCCCAAAGCTATTCAAACAACATCGCCATCGTTCACTTCATATCATGATGTGCAACACTGGTACAAATTGTTTATGTGTTTATCTTTGACGAGCGTGTCGCACAACATTGACTTGATTAATTTGTGTTTTATTGTTTTAACGCATCTCCTGCCGCAGTCGTATGGATGAGAGAGCTCACATTTGCTAAACATGTGCAATGTTTCAATTATGGTTGTAATTTACCTCATCAAGTGGAAGGAGAAGTAGATTAAGGGTGCTTAGAGAGATGAGAAGGTTTGTAATGAATGTTAGGTGTATTGCTCTGTGCAGGTTTCTCTCTCGTGAGCTTATGTTTCACTCACTGTCCCTATGTGAGCACTACAAGCAGGCAGACAATGAGCAGCCACTAAAGACCAGACAATATGAGAGTGTTTTGGTCTAGAGAAAAATCATTTTAGAGCTTACTAAAGGTCTAATTAAAATCATGAAATGGACAATAAGGGTGTTGTAATATTGCTAAGTTTTTCTGTGCCTATTGATACTTCGTCTCCCCTCTTCCCCCCAGTATGCTGACACGTCGAGATGTTTCATTTTCAACAATGAGTCTTTTCCTCCGTCTTTTGGATATTCTTAAATCTCTTATCTTATTAATCTTTAAAAAAAAAAAAAAGGCTTTTTGCCGCGGGCGGCAGAAGAGGAATTTGTGTTTAGTGG